>NC_136746.1:29923785-30523785 GCF_936440315.1 Barbus barbus | reverse complement strand
TGCACCGAATGCACGCTGAATCTGAACACACACACACACACGTTTGGATGCAGTAAAACACTCACAGATGCAGCAGTTTTTCACATTTGCATTTTCTTCAGTCTCCTGCCATAATTCAGGATTAGACTAAATAATGTCATGCATGTGAAAATGGGCTGGGAATTGAACAAATAGTTGTAATCTGGTTCAGATTCAGAGAAGAATCATGTGTTTGTGGTGTTTTTCTGCTGATCAAGGGAGAATACAAGACTAATACACCACACATATGATTGTCAAAAGCAAAAATGCTATGAAATGCATCACATTTGAATGCAGAAGTTTGACATCAATGAGCAAAACAACCACTATTTTTGGAATCAGCACCTCAAAGTTAGTTAGAAACAGCTATTGGATTTCATACAGCAAACATGAGAAGGAATATAGTTTATTAGTCTAATAGTAGGCAGTACTGTCGATATATATATGTGACCCTGGAGCACAAAAGCAGTCTTAAGTCGCTGGGGTATATTTGTAGAAATAGCCAAAAATACATTGTGGGTCAAAATTATCCATTTTTCTTTTGTCAAGAATCATAGGATATTAAGTAAAGATCATGTTCCATGAAGATATTTTGTAAATTTCCTACCGTAAATATATTAAAACTTCATTTTTGATTAGTAATATGAATTGCTAAGAACTTCATTTGAACAACTTTAAAGGAGATTTTCTCAATATTTAGATTTTTTTGCTCCCTCAGATTCCAGATTTTCAAATAGTTGTATCTAAGACAAATATTGTCCTATCATAACAAACCATACATCAATGGAAAGATTATTTATTCAGCTTTCAGAAAAAAATGACTTGGACCTTATGACTAGTTTTGTGGTTCAGGGTCATATTTGTGGTGCATTAATGAAGTGACGTCACATATATCACTGGCACTCACAGAGCATAAGCAGCCGTCTTCACTCTTTGTGCTGCGTTCTGCTCCAGCTGCAGTGCATTATGGGTGCAGGTCAGGACAAGGTCATGGTCTTGTGTCTGATGGGCGAACAGAGCGAGCTGCGTCCACACATACAGCTCTACGACCGGATCAGACCACTGACAGCCCGACGCCATCTGAACCAGCTGGAGAAGAGACGGTGATGTTACTGATATATATATATATATAAATACTGATATATATATCACACTCTACATCTGATCAACTGACCCTGACAACGGCTTTTAGCTGGACACTCAAGACTCTCTGATATATGTCAGGAATCACTTCATTTATGTATGCATATATATAAGCCTCTCAATAAAGATGAAGTGTGTCATTTATGTGCTTTCTGCAACAACAGAGAGAATTGCAAACACATCCAACTCTCCTACGTCTCTGCTGGTTCCGTCCAGCTCTCCAGCGTCCCCGCTGTTTCCGTCCAGCTCCGCGCCGCAAGAGCGCCCCCAAGAGTCCGCGCCGCAAGAGCGCCCCCAAGAGTCCGCGCCGCAAGAGCGCCCCCAAGAGTCCGCGCCGCTCGAGCGCCCCCAAGAGTCCGCGCCGGAAGAGCGCCCCCAAGAGTCCGCGCCGGAAGAGCGCCCCCAAGAGTCCGCGCCCCCAGAGCGCCCCCAAGAGTCCGCGCTGCAAGAGCGCCCCCAAGAGTCCTCGCCGCCCGAGCTCCCCCAAGAGTCCGCGCCGCAAGAGCGTCCCCAAGAGTCCGCGCCGCCCGAGCGCCCCCAAGAGTCCGCGCCCCCAGAGCGCCCCCAAGAGTCCGCGCCGCCCGAGCGCCCCCAAGAGTCCGCGCCCCCAGAGCGCCCCCAAGAGTCCGCGCCGCCCGAGCGCCCCCAAGAGTCCGCGCCCCCCAAGTGTCCGCGCCCCCAGAGCGCTCTCAAGTGCCCACTCCCCAAGAATTTTTTTTTGGGGGGGGGGTTAAGGGTCACGGCCTGTGTGGCCGGGCCAAGGGCCAAGGCCACAGAACCCCTCTGGCGGCCCGAAAAAATAAGGCCGTGGCCTCCCAAGTTTCCAGTCCCGCCATGGCCTCCCGAGTCCCCTGATCCGCCATTGTCTACCGAGTTCCCAGTCCCGCCATGGCCTCCCGAGTCCCCTGATCCGCCATTGTCTCCCGAGTTCCCAGTCCCGCCATGGCCTCCCGAGTCCCCGGATCCGCCATGGCCTCCCGAGTCCCCGGATCCGCCATGGCCTCCCGAGTCTCCTGATCCGCCATGGCCTCCCGAGTCCCCAGATCCGCCATGGCCTCCCGAGTCCCCAGATCCGCCATGGCCTCCCGAGTCTCCTGATCCGCCATGGCCTCCCGAGTTCCCGGTCCTGCCATTGCCTCCCGAGTCCCCGGATCCGCCATGGCCTCCCGAGTCCCCTGATCCGCCATTGTCTCCCGAGTTCCCAGTCCCGCCATGGCCTCCCGAGTCCCCAGATCCGCCATGGCCTCCCGAGTCTCCTGATCCGCCATGGCCTCCCGAGTTCCCGGTCCTGCCATTGCCTCCCGAGTCCCCGGATCCGCCATGGCCTCCCGAGTCCCCAGATCCGCCATGGCCTCCCGAGTCCCCTGATCCGCCACGGCCTCCCGAGTCTCCTGATCCGCCCTGTGTTCATAAGCCCTGTGTTTCCCTGCCTCTGTGTCCAGTCTGATTGTCAATCCCTAACGTCAACCTGTGTGTCACCTTGTCTCCAGCGATCACTGAACTTTGTAAATAAAGGTCTGAATATTCAAGACGTTCCTCGCCTCCTCGATTCCCTGCTCCTACGTGTGACGTGACAGTCATTGTCTAGCTCAGTTTAGTTTAAATAGTATCTGTGCAATCAAATCGACGATAATCGCTAGAAAATAAATAAATAAATAAATTACAGTTTAACAGATATTCACATAGAAAACAGCTGTTTTACATTGTAATAATATTTCACAATTTTTACGGTATTTTGATCAAATCAATTTTAGCAGGTCATGATGATATTGAGCAGCTCTCACCATAGACAGACTGAGAACGGTGAACTGCATGAGTCTGGAGCTCCTGTTACACCGAAGCATCTCCACCGCGACCAGCACACGAGACACAGCCGTCAACGCCTCGTTCTTACTCTGACACACAAAATAAAGCAGGTACAGATCGCAAATGAGGAATATTAACCCTATAAAGCAACTGCATCATATTTGATACATAAAAAATTATCAAATTTTGCTGTTTCACACTCAGTCTCCTACATGTTTTCTGTCATCTGACTGATAGTTTAGAGTATTTTATCCAGTTAAAGCTCTTTTAGTTTAATTGTACAAATGTGTCTTTCTGCTCTCAAATGTTCACTAATTTTTATCAAGTAAGCGTCAGAATAACTGCAGTCATATCTCCAGATGAACTCTTACTGGACTGAAGCAGCTCAGCTTTACTTGATTCTCCATCAATCATTTATAGTTAAATCAGTGCGTCTCAAATCTGATCATCAGGATCTATTGAGGAGCATTTGTTTCCAGAAGCTTTATTTTCAGTGTTCCTCAGCGGAGGAATGATCTTCACAAGCCACCAAAACATCTCACATCTTCTGAGGAGCGTTTATTTCTTCATCTCTCAATCAGCATTGCACTGCATTATATGTTTGGATCATTTCAATCTCATCTTACTGAGACATATTGTTGGAGATATAGAGAGACTGCTGATATTTAGATTAGATCATTTTATGTCAGTATCTGCTCTACTGTTATAAACATCTCACTGATTTACATTACAAGCAGCAGAATTTCATCATAGAAATATCAGCATGTGCAGTAAATGCATATTTTTTAAATAAAATCGAGCTGTTTTTTCCTTCATATTCTCACTATATCAGACTATATGAGCCATAAAAGCCTGATGCATCAAATACTGTATGATACTCAATAAAACGTGCAAACGTTAGATTTTCTTTTATATTTTGTTCAGTAAAAATGAATAGATTTTCTGACTATTATTTCATATGTCAGGCTTTACAGGGTTAAGCCTCACAGACATATTTTTGATTCTAAAATCAGGTCAATTTAGCATCTTATTCGGTGTTGGGGAGTAACTAGTTACATGTAACCAAATTACAGAATTTAATTACAAAATAAATGTAACTGTAATCTATTACTATCTATAACGATTATAAAGGAGGTACATCTGAATATTTTCACACACATACAGATTTATTTCTTTCATAAATTGCATCGACTGCTCTAAAATATGAGACACCGATGTTTCAGTAGTTTAGGACACGTGCTTATTCAATAACTGTTTTATTTCTTATTTGGGTTCATGTATGTGCTTTATTTTTTAAGTTTGACTATGTTTTCCAAGCCATTGTTAGATGCCAGTGTTTCCTGTCATAACTACACAAAGATTTGATTTCAAAAACATTATCATAGCTATTAAACTATGTATTGTTATGATTTTAAATTTGTATTTAACCTCAGAACTATCTCAAAGTAAAAAGGAGGTGTAAAAGTCTAATTTTTTATGGCTGTGCTTTAAAATGAAATTATTTTAATCTTAATTGAAGTGATGAAGGATTCTCAAAGTCTGACAGTAATCAGTGTTGAGTTCTACTGTAAGGTTAACCCTGCTTGCTTTACAGGTTTGAAAATGATTAACAGTTGAAAACATTTATTAGAAATTTAGAAAAGTAATCAAAAAGTAATCAAATGTAATCAGTTACATTACTTTAATAAAGCAACTGAAATAGTTGCTTACTTATTACATTTCAAATTGCAATCTATAATCTAATACATTTCCAAAGTAACCTTCCCAACACTGATCTTATTCTAGTTCAAATCAACCATCTGATGGTCCAAACACAGTGTGTTTGTTCTGTTGTTGAGGTCACCTCATCACTGATGTCCAGTTTTTGTCCGATCTGCTGCTGAAGCAGCTGTTTAACACAGACCCAGGTACTGAAGAGCTGCTTCCTCACAGAGATGGGCAACGGCTCGGTGTTTCCACTGGACAGACGCAGCGCAAACTCACACACCTGCAACACACACACACACACGGTCAGGTGTCAGCAGAACACAGACGTCCAAACCTCATCCAGCCTCAAACGTTCTGCTCTTAACTTCAGCTTCAGGTATAAATCTGCAGTCTGCTGCTCCACGACTGCTTCAAACCAATAAAACGCCAGCGAGATTAGCTTCTCATGTCGAGTGTGAAAAGAGCAGCGTTTGGAAAGTTGTTAGTGAATCATTTCTCTGTTAAAAAGGCTTTCATGTGCAATTAGAGCTGATACGTGCAGCGAAGGACCTGTAAATCTGCACAAAAGGCAGCAGAATGAAATTTAATTAGAGAGAATGATGCATGAGGTGTTTATCACTGTATTTAAGGCCTGAATCTGATTTTTATGAGACTCTTTTCATCAAGTGTGTTCACTTAGATAAGAAACACTCTCGTGGCACTCATGCCTAAATTTAAGATTTACAGTTGGGCAAGAAAAGTATTTAGTCAGCCACCAATTGTGCAAGTTTCTATGGGGTTGAGATCTGGAGACTGGCTAGGCCACTCCAGGACCTTGAAATGCTTCTTATGAAGCCACTACTTCGTTGCCCGGGCGGTGTGTTTGGGATCATTGTCATGCTGAAAGACCCAGCCACGTTTCATCTTCAATGCCCTTGCTGATGGAAGGAGGTTTTCACTCAAAATCTCACGATTCATGGCCCCATTCATTCTTTCCTTTACATGGATCAGTCGTCCTGGTCCCTTTGCAGAAAAACAGCCCCAAAGCATGATGTTTCCACCCCATGCTTCACAGTAGGTATGGTGTTCTTTGGATGCAACTCAGCATTCTTTCTCCTCCAAACATGACGAGTTGAGTTTTTACCAAAAAGTTCTATTTTGGTTTCATCTGACCATATGACATTCTCCCAATCCTCTTCTGGATCATCCAAATGCTCTCTAGCAAGCTTCAGACGGGCCGGACATGTACTGGCTTAAGCAGGGGGACACGTCTGGCACTGCAGGATTTGAGTCCCTGGCAGCGTAGTGTGTTACTGATGGTAACCTTTGTTACTTTGGTCCCAGCTCTCTGCAGGTCATTCACTAGGTCCCCCCGTGTGGTTTCAGTAGATTCAGTCTTCCCAGCCTGGTGCAGGTCTACAATTTTGTTTCTGGTGTCCTTCAACAGCTCTTTGGTCTTGGCCATAGTGGAGTTTGGAGTGTGACTGTTTGAGGTTGTGGACAGGTGTCTTTTATACTGATAACGAGCTCAAACAGGTGCCATTAATACAGGTAACGAGTGGAGGACAGAGGAGCCTCTTAAAGAAGAAGTTACAGACATATTTGTCAGTCATACATTAATGAATCAGGTCAGTTTTCTGTAATAGTGCTAATAAGCTGAATGTGGTTTAATTACACAATTACATATTACTTTACATGTTTATCATCAATAAATCCAGTTTGTTTTAATTTCATATATTTTAACTACTTGATTACTACTTGAAGCTAGTCATATATTAAACATGTTCATTTTAATATCACAATGAACATATTTATGCTGATTCTAATCAATTTATAAATTACATAATAATATATAAATAATTATTGAAATATGGAATATAATAAAAAAGACTAATTACAGACTAATAATATAACATAATATAATAGTTATATAATTACAGAATAATACATTAAATAATGCATACAATAAATAATGCATAAAGCAATTATATAATTAAATACTAAAATAAATCATATTTAAAATAATTATTTAACTATAAAATAACTAAATAAAAATAATCATGTATTTACAGAATAATAATAACATAAATGCATATATAGAATAGTTAAATAATTATGATAATAATTAAGTAATTTTTAATAATATATTAACAATGGAATAATAAATAACATATTTAAAACAATAACAATAATAAAAATAAATAAAAATAAACTATAATAATAATATATAAAATAATAAAATAAATGTTATATATATAAATAATTATATCATTATAAAATAATAAAATGTTCAGCTAATTTATTATTGCTTGTTGCACAGCTAGTCATATTTTAACCATTTTCCTTTTTAATACATTTAAATATTTTCACAATGAGCAGATTTATGCTGATTCTAAGCACTTTGAATCAATGCATTATGAAAATATGATTATTAAACAAAATCAAATAGATGCAAATAGTCTGCATGAGTTTTTTTGCTTTGTTTTGTTTTGTTATCATTGTGTGCATGCGTTTTTGAAAACACGCGAAGGTGATATTAGATCATCTGCATGTATAATCAAGATGAATTAACATGCAGTAAGTTCAAACAAAGAGTGACAGATAAAAACCGTGTGATCCAGAGCTAAATTTAATTTACTCCAAGCTAAATTAAACTCTAACTGAATTCACATTCAGTGCTTTGCTTGTTTTAAATTCAAGGCCCGTCTCCAATCCTCCGAGCCCCTCGTCAGACAGTTTATTCACAGAGCATAATTACGGTCTGAGATCACCCACAATGCATTGCACAGGTGTCATTCCCAGGTGAGCTCCCGGGTGGGAGTGTGTGTGTGTGTGTGTGTAGATAAGCAGTGTTTTTGTTGACTGAGAAACAGTCTCTCACCTCCAAAGCTTTCTTAACGTCCTGCACAGCAGCCGCGTCCAGCTGAGGGCCTTGAGTCGAGCCGGATTTCTCCACGCTCTTCCCTCGCACTTTCTTTGTCTTCTCGGCTGGCAGCTGAACGCCTCCCTTCCCAGCGTCCTGTGATTCCTGATCAGCACGATCAGACGTCCCACACCACGGCTGGATGAGCCCCTGAGCCACAGCATCACAGAGCATCGCCAGAAGAACCACCTCCCTGAACACAACACAGACATGATCCATCCAAAAAAACAATATCTAAAAATATATATATGCAATTACAGAATAATTTAAGAAAATATTAAAAGATTTTTATAAAAAAAATAAAACAACCATTAAATATTAATAAAATATTACTATATATATATATATATATATATATATATATATATATATAATAGCTATATAATTATTATAATTATAAAATATTACAATAATATTACAATTAAATCAATCCTGATGATTGAGGAATTTGATGATTTGAGGAATTATTCATGTTTGGAGCACAAATGTTAAATTAATTTGAACTAATAAAGTTATAGATAATACATAAAATCATTTTTAATTATAAAATAATGAAAATAATAACATAAAATAATATATAGAATTAGAGTTTGAATGATGTATCGGTTTGGCGATAATCGGCACCGATAGTCGATTGCCTGAACTATCGGTTATCGCCAAAAATCCTTGCTGATAGTTCTCCAGGTTGTGTCCATTGCTGGAACGGCTGAGAATGGTCCGCTGTCATTATACAGTGCAAGAGTGGCCTCTAGAGGTTGTTTGTTTTGACAAGTGAAGCTGTGCACTGCTTAGAGCGGGAATCTTCAGACGTGGATTTAAATGCAGCCGACAGAAAATCCTGCTGTGCCACGGAGCGCCATTCACATTGCTTTCCATTAAATTACATTATATTTATCCCAACTCCTAAATCAATGTTAAGGTACATAATGACTTCACCCTAGGCTGTAAAATTCTGCTGTGTCGGTGTGTGACTAACATATTTTGTGATTTTGATTAGATAATCAAGTGTTCTAAAATAGAAGCAAATAAACTGTCAGAGTATACATACAATATCCATATGCTTGTAATTTCAATGCTATGACCTTTGTGTAGATATTTAAAGATGGCCATCTTTAAGCATGACTTTTGATATGAAATGGTAACACTTTACAATAAGAGCCCATTTGATTATGAATTAATACAATCTTTGTAATTATTGTTCCTTGTTAGAGGGTTTATTTCAACATTTACTATTAATAATATATTTTTAAATTTTAAAGTTAACATTAGTTAATAAACTATGAACTAACTTTGATGATCAATATAATAGTATTAATATATTTATTCATTTACAAAGTATGTTTCAGATGTTTTTTTTTTTTTTTTTATAGTAAAGCACTATTTTAGCTTTCGTTCAGTATCCATTTTTAAAAAATATCGTTAAATAATCGGTATCGGTCGGCGTGGTCCAACCTTACTATCCGTATCGGTAAAATCTTCTATCGGTCAACCTCTATATAGAATAGTTATATATTATAGAATAATTAAAGAAATAATATAAAATAATGATATTATACAATTGTGAAATAAAATAATATAACAATATATAAAATTGTTGTATAATTATAAAATAAAATAAAAATCTCTCCTCAACAAGACATAAGTTTAGGAATCAATCATGTTTGGAGCACAAATGCTGCATACTGACACACACACACACACACACACACACACACACATACACACACTCATCTTTAATACTCAGTGTTAGTTGTCACCACCAGCCCCATATCTTACCCAGCATGCCCTGTCTGTCTGAGGAGCTCCAGCAGACGTCTGAAGGTGGGCAGAAGGAGCCGATGCTCTCCGGTGGTCAGCAGCCAGCTGTTATAGTTCCACAGATACACAGCTGCATTAACTACCAGCCAATCCTCACGCAGCTCTGCCCCAAGCTCCGCCCCTCGCAGGAAACCACCTGTGGCGTAAGCCGATAAATCCTTGATCCAATCACTGAGGAAAGACAAAAAATGCAATGACCGTCAGTTAAGTTGTTGCAATTTTAACTGCAGACATGAGAATTTATGTCAATATTATCATAAAAGTATTATATTATTAGTATTAGATTTATTATTGTTACTAGTAGTACTAGCGCAAACTGACAAATCAAACACCAAGTTACACAATAATATATTAAACAAATATATACAATACTTATATAATTATACAATAATTCAATAAATTGATAAAATATATAAAATTATAGAAAAATAAATACAATTATAAATGTATAAAAAATATTTATAGAATAATACAATAAAAAAAAATTTTGTTAAGATCATGATTATGCATATATTTATATTACACTTATATTGTTCTAAAACAATTAATTTACATTGATTTACAGATCATTGTACTGACTACTGAACACTTCATAGTCTTTTTTCATTTTTAACATCTTTTGAATTTACAATTATGTTTAATGTATTGATACTAATACATGGTAATAATGCACTGGTATATATTTGCTCAGGTCAGTAAATAATTCAGTGTTTTGTTACAAAACGTCACCTGATGCAAAACAATATCCACCCAACCTCAATCTAAAGACTTCATTTTACTATTCTGTATTATTTCACTATTTAATTATACTATTGTAACATATTACTATTTAAGATGTATTTTAATATTCTGCTCTGCACTTTAATGTGCTTTTATACCACCACAACAATCACTTGCATACCGATGACAATTTGCACTTGCATCATAATATGTATTTAAATGCGCCGCATCATAATATGTATTTAAATGCGCCGCATCATAATATGTATTTAAATGCGCCGCATCATAATATGTATTTAAATGCGCCGCTGCAGCTTGTGTTTAGTTGCTAACTGAATCACACTGACTCTGTACGCTCTGCACAATGATAATAAAGCTGAATCTAATTTAATCTGATCTCGTTTGGACGGCCGGCACGTATTAAAGCAGCATGTGTAATAGTTTGAATGTGTTGGTGACGCACAGGCCGTCTGCTGAGATTTGTTTGTCTGGCTGAGAGTAAAATGAGTCTGTGTTATTATCTAAAACTAAAACCATGTATATATATATATATATATATATATATATATATATATATATATATATATTCTCATTTTTGTTTAGTTTAACTTAATATAAATGTGATAAAATAAGTAATATGAATGTAATAAAATAAGTAAATCTAAATAAACAAAAACTAAAACATATTTCAAAATAAATAAATAAATATATAAATAAAAATGAAAATGACAAAAACCCAACAAAATTACTAAAACTAACTAAAATTACAGTGAAAACAGAAAAAATAAAAATAAAATACATTTTAAAATATTTACAAAAAGCAATATATCTATGATGAAATTCACCTGTACAGGTTCCAGTGGGCGTCGTCTTCAGGTGGGCGTGTCTGTTTATCATCAGGTGCTACAGCAGAGCCGTTTAGCTCCACCCCCTCAGAGCGGAGTTTAAGGACTGTTACCTAGACAACACAATACTGTGCATTATGGGATGCCAGTTTTGTTGAGAATTTGTTTTTACTTTAGAAATTGAGTGTTATGTACCTAGAAGTCTCTATAATCTTTAACAACAAATGCATACAGGCACATGTATGAAATAATAGTCAGAAAAAGATATATATTTTTTAAATGGAATTTCAAAAAGTTTATTGAACCTTTGGAGAAAAAAAATATTTGATGCATCAGGCTTTTATGGGACATGCAGTCTGATAAAATGAGAATACAAAGAACACAATTTTATTCAGAGACTCAAACTGAGCAAAAATATGTAATTTGCTGCAGATGGTGATATTTCTATGATGGAATTCTGCTGCTTGTAATGTAAATCAGTGAGATGTTTATAACACTAGAGCAGATACTGACATGAAATGATCTAAATATCAGCGGTTGCTCTATATCTCCAGTAATATGTCTCGGTAAGATGAGATTGAAATTATCCAAACATATAATGCAATGCTGATTGAGAGATGAAGAAATAAACGCTCCTCAGAAGATGTGAGATGAAGATCATTCCTCCGCTGAGGAACAGAGAAAGTAAAGCTTCTGGAAACAAACGCTCCTCAAAAGATCCTGATGATCAGATTTGAGACGCACTGATTTATCTAGAAAATGATTGATGGAGAATCAAGTAAAGCTGAGCTGCTTCAGTCCAGTAAGAGTTCATCTGGAGATATGACTGCAGTTATTCTGACCTTTACTTGATCAAAATCAGTCAAGATTTGACAGCAGAAAGACACGATTAGAAGCTGGACATTTCAGTGGAGATTTGCACACAGCTCAGTTTCATGTGACACTTACACAAACACTATTTAAAGATACTTCATTTGTGTCGCACAGAAGAAAGTAAGTCAGCAAATGAGGGCAAGTAAATGATGACAATATGCTGGAAATATAAATATCTTTCCTTGTTTAAAAACACAGTGTTTTAGTGTTTCTCTGATGTCCCTTCATAGCACCAACATGCCAACAATTGCTGACATTCAGAAAAACTCATAAAACTCTTTAGTTTCTCTCTAGAGTTGGTTTAAGGTGAGACACGTCAGGAAAAACCATGTTTAATGCACTTGTTTTACCTGAATAACATGTCTTCTTTCAGACTAGTGGAAAGCATCCAAAATACACATTTAAGTTTTTATTTTATTGCATTTAACTATTTGCATTTGTAGATTTGAATTGCAATCTATATCTTTAAAGACTATTTAAGGTTTTTCTCCACTTCACAAGCACTTGTACACATCTGCTGTTTTATTTCTATCTATATTCTGAAGGTTTTTATTGAGGTGTTTGTTCATATATCATTCACACTGATTTATATTTAACATTTTATTTGTAAAAACATAGTGAAAATGTGTTTTTTTTCTGTCTGTTGACAGTATTTTCTGATTTATGGAGTGATAAATATAAATCCAAAATCCTCTCTGGAAAAAACTTTAACTCTAATATGACAACAAAATCAGACAAGAATTTTGAATCTGGCTTTATCCAGTGTTCAGATTGCGGTTCAGGAAATGTATGCAAATTAGTGCACATTTAATGGAAATGCCTCATTTGCATATTTACACAATATTTTATGAAACTTGTATTACAAATCAACTGTTTTAATGTACTGTGAACAATCAGCTGGGGAAAGTATGATGATATCTATTAGTTATTTTGTGTTCCTACTATGTAAAAAATATTAAAGTAAAAAGTATTTTAGAAAAAAACAGTTTTTCTACTTTAAAATGTCAAGTTTAATTTAATGTGTTACTTGCAATTCCTTTGTAGTAATTTGAGAAATTAACTAGCAAATGTCCATAAATGCTGGATTTGAGAAATCCTTTTCAGTATATTTAGCTGTAGAGTTTTGCCTTAACTAACTTTAACTAACAGTCTCAAGACAATTCTCTTCAAACTGTTGCTCTGCTATGACTGTCATTCAGTTAAAAACTCACTTTCTTATATGATACATGACCCTGCAGCACAAAAGCAGTCATGAGTAACACAGGTATATTTGTAGCAATAGCCAACAATACATTGTATGGATCAAAATTATACATTTCTCTTTTATGACAAAAATCATTAGGATATTAAGTTAAGATTATGTTCCACGAAGATATTTTGGAACTTTCCTACCATAAATATATCAAAACTTCAACCTCAGTATAGCGCTGGTTGCACATCCTGACAGACAGCGGTATTGTTTGTTACAATGCTATCATTGGTGATTTTTCTCTGAACTAGTTTGGGGTAAAAATCATGCATAATTGACACTATGTTGTTCTGAGGGAGAGTCTGATCAGAAGGAATGTGTTTGTACCTCAGCGCTGATGAAATGGACCTCGGCTAGCAGACGCAGCAGATCTCTCTGTGTGCTCGGGTCAGTCTGGTTCCTCTGCTCTGGACTCGCTCTGTTCTTGGGTTCACCTGCTATCAGACAGGATTCGATCAGCAGAACTCATCTCACAAACCTTCACGATGGATATACGGCTGTCACACGAGCCTGTAGTCTCACAAACCAGCTAAATGAGCCATATTTCCACATCAGCAGTACACAAAATACTTTCAAACTTAATTGTATAGTCAATATTCATAATGACCACAGATTATGATCAATACTAGTTTGTTCTGTCATGATTCCTTAACTGAAACATTCCTAATTCAGAAATAAATATGGTGATTATAACACTTTGATCAAGTCTCATCTCATAAAAATGACCATTTGAGATGATTTGAATGCAGCATCTAGCACAATTTATTGGTCTATTTATCAGAATCACTGAAGCCCTGAGGACGTGACGATCTAATGATTTAATGATGTGATTCAACATGATGAAGCTCAGGAGACTCAAAGCTTGTAAAATATTGATGATAATCAACAGATCGAATCATCGAGAGGACCTCATCAGCCTTGGCATCGCTCACGGATTCTTAAGACTTCGAAGAAAAGCTTGAACTGAAAGGCTAATTAAATCTATAAGATAATCAATAAAACCAGCAAACATGAAGTAAAAACACACAAAAATCCTTTAAAAGCTGAAGTTGATTCATTCTACACCTAATATCTCTGAAAAATGTAGACAAGCTTCCCAGAATCAGATTATAAATTAGTTTTCACTAAAATAAAAACTTTATAAATATTATTTAAAAGTAAAGTGTGTAATTTCTGCACTGTATTTTTTTTTTTTTACATATTTTTATGTATTTTTGTATATTTTATAAGAATATACTGTTTCAGTAAAAAAAAAAAGATGAAACATTGAATTAAAATAATAATAAAAAAAATAGAAAAAGGCAACTGCGACTTCTCACAATTCTGACTTTTTCTTACAATTTTGAATTATGAGAAATAATTTTAGAATTACGAGATATAAAGGTAGAATTGAGAAAAATAAAGTCACATTTTTTCCCATCTCATATTTCAATTCTGAGAAGAAAAGTCAGAACTGTGAGAAACTCAAAATTGCAAGAAATAAAGTCAGAATTGTGAGATTAAAAGTCCCAACTACCTTTTACATTTCTAATTCTAAAAGTATTGCAAGATGTGAACTCAGTATTGCAAGAAAAAAGTCAGAATTATGAGATAAAAGTCCCTGTCACTATTAAATGGGCTTGCATACATGCCATGTATCATGCCATGTGAAATTTACTTGCAATTTCTGAGTGAGAACACAATTTTTTTATTGTCTGCCATTAGTGCCACCAAAATAAATTGCAAAAATACTGATCTTGTGAAACTCAGTCAATGATGCTGATGTGAGTTTGTTCGAGACGCCCAAACATGAGTCGCAGTGTTTCAGTCTTCAGGGAAATCAACCAACCAATGACTTACAGTCCCTACAGTGCATCTGAACATTAAACTTGGAAACCTGAAATGATTTTAATATTACACATATCGGCTGTAAACTTATTTTTTCCAGCACATGCAGCATCTCTACATCATTTCATTATTCCTGGCTCTCGCGGGAGTCACTTACTCGTGTTTTTCCATCGTCCATCATCATAAAGCAGACAGAAGCGACAGGCCGCCCGACACACGTCAAAAACCTCCTGTTTCCGGGCGGTCTTGGCCAGAGAACCCCATAATTTCACCCTGACAAAGACACAAACATCACAGAATGAACATGAGAGGCACATTTCAGTCTGCCGCTCAGTCACACGAAATAACCAATGCCTTCTTCAGCTCTGCTGGTTTTATTCACATGTTCCTTCCTTGTGGAAGAAAACAGCGAAGAATAAAGTTTATTTCCATCATAATGAAGTCCTGGTGGGCCTGTATGATCCTGGCCTTGAGAAATGTACCATGATGAACTCTAGGGTGAATCTGATGAAGGGAATTCATAGCCGGATTTATTTATTAAGATTGTATAATGTTTTTGAAGTCTCTTCTGCTCACCAAAACTGCATTTTGTTTTATTAAAAATACAGTAAAATCTGAAATATTACTACAATTCAAAATAACTGTTTTCTGTGTGAATATATGCAAATATATGCAAAGCTGAATTTTCACATGATCATTCTAATGCTGAGAGAATTTCTGATTATTATCAATGTTGAAAACAGTTGTGCTGCCCAATATTTCTGTGGAAACTGTAATAAAGTCTAAGTAGAATAATACTTTAATTGATCAAAGACCCCTTAAATTGATCAAAAGTGACATTTATAATGTTACAAATGATTTCTATTTCAAATAAATGCTGTTCTTTTGAACTTTCTATTCATCTGTGAATCCTGAAAAATAAAATGCATCACAGTTTCCACAAAAATATTGTGCAGCACAACTGTGTTCAACATTGATAATAATCAGAAATGTTTGTTGAGCAGTAAATCAGTATATTATTATGATTTCTGAAGATCATGTGACTCTGAAGACTGGAGTAATGATGCTGAAAATACAGCTGCAGATCACAGAAATATATGACAGTTTAACACATATTCACAGAAAAAACAGCTAGAGTTTAAAACAGTTTTAAATTGTAATAATATCTCACAATTTTTACTATTAATTAAATAAATGCAGCCTTGGTGAGCAGAAGAGAATCTTCATTATTCCAAACTTTTAACCAACATTGAAAATAACGCTTCTTGTAAATGTGCAACATAAAGCGTAAAAACACACCTTTCTTTGTCATCCGAGCTCTTATCGTGTTCATCCAAATGACCTTTGACCTCCTGCACACAGGTGCTGTGATGTTGGGCTTTAGCAGCGAGCAGCTCCAGACGATCTCCAGCTCCATCCTCTAGAGAAACACAACACACAACTAAATCAGCTCCGTCCTGATAATCAGTGGAACTGCATGAACTGCCTTCAGGCCTGATGCCTCTAGTAGAGTTTAAAATCACAAAATCATGTAAATAATATTAAGTTACTCATGAGCTTCAGGCTACAGAGCTGCAGGAGCTGCTGACAGCAACATCATATCAGTGTGATGATGAAAATATTAATATCTGTGGACATCATCATCATCATCATACTTAGTGGGCGGCATGAACTAAACTTATTTCACAGTATGACTAATTTCATACAACATTTATGTTATACATCATAATATAGTCTTTTTTTTCTGGAAAGTATATGAAAAGATAGTTTGCATATAAAATAACCTTGAGGTAAATTACTTTATTAATATGGCCAAGCAACTAAACTGCTTTATGTTCTGCCTAATAAACACCCTTACTAACAAGATTTTACATGAGTGAGTCTGTATTTTCTCATAATGTTCACTTGTACACTACCACTAAAAAGTTTAGAGTCAGTAAGATTTAAGTCTCTTCTGCTCACCAAAGCTGTATTTATTTGATCAAAATACAATAAAAATTATGAAATATTATTACAATTTAAAACAGCTGTTTTCTATGTGAATATGTGTTAAACTGTCATTTATTTCTGTGATCTGCAGCTGTATTTTCAGCAGCATTACTCCAGTCTTCAGTGTCACATGATCTTCAGAAATCATAATAATATACTGATTTACTGCTCAACAAACATTTCTGATTATTATCAATGTTGAACACAGTTGTGCTGCTCAATATTTTTGTAGAAACAATGATACATTAATTAATCAGGATTCACAGATGAATAGAAAGTTCAAAAGAACAGCATTTGAGATAAATCTTCCTATGTAAGATTCTGCATGTAAGCCCAAATATCTAAAGTATAATGCTTGCAAAAAACTAAAATATATAATGATTTCTAACATGCATCTGATGTTTGAGAGCCGCACAGAGCAAACGCTTCAGTCTGTCTCTCGAGGAAACGCTGGAGAGCAGCTACTGATTACACACTGACTTATGGGAGTAAAGGAGGACTGCTTTGATATTCCACATGTGGATCTGACACTGTCTGACGCTACTAACAGCATGACATGTGTTAGCCAGACCTTTCATTAACACCATCAAATCTGTGCCACATTTCAGTGTGTTGATGCTGTGATGAGAATTTACGATTACAATTACGACCTATCAAAAGAAAACTGAACATACAGTTGTAATTGTATTACCAATCAAGACAGTTGACTAGTATTAGCATAAGGTCCCACAAGTGAGATTAAAATATGCACAAACCTTTGACTTTACTGTCAGCATCCAGGACGGTTTGGAAAGCATCAGGCGCCAGAGCGATTCCAGCATTAACCAGCAGCGGCCGTCGCTTTCTCACAGCCTCGCGCCCGCTTCCCTCTTTAGCCTGTTAAAATAACATCACATAATCAATACAGAGCATACAGTATACCAGCGCTCTGATACTGAACCTAGACACCGGCCCGTCTGAACAATATGTTAAGACTTCATATGCAAAATTTAAAAATGTGTGTTTTTTTTTTAAATGTGTTAAGTTTTTAAAAATGTTTTTAAAGTCTCTTCTGCTCAACAAGGCTGCATTTATTTGAAGAAAAATACAGTAAAAATTGTGAAATATTATTACAACTAAAAACAGCTGTTTTAGGTGTGAATATGTGTTAAACTGTAATTTATTTCTGTGATCTGCAGCTGTATTTTCAGCATCATTACTCCAGTCTTCAGTGTCACATGATCTTCAGAAATCATAATAATATACTGATTTACTGCTCAACAAACATTTCTGATTATTATCAATGTTGAACACAGTTGTGCTGCACAATATTTTTGTGGAAACCGTGACACATCTTATTTTTCATTATTCTTTGATAAATAAAAAGTTCAAAAGAACAGCATTTATTTGAAACTAAAATCGTTTGGGACACTATAAATGTCTTTAATGTTCATTTTGAGCAATTTAAAGGAATAGTTCACCCAAAAATAAAAATTAGCTAAATGTGCTCCCCTTCAGGCCATCCAAGATTAAGATGAGTTTGTTTCGTCATCAGATTTGGAGAAATGTAGTATTGCATCATCACTTGCTCACCAATGGATCCGTCTTGATGGATTTGTTTCAGCTTTTGTCTTCTCCAGATGTTAACTGATGGACTGGAGTGGTGTGGATTATTGTGATGTTTTTATCAGCTGTTTGGACTCTCATTCTGACGGCACCCATTCACTGCAGAGCATCCATTGCTGAGACACTGATGCACTGTCATGTCTCAGAATCCAGAGCCATACAAAACTAATGAGGTTTTGTTTCAGGATCCTGCTGAAAGGGCCGTTCATACAGGACACATTCTTTTATTCCGTCTCTGTTAAGTTTTGTTTTTAGTCTTTGTACACCTGCATCAGACAGAAGGCTCTGGCCACTGTGTCACATCTTGCTGTTTTTCGAGCATCTCATCTGCATTTTTAAGTTTAAAAATAGTTCTTTTGAGAACACATCACATGTTTTGTTTCTCACTGCGTCTGGCTGCTTTTGCACAGCAGAGCAGTGAGTGAACGGCCCTCAGCAGTCAGCTGTCTATGTGGGCAGGAGAGCCGCTCATTAAGTGAGTGCGGTGAGGGTCGGTGACGCACCTGCTGGATGAGTTTGGCGGCGCACTCCTCCGGTCGAGTGGGAGCGCTGTGGACAGAGGAGCGCAGCTGGAGGAGGTGTAAGGAGGAGGACAGATGCTCGGAGTCAGGATCCAGCTCAAGAGCTTTCTGAAGATGCTTCATGGCAGATTCCAGCTTTTCATTCTCCTCGTCTATAGCAGCCAGTTCAGCATGAACCCGACACAACACATCCAGCAGCAAACTGTGCACAAACACACAGTTTAAACAACACATGACTTTAAATTTATAGTGTTTTACACAATACAGGTTCAAAGCAGCTTCACAGTGATAAACAGGACAATAACTGAATTGATGCAAATGTCTTTAAATATGAGACTAATTAATTAAAATCAAATTCTCCTGTAAAGCAGCTCTAAGGAAGGAAACAGTGTCTTTATTCAGTTCAATTCAGTTCAGTGTTGATTCAATTCAGTTCAATAACAGTGTCAATGCTGCACAACTGGGACTTACATTTCAGGCTGTTCCTCACACGACAGCATAGAATAGAGTGCATAAGACTAATTTTAGGAATTTTAGGACTTATAGTGATTTTTTTGGGGGGGGATCTTTTAAAAAATGCCAAAACTTCAAATAAAATTAAAATGAAAACCGAATTCAAAAATATTAATAAATATTAAAATAATATATAAATTTTTTTATAACTTTTTTTATTCGGTGGAGGAAAAAGGCTTCCATAATAAATAATACTAAAATAATATAGGAATATAGGAATGTTTTGTCATTGAAAAGAAAAAAAAAATTTGTCCTGTTTTCCACTTCAGAAGATGTAGAATATAGTGCATGCGACTAATTTTAGGATATTTTTAGGGTGATGTTTTTGTCTTGTTTGGAGCATCTGGACACTGTCTGCTTTCATTGCATGAAGATGTTTTTCAATCTGCTAAATGTCTCTTTATGCTCCACACAGTGAATAAATATGACATCAGGAGGAGCACACTTTCTTTTTCTTTTCATTCTTCTAATGACTCTGCTATTCAGAAGTAGGCCTAAGATGACTGAACTGTATGATACTGTATGATATGTAATGAATGCTCTGGAGTGAGCGGAGCATGTTTCAGACCTGTCGCTGTGCTCCAGCGCTCGAGCGAGGGTGAGCAGGGGTCTCTGGACTCTCTTTCGGAGGTTGTGTTGGAGAAGCGGCAGACAGGCGTTCCACTGACACACACACACCGCTTGAGTCGCCCGAGCGTCTGCTTGCTTCAGCGCCGTCTGCAGCAGCGCATCCAAACGAGTGATTACACCCAACCGCAGCTGCCAGAAACAAGACCTTCACTCAGCACTGACATTTATGATATTATATTAGACATGCGTATGAAGCAGATCTTCATCTGAAAGAGCACTCAGTACTTGTGGCCTTTTTTTTTTTGTAGTGGAAACAGTCCGCATTCAGCATGTTTTGTCACTTAAATACTTTATTACTGCATTTAAGTTTATCAACTAACTTTGGCTTCTAATTTGATATTTATGAAAGCTTGATTATGTTATTTTAGTATCATTGAGATACTATTACAGTTTTTATTACTAGTTTGGATTTTTTTATTTCAATATTTTCCATTTTGTTTTTTAATTTTAGTTACAACTGTTTTTTATTGTTGTTGTTATTTTTAATAGTTTTAGTTTTTTAATGTCTTTATAGCTTTTTATAAAAATAAAAAAAAAATCAGTTTTATTTTAGTTCAACTAAATGAGAAATGTTGCCTTGCCAACTAGCTGAAATAAAATAAGTTTAAATGTAATTTTATTTCAGTTAACATTTTTTTTAGTACTAAAGTACTAAACATGTTTTTAGTTTTAGTTAACAATAATACCATGAAAATAGCCATCTCAATATTGAGATTTAATTTATAGTGCTTGAAAGAAAGATATAATATAAAAAAATATAAACATTAGATGAAAAACAAACTTAAAAAATACAAATGTTGCCAGGTCAACTAAATGAAATAAACTACCTAAAGTACTAAAATGACTAAAAACAAAAGTTAATTACAGCTATATAGAAATATTATTTAAAAATAATAATAATAAATTACAAATAAATTACAGCAAATATCAAAACTACTAAAACTTCAACTATAATTAAAAAAACTGATAAAATAAAAAAATAAAAGCCAAGGTAATCACAATATTAACAAATACTGTAATAGTATATAAATAATATTTAAATAACATTGGTATATAGAAACTGATAATTTTTTGTCATTGCAAAACATAAATACAAAAATAAATCCCCATTTTGTCTTGTTTTCCGGTAAAAATATCTGAACACACTTAAAACATGCTTAATTACATTGAAAAGCATAACTGTTTAAAATATTAAGCAAGATATTAAATACATATTGAATTAAGTTGGCAAATTGTTGTTTCTTTTTAGCACATATTTATGTATATGTTTACTGTTTTTACATATGCATACGGCTTTACTGTATTTATGCACTATATGTTTTACTATATTTAATATACTGTATGTAAGCACTTTGGCTGACATGTTCTACAGAAATGAAATGCAAAATAAATGCTATAGAAATGACTCATTTGCAGGATCTGGATGGCAGCAGGTGGGACAGGAATCGCTGTAGTTTGGGAGCAGGTGCACATGGAGTCAAGCGGATGGAAAAATCAGAGCGTTAGCGCACATCTCTGCCAAAGTTTTGATTACTGTCAGGTTGTTTATATGGTTCACCAATCAATATTAATATCCTGTTCAAACCACTATTTCCCAGTACGTTCCCAATGCCTGAAACTAAACAGTCCACAACAATAAAACACTGAGGTCTTGAGGGTATGAATGATGAATATAACAGAAGCAGCACCTCCACGCTGGATCTGGAGTAATTCTCCATTCCCTCTCTGTGTTTGATCAGCTCCAGCTCACACTGCACACACTCCGTCATTACACGCTGACCGACCTTCAGGAAAACAACAGACCTTGGAGTTACAAAAACAACACCGTAAGTAAGGAAAGAAGCGCTTTGTGAGGAAACACGGAGGCTCACGGTGACATCTGTGGCTCGGAGCTCCTTCAGACAGTCGGACGCTGTTTGGTGATGCTGTAAACGCAGAGAGAGGAAAGCCAGATCCAGCAGGAGCTCAGCCCTGAAATCATAAGCGTTATAATGACTATACAGATATTTTAAAGCATGTTCAACTGCATTCATGGCTACAAAAGGTTATAAGTTTATCATGAGCTGAGGTGCTTGCATACTAGAGAAACTCTGACAGAGAGGATGATGAATAGGAATAATGTTCTGTGTTTTGAGGGAGTGGGAAGACCCTTCCCTACTTCCTGTTTTAAAAGGAAATACATAAACAAAGGAAGCATAACTTCTTGGGATCCTGTGTTGATGATGAGTGTTGGACGCACCTGTCGGTCAGAGGGATGGAGGAGCCCTGATCCAGACAAACACTGGAGCTGCAGGAGGAGGATGGACTCGAGTGGAGGATGCTGGGTGGTGCGCTGATGCTCTGGGTGAAGGGTGGAGGACTGGATCCGCTGGATGCAGAGATGATGTTGGGTGGAGCACTGGATCTGTGGATGTCCGGTGGAGGACTGGAGGCCTGGAGGTCAGATGCTTTGGGTTCTGATGACTGCGTCAGCATCAGGAAAATCTCCTTCAGTGTAGCTGC
Source organism: Barbus barbus (assembly GCF_936440315.1). Taxonomy (NCBI): domain Eukaryota; kingdom Metazoa; phylum Chordata; class Actinopteri; order Cypriniformes; family Cyprinidae; genus Barbus; species Barbus barbus. The sequence continues at coordinate 30,501,117 of NC_136746.1, read as the reverse complement.
ATCATCTCTCTTTACTTCACCGACATCAACCGTGCTGTGAAGAACATGCAAACACAAACACTTAGTCTCGCTGATTTCAGGGTCCTGTAGCTCAAACAGTAGAGCATGGCACTAGAAGAAGTCATGGGCTTGATTTGTAGGTAATGCATTGAAATTAATTTAAATTCTGAATTGTATTTTCCACAAAAAATACAAACCCTGTAACATGCTTCTGTTTATACTGCAAAGCAGTATACTTTGTAAAAATTGGCGCAAAATGTGTTTCTTGAACCTTAAACCGCATAAACACAAAATAATGTTCTTTTTAGCACCGTCATATGACCTCTTTAATAAATTAATAAAAACTGTATAGACAATATAAAAAAGCAAAACTATTAAAAATGATAAAAAAGCAAAATTGCTAAAACTTTTAATGAAAATTAAATAAAAAATGTAACATTTAAAAATAAAACAATATTTCAAAATGTAAATAAAAATTCTCAAAATTAATAAAAACTATAATAGCATCTCAAGGATATATACTAAATCACTGCTTGGTAGATGAAGAGATGATAACATATATTGGTGTTGTAATTTTACCTGGTTGCAATTTTTGCTCTATATTTTACACATTTTCCACTTCAATTTTTTCTCTAGAAAATACAGTACCTTGAATACAATGTAAGTCACTTTGGATAAAAGCATCTGCCAAATGCATTCATGTAAATGCAGTATAAATTTCTAATTAAAAGGATCAAATGTAGGGAAAATGTTATTGAATAGTGGGTTTTTTGTGCTTTTCAATTCCACAGTTGTGCAGTTACAGTATGCATCAATATTGCATTAATAATACATTTTATTTTCATAGCACCTTACCCAAGCTCACTAACTACACTAATATACCACACATCCATGAAGTTCAGTTCTCAGACCAAGAGCTTTAGAGTAATATTCAGAGAGAGAGAGAAATTAAATGTTTTTAAAAGATTTTTGATGAGAAGAAGCTTGACATGTATTGATATGCATTAATAATATTAATTTATGCATATACTTGCAGCTTCTGGAGGATAAAACAGCTGTAGAAATCTGAAAACAGTCTAATCTGGTTTAACAGAGAATCTATTTCCAGAAACAAGATTCTCTGACATGGATCAGAGCGGCTTTTTGAGGTTTACTGTCAGGAGCGTAGTTTGAAAAGTGTGACAAACACATCTGTCACCGATCGCTGCTGTCTGTGGCTGAAAACAGACCGTCTAAACAGACGACAGAAAGAGGAATCACAGCAGCTATGAATGTGAAATATATGCAGTGCCCTTGAAGACAAACCTGGGGTCTGAGCCTCAGGTGAAGTGCTGTATGGAAGAAAGCCTTCGGAGCAGGTGACGGATGTGAAGCAGTGCTTATAGATCTGTAAGAGCCCTGGATTTGTGATCCTGAAGATGCTGCTTCAGCTGCTGAACAGATGATGGGGCAAAATCCTCCATCCTTTACTGAAACTACACCGAATCTAAAAGCTCCGCTCTCTTTTCATTTTGATTCATAGCCGGAGAGATTTACTGCTACCGCCTCAGAAGACACAGAAGCCCTTGCTGGACATAACGGAGTTGGTATAAATTGTGTATTTGATGCCACTCTTGACTCTTGTGACCACATTATATACAACAGACGGATAGAAACTGACTCATGAAAACATCTGATACGCATCTGTAACCTTCTCTGAGGAATAAAGCTGCAGTATTTCTCTGAATTCATATCTAATGCTTTTAAATAAATGATCTGATAACAGACTGAGAGAACCAGCACATCTAAAGCACTGCGAAAAATCCTTCCTCAATATTTTTGTCTTATTTTCAAGTGCAAATAACTTAAATCATCATACATTTACTGGAGAAGCTCAAATACTAAAGATATTAAGCTTTAAAAGGAAAACGTTTATTTTTTCGGCCCCATTAGCAGAATTTGTTTCTTGTTTTAAGCTTAAAGTCTCTTCATTTTAAAACATTTTTCAAAAAACAAGACTTAAGTAATTTTGCTTGTCAAGTAAATGTATCTTGATATAACAATGTTTAGATATTTGTTCTGAAAAATAAGACAAAATTACTGAGGAAGAAATATGTTTTGCAGTAAGCCCATGTGCACTGAAGATGAACATAAAACTATTTAAAATGAACATGTCTGCAAACAAAAGTCTTAAAGCTGCTGTATGTCATTTTTCAATCTTAAACAATAATAATTTATAGTATCTAGAGCTTGATGGAGCAATAAAATACTGTTTATTTACAGCGTAGGCAACACAACATAACACAAAATGTGTTGTTTTCACTGGAGAAGTTAGGATGTGCTAACACTAGCGCTTCAAATAAAGGTACAGCAACAAAATGCAGCTGTATTTGAACACAAGTGATAAAAAAAAGAGAAATATCTTCCTTACTGTTTAAGCTTTTGGATCTTGTACATCACAAGCAACTTAGGGTTTCCATCATTCAGCATTTCAGAGACATCCATGAGGTTGTGTCGAACCTGTGGAGGAAACATATAACTATATTTACATTCATTCATTTAGCAGACGCTTTCATGTAATATATGACATTTATTGCTCTATATCAAGAGTGATAGTGCCATATATGTGACCGATCATGCGATATATAATTTTCACATACTGTATGTATTCTCTTGGAAGAAGGGTTATAATAGTGAACTAAAACTAAAACAATAAAAAAAATTGTTACTTGAAATATATATATAAAAATTAGTTTACATGATTGTTTACATAATCTTTGTGTGTGTACTGTGTATATTTATTATGTATATATAAAGACACAAACATACGGCATATATTTTTTAAATATTTACATGTAATTACAAACCGGATTCCAAAAAAGTTGGGACACTGTACAAATTACGAATAAAAAAGGAATGCAATAATTTACAAATCTCATAAACTTATATTTTATTCACAATAGAATATAAATAACATATCAAATGTTGAAAGTGAGACATTATGAAATGTCATGCCAAAATTTGGCTCATTTTGATTTCATGAGAGCTACACATTCCAAAAAAGTTGGGACAGGTAGCAATAAGAGGCCGGAAAAGTTAAATGTACATATAAGGAACAGCTGGAGGACCAATTTGCAACTTATTAGGTCAATTGGCAACATGATTGGGTATAAAAAGAGCCTCTCAGAGTGGCAGTGTCTCTCAGAAGTCAAGATGGCAAGAGGATCACCAATTCCCCCAATGCTGCGGCGAAAAATAGTGGAGCAATATCAGAAAGGAGTTTCTCAGAGAAAAACTGCAAAGAGTTTGAAGTTATCATCATCTACAGTGCATAATATCATCCAAAGATTCAGAGAATCTGGAACAATCTCTGTGCGTAAGAGTCAAGGCCGGAAAACCATACTGGATGCCCGTGATCTTCGGGCTCTTAGACGGCACTGCATCACATACAGGAATGCTACTGTAATGGAAATCACAACATGGGCTCAGGAATACTTCCAGAAAACATTGTCGGTGAACACAATCCACCGTGCCATTCGCCGTTGCCGGCTAAAACTCTATAGGTCAAAAAAGAAGCCATATCTAAACATGATCCAGAAGCGCAGGCGTTTTCTCTGGGCCAAGGCTTATTTAAAATGGACTGTGGCAAAGTGGAAAACTGTTCTGTGGTCAGACGAATCAAAATTTGAAGTTCTTTTTGGAAAACTGGGACACCATGTCATCCGGACTAAAGAGGACAAGGACAACCCAAGTTGTTATCAGCGCTCAGTTCAGAAGCCTGCATCTCTGATGGTATGGGGTTGCATGAGTGCGTGTGGCATGGGCAGCTTACACATCTGGAAAGGCACCATCAATGCTGAAAGGTATATCCAAGTTCTAGAACAACATATGCTCCCATCCAGACGTTGTCTCTTTCAGGGAAGACCTTGCATTTTCCAACATGACAATGCCAGACCACATACTGCATCAATTACAACATCATGGCTGCGCAGAAGGAGGATCCGGGTACTGAAATGGCCAGCCTGCAGTCCAGATCTTTCAGCCATAGAAAACATTTGGCGCATCATAAAGAGGAAGATGCGACAAATAAGACCTAAGACAGTTGAGCAACTAGAAGCCTGTATTAGACAAGAACGGGACAACATTCCTATTCCTAAACTTGAGCAACTTGTCTCCTCAGTCCCCAGACGTTTGCAGACTGTTATAAAAAGAGGGGATGCCACACAGTGGTAAACATGGCCTTGTCCCAACTTTTTTGAGATGTGTTGATGCCATGAAATTTAAAATAAACTTATTTTTCCCTTAAAATGATACATTTTCTCAGTTTAAATATTTGATATGTCATCTATGTTGTATTCTGAATAAAATATTGAAATTTGAAACTTCCACATCATTGCATTCTGTTTTTATTCACAATTTGTACAGTGTCCCAACTTTTTTGGAATCGGGTTTGTACATGTAAATATTTATATTCAAATAAACATATTTTTCTTAAATATATACATGCATGTGTGTGTATTTATATATACATAATAAATGTACACACACATATATTATGTACATGAAGGATTTTGGATGCGATTAATCCTTTGACAGCACTAATAAAAATATTTGTAAAATTATATAAATATATATATATAAATAAATCAAATTTTAATCTAGTTTAACTTGATGTACTAAAATAACTACAACTTAAATAAAAAATTATATGGAAATATATATGGAATGGAATATATATATATATATTTCCATATATATATTTGTGTATATATATATGGAAATATATACACAAATATTTAATTTGCGTGTAGGGAGGAAACACACATGCAGTTCATCATACAGAATCAGCAATAACTGCTCTACTGCAAGACCAAAACATACTGAATAACTAGAATAATATGCCTTTATTATGGGTGTGTATTAATTAAGAGCAACTAAATAAGACATGAGCCAAAAACATGTCAGTTCTGCGGAGAATAAAGAAAAGACACAAGATAAAGAAATAGATCCTGAGTGAATGAGGACGGCTGCAGCTGCTTGAGCAGGATTAATAAATGAAGTGACACGCAATACAAAAGAGAAAGATTTACCTGTATGGAGAAAAGCCGGGGATGAAGCTCTGGTTTATGTGACTGTATAAAATCAGAGGTGACCTTGGCCATGACAGCTGCTTCTTTCCTCTTCCCAGCATCGAGCAGACATTCAACAAGGTGTCTGAATAGAAACACAAGATCAAAACAACATGAAATATGAGCCTTCACTCCAGTCAGATCTATGTGTCTGGTGTCAGCATGCATTTGAAATTCCAATGCAACCTCTTTGACAAAAGACTGTAGAGTCAAGGCATGGAGCCAGATTCAATTTGAGATCAATGACAAGACTCTTATAACTTTTATTAGGGATGAGTTTCTTTTGTGCTCCAGGATTGCATGCCTACAACAATAAAACAGCCATAAAGGGGTTTGATCACATCATAAAGATTTATTATGACCTTTAAAATCCATCTCTAAACAATTTTCTCAGTATAAGTGGCTTAAACAGGCTGAACCCTGATATAACTGAAGGTGCAGCGTATCTGTGAGCTGCAGGATCAGGATCACTGGAGATCTGTGCCGTCATTTCAGCGCTGCATAGGTCACGACGGCATCAAAAGAGCATCTAAAGGCTGCGTACTTGCCCTGATTATTGATTTTCTTAACTTTGTACCACTGACTGCATTTGCTACCGTATCATATAATAATTTTACATATGAATCTCATATGAACTATGCATAAAAAAATGTATTCAGATTTAATGGCATAGTTTATTATTAACTATTTGCATAATTATTTTTTTCAAAATGCATTTATTTAAATTGCTTAGAATCAGCATAAATATATGAAAGACTTTTTCTGCCACAGAATAAAAACAAAAACATAATTTTGACTTCTTATCTCACAATTCGGACTTTTTCTCGCAATTGTGAATTTATATCACACAATTCTCACTTTTTTCTCAAAATTGCATGATATAAACTCGCAGAATCGCGATCTGACTTTTCCACTTAAAATTTGGATTTTTAATTGTGAGTCTGTGTTCTTCAATTCTGACATTATAAACCATAATTCTGGTTTCCTCAGGATTTTGAGATTTAAGCAATTCTGAGAAAACAAAGATCTTAATAATTATCTACATTTTTTTATTATTCTGTGGTGGAAAGAAACTTTGGTAACACTTTACTTAAAGCCTTTATGTATGAAGCATTATAAAAGTAGTTTTAATGCATGAATTATGCCTTGTAATGCACCTTATAATGCTTTAATCTCATGAATAACTGTAACCACAGTTAATTCATTAAATTCATTGATACACGATGCATTGTAAATTCGGTTATAATTATTTACGATAAGATACAATGTATTACAATGCACATTAGGAATAATTATAATGCATTATAGCCTGTAATAACCATTTATACATAAATTCTTTAAGCAAAGTGTTAATGAAACTTTCATATAAATCTGGTCATTGTGAAAACAATTATATTTATTTAGTTAAAAATTATGAACATGGTTAAACATGTCTAGCTGTGGAACAAGCAATGAGATTGAAACAAATTGGATTTACTGATGATAAATATATAAAGCTGATTATTATGTATTTAAAACCCATTTAGTTATTTAGTACTATTACAGAAATCTGACCTGTTTCATTTATGTATGACTGAGTTTAGTCGTTTATGTTAAAACTGTGTAATCCAAATGCATGGAAATACTTTATTTGCATAAACAGAAATGAGAATTGGAGGGGAGAAGATATGCTTAATTATCATGGAAAAACAGTGAGAAAAAAAATCTAAACATGCTTAATTTTCTTTATATATACTATGATTGTATTTTTCTTTTCTATGACACTAAAGTGAATTATGACCTGGACTTCGTTCTTGACTGAATGCATGATGTTCACTCACATTGTGTGCATAAACCAGTAATTAAATGTCAAACATGAAGCCACCTACAGCATTAGCTCAGCCCTCCATGTGTGATCAGGATCCTGAACCTCCTCTAGAGCCTTGAGCACCTGCGTGAGAGAAGAAACCAGGAGCCGTCTCTGTCCGGGCCTCAGAAAGCGTCTGACGGACTGCAGATACAGCAGCGAAGCGTTGAACACCAGGAAATGATATCTAATGAAGAAAGAACGAGGCGGAGGAGAAGCAGAAAGAGACGGGAATAAAAATAGTCGGGTTAATTATTCAAGCGATCGCTGTTGGGAATATCAGAATCTGATTTCTCACTACATCTCAATTTATCCTGCGAGCGACCTTAGATCTCAAAGCGTGTGAATGAGGAATGAGCACATGAGCCTTTCAAAGAGCCACGGGAGGCCTCAATGTCCATGAGATATAAAGCAATTACTGCAGGATGGGCGAGAAACGCAACAAAAGACGGCTGAAGACTCTATTCCAGAGTCGCTAATTTATCCACCAGAGAACGGTGTGTTTTAGCAGCGAGTATCTGAGCTGTTTTCCCTCTGGCTGAGCCTGAGAGCCACTACTGAAGCAGTGAAGCAGTGATTACACATCCATCATCCAACAATTACAAGTTTACAGTAGATATAACATCATCCAGCCGAGCCCTGCACGCTGGACATCCCTTGATAGTTTGTTACTTTGCTAGGGTTAATATTTCTAAGTTAAGTTTCAGAGTTTCTCTGTGTTTATGATTGATGATCTGGCATACTGCTTAAATATCTAAAATCTCCACACTCATGTCAAAGCCTGAAACTATTTAATTTCCATCTCAGAGGCTGTTACAAGGTGTTTCAGAGGGTTTAAAAGGAAGGAAACATTACAACCCCTGCTGTTAAGAAAAAACTAAAATGATATTTCACATAAAAAAAAAAAATGGGAATTTGTTGTTTCTAAAAGAATTCTCTTCTGCTCACCAAGGCTGTATTTATTTGATCAAATATATTGTAAAAATAGTTAAATATTATTACAGTTTAAAATATCTATTTTCTATGTGAATATGTGCTAAACTGTAATTTATTCCTGTGATCTGCAGCTGTATTTTCAGCATCATTACTCCAGTCTTCAGTGTCACATGATCTTCAGAAATCATAATAATATACTGATTTACTGATCAACAAACATTTCTGATTATTATCAATGTTGAACACAGTTGTGCTGCACAATATTTTTGTGGAAACAATGATACATTACCATTCAAAATAGCGAGAAAAGTAATATTTTCCAAAAATGAATAATTCAACAAGGCATTAAATTGATCAGAAGTAAAAGTAAAAACATTTATAATATTACAAAAGATTTCTGTTGCAAATGCTGTTCTTTTGAACCTTCTATTCATCAAAGAATCCTGAGAGTTAGTGTATCAATGTACAAATGTATCACAGTTTCCACAAAAATGTGTGTAAAAAAAAAAAATCACAAACGAGATCTTTGTTATATTCTCAATAGTTTCTTCTGTTGAAGTCTTCTACTTCTCTAGAGTTTCAGATGACAATAATGTCTCAAAGCATGCTCAGATTCATCAAATGTACAGTCAAAAGTGAGCGATTACAAGCTTTTCTCATGAATGCTGAGTACTTCAGTTAACACCCCAATACGTCTCCTAAACTATGAAAGAGTCATCTCTGAGCATACGATGCTCCTCTTGGTTGTTTTTCTTGATGAAGTGGGTCACTTCAGACTTATTTTAATCAGGACAGGAGATGAGAGAAGAATCAGTTTCTATCATCTTTTCTCTGTTCAGATAGTTTACTCTACCTGGACTTGTCTTTGGCAATCTCGATCGCCTTCAGATAGTACATCACAGCCTTATCCAAGTCCTCCTGGAAATAGAACAAGAACAAAAATAGGGACAAAATGAAAGATATGACGGACAGATTTATCTCAGAAATGAAACACCTGCGACTCAACGGACTTAAACATGATGTACATATTAAACGTAGCTAAGCTATAAAAGAACAAGTGCTGATGGCTGGAAGCTTTTTTTCCCATTCTTTTTTTTTTATAAGGATTTTTAAAAAGTCTTCATTAAAGAACCATGAACCAAACCAACCAGCTTTGAGAAGAATCACAACATAAACTTTCATTTAAAGCAAAAATTCAGACAAAAAGACAAAGACTATGCACTTTAATGACGGGAAGAACTAGATAAAACATTGAGAATGGCATGACTGAATTACAAAATGATGGAAAGTTGTTGATTATAAATATAAACAACATATTTTAAATTTATTGCAAAATAGTCACGTATAGCTATACAAACATTGATAGTTTGAGAGTGTATCGAGAATGACTCGACTGCATCAACCTCAGAGCTCACAGTTGGTATGTCTTCAAGGTTTATAAGTTATCGTTAAAGATTAATTCCCTATGGAGAAAATGAATGGAATTTTACTTCGGAACCCAACTGTTGGAATAAGTGGTTGTTTACTGTCTCAAGTGAAAAGAGTCTCTGTGAGATCCTATGTAGAGTTTCCTCTCATTATAAAGATCATGTTATATGTTCTCAAACTGACATGTTTAGAGTTCAGAAGTCAAAGACAGACGCTCTTTAATGAGTCCAGCAGGCTGTTTGGACTTACCGCTGTGCTAATGGAGCGTGAGGAGATGAGCTGACCCTGGCACAGATACGCTCGACACAGGAACTGATTGGCTGGAGGTTTCCCTTCCAAGTACATCATTAAACAGTCCTCTGCGATTTCCCAACAGCCCAGCTATCAACACAACACAACACACAACAACAACAACACACACAACACAACACAACACAACACACACAACACAACACAACACAACACAACACAACACAACAACAGTCAATGAGGGTTTCAGCCTTCCTGCATCCAGATCACACAATTAGGGTTATTATAGTTAACTAAAACTAAAATCATTAAAAATCTGTTACTTTAACTGATAAAAACATTAACTGAATAAAATAAAACGTAAAATAAACCTTATTGCCAAGGCAACATATGTCATTTTTATTTAGTTTAACTTGCACTAAAATAACTAAAAATTAAATAAAAATGAATAAAAACTACATGTATATAGACATATAAAAAACTACTAAAAATGACAAAAAACACAAACAAATTACTAATACTTTAAAATTAAAATGAAAACAGAAAATTTCAAAAATAAAAGATAATCATATCTGAATGATACTAAAATAACACTGATCACAACAACACAAAAGCTCAGACCAAAAACTTGAAATGCATTTTATCATGTGCACAAAGCTTATTGAAACATCTGTGTGCACGCTATGCTTTTTTAATGCATACTAGCACATTGTCACTAATTCATTTCAGTTAGGATGCTACCTATGTAAGCAGATCGCTCACTAGTTTTTGGAACAGAACCATCTGAGACATCTGCCATCAGAAATGTCAAGCATTTCTGAATTTAAGCCTCAAACATATCTCCCAGATGGCAATGAATATTCAGAGTGTGTATTTACACTAAGTGCAAATAGCCCGCCTTCACTGAAAAAATTATACATTGAATTTACTCATTTTTTTTAAGGTAAGTGGTTGCAATCAATTTATTTTAGCTACATTTAAATAATCAAATTTAGTTGACTAACTTTCAGTAAAATCTGTTTATTTAAATGCAGCTAAAATAAATTGATTGCAACCACTTATTAGTAAATTGTAAATTCAATGTATCATTTTTTTCAGTGTTGTTGGCAGAGGCTATTTACACTAACTCCGCCCACCACCGTGTGATTGGCTAGTTAACATTACAAAAGACTGTCTACAGTCGTCATTTCTAGTGGCGCAGATGGTAAAACATGTCATGCTCCTTTTGACGCGATAGACCCGGGTTCAAATCTGCCTTTTGCCAAACTTATTTTCCTCCATTCGCAAATTTTCAATCACATCAGAAAAGCATTTATTTTTTTTATAAAAATTAAGGAAATAATAAAAGAGTATCGGGTATGGGTTAGGGCTTTATTGTCCCAATAGTGGCATCCATTTAATCATTTAAATTAAAATGAAAATTTACACTCAATATGTTATTATTGCATATTGTTTTATAATGTATTACAATACTGAGGTGCAGATAATTGAAAATCAGAAAATCCTGCTATTGTAACAGTGTAAATAGCCTCTATCGCTATTTACAATTAGCAGCTGCCATAAATATTTTGCCACATGAGGAAGCACATAATGGCCCTTGGAACTTTTTAAAGTGCTTGGGTGCAAAAATAAGAGATTCAGCACAAGCTCCTGCGTTCAAGCGCGGTATATATTATTATACACTCCTTCACTTCTGAGGGGAATGAATTCACAATGCTCCTAACCCTCGCTGTCTCTGTATGAGAGTTATACTGCTCACTTATCTGTTTAGGATTTCTCACTTCACAAGTCATTGAGCAAATCCTGCTCAGCTGCTCAGCTCTATTTGTCAGCTTTTCTCTTCGAATGCTTTTTTCTGTTGGTCGAATGTGACGTTTGAATTGTGTCAGCATGTAAGGGATGATTTATTCACATATTTAAGGTGATATGACAACAAAATTGCTCTCTCTTCTGCTCTTGTGGATGACCAAGCAATGCTCTGTGTTTATAAGGTAGACCACCTTGTTTGCTCCTTCATTGCACATCAGCTCAGAGAGGCATTTATTTTAAATAAAAATAAATAAATTATTTGAAAAGTGAAATAAAATGTCTAACGGTTATTTAATAGGCCTGTAATTGAAATTGGATGTGGTGTAATTACTATTTGTATATGGTCTAAATAAAATACTGCTTTTTTCACTTAATTGTTCTTAACCCTCTGGGGTCTGAGGTGATTTTGGGGCCCTTGAGATGTTTTGAGATGCCCTGAAATTTGTGCTTAGTTCAGCTACTTATAACATACTATTGGCCAACATGTATTTTTTTTTGTGTGTTCAGCACAAACTGTGTTACAGTAATATGTGAGCAAGACTGATGTATATGTTCGCATTTTTTAGAAAAAAAAAAAAAAAAAGATTATGCGTGGTTAGTAAGTTTCAGGGAGAAAAAAATGTAGCTGAAATATGGCCATAAAACACATACTGAATTGTTCTGAATAAGACTTTGGAGTAATCAGTCTTGCAGGCTAGAATATTCATGTCAAAATGACGTGAAAATCATCTTGCTTACTTTCTCCTTCATAGAAAACAATATATTGATTTAAATTTTTAAAGACATGTTTTGTGATCGAAAGCCTATATGTGAGGGAGTGGCAATGGCCTTGAATATTAATGCAAAAAAACCCCCCCATCAAATTAAGAAGATACTGCTATTTTAATTGAATGAAGAATGCATATAGCATCTAAGTACTATGTGGACTTAATGTAAAGAAATTACTGCTACTTTTACTTAATGCATTTTACTTTAATAGCATATAACTGCACTTAGTGTAAAGAAAATACTACATTTTCACTTCATGCGTTAATGCAAATAACATCCAATTATTTTTGCATAATAAACATTGCTATTTTCAAGTAATGCACTGCACTTAATGCAAATCAAATTGCACCTAATTACTATATGCATTTAGTACAAAGAAAATACTGGTATTATCACTTAATTAATTTATTGCAAATAGTATTATATTACTGTTTGAAATTAGTGTAAAAACATACTGCTGGTTTCACTTAATGCATTTAATGCAAATAGCATCTAATTTGAGCTATTTTTACTAATGAACTTAATCCTAACAGCATCTAATTACTGTCTGTACTTAGTGTTAAAGGTCTTGAGGTGAATCTCACAAAACCTGTCAAGAAATTGTCCAGGTCACTGCAATTTGCTGTATTCTACATTAAAACATGTTTACAAAATAACAGTATTACTGTATTGAGAACAAACCTTGAGAATAAGAAGAATTACAAAAATATTGCAAGAAAAACATCTGGATGCCTTATAGTATTTCGATTTTAAAAGGGAAAAAGTGTTTAATTTCGGCATAAAAAATAATATCACAATGTAATAAAAATCCTCATTAAAATCTCATGACAAAATGTTTTATTTTTCCTTATGCAAAATATAATAACTTATTTTTTGGTTTGAAATATAGACATGTTTCTGTGAGATTCTCTCATTTTGAGATAAGCCGCTGTTACAGTAATCCTGCAGCACACAAGAGGGCCGTGGCTGTTATCTAACCCAGCATTATGTCTTCAGCCTGAGAGCAGAGCGCTGCATTACTGTGAAACTCAAACCTTGCTGTAACACACTGAGATGCAGCAGGAGGGTCAAATCTGCAGCATTTCTCAGGTGTGTGTTCAAGCAACCAGCAGGGAAGAGGCTTATCCTACGCTACGGAACTTTCTTGAAATAAAACTTCATGTGTATCCAGCTAGAGCTTTGAATTTCTCCACACCAGAAACACTGTCGGGCTCTGTATTTGCTTTTCCTATCAATAAAGATTTAAAGGAACAGTTCATTCAAAAATTTATGAATTCATGAACTCACCCTCAGGACATCCAAGATTAGTATGAGTGTGTTTCTTCATCAGGTTTGTAGAAATGTGTCTCTGCATCAGTGTCTCAGCAATGGATGCTCTGCAGTGAATGGGTGCCGTCAGAATGAGACTCCAAACAGCTGATAAAAACATCACAATAATCCACACCACTCCAGAAAAGTGCATCTGCTGTCGTCTCTCACATCAAAATCCAGCCACATATTTGTTTAGAGCTGTTTTGGACTATTTTGATCTGTGCAGACTTCTCTCCTGATTCAGACCAGAACACTTTTTCACTGGAGGAAGAGTTATTATGGATTATGGACCCGGATTTTAGTTAAAAACATCTTAGATGTTAACTGATGGACTGGAGTGGTGTGGATTATTGTGATGTTTTAATCAGCTGTTTGGACTCTCATTCTGACGGCACCCATTCACTGCAGAGCATCCATTGCTGAGACACTGATGCAGAGACACATTTCTACAAACCTGATGAAGAAACAAACTCATCCTGATCTTTTAAAACAAAAACTGACATTCAAGCTTGTACCTCACACAAGTGGACATGGTTTGAACTTACATACTGGGTATAATAAACAGCTGCCACCTTAAATTACTTTTCATTACTGAAATTAATGAAACTATCTTGACCTATACCGATGAATAATTCAAGCATGTGTAGAGTGAATAGAGTGAATTCAGGTAAACTTAAAGTAAAAAAATGGCACAACTCTGCTTGAAATGAAGCAGAAAGTAGAAAGACTGCCTGATTAATATCTCAGAATGTGCTGTATGGTTTATGATGGCACCTGTAGAGATTGTTCAGCACACAGCACACGGAGCTCAGACAGAGATCTGCCATCAGACGCTGCTGGAGCTGAAGCTCGGATCAGCTCATACGCTTTCCTCACATACACAGCATCTGACAACAAGAACAAACACACAAAAATCACATTTACTGTAGGAAAAAATTAGCTGAGAACACTGCAATCTGCCTTTATTATACACACTAAAAAAGTAATATATTTAAAATGCATTTGTTACTAAGTATAATTCAAATCTATTAATATTTTTAGTTGCATATCGCTTGAGACTTAATGATATAAAAAATTATAATTAAACTTTATATGGAGTACTAATTGTGCACATTGCACATTTCTTAATATTAAGCCTAAAATGTCATGATGAGGATTGTATGATCTTTGAATAATATCGGTCTTTAAATGCAAGATATTTAAAGTGTACCTGAAGTATACTTGCAATAGTTCCACTTTAGCACAATCAAATATACTTCAGTATATCTTTAGTATATCTTTATTAAGCCTCTTATTAAGAAACCACAACTAGATTCTAATGAACTGGCAAATTACAGACCTATTTCAAATCTTCCGTTTATGTCTAAAATTTTAGAAAAAGTTGTGTCTGCTCAATTGGGCTCCTTCTTGCAAAAAAAATGACCTCTATGAAGAATTTCAGTCAGGTTTCAGGCCTCACCATAGTACAGAAACTGCTCTTGTTAAAATTACAAATTACTTGCTTCTTGCTTCAGATCAAGGCTGCATCTCATTGCTAGTATTACTTGATCTTAGTGCTGCGTTCGACACTATAGACCATGATATACTCATAGATCGATTACAAAACTATACTGGTATTCAAGGACAGGCTTTAAGATGGTTTAGATCCTACCTGTTCGATCGCTACCACTTTGTTCATTTAAAAGGGGAGTCATCTCAATTATCACCAGTAAAGTATGGAGTACCACAAGGATCTGTCCTAGGTCCTCTGATATTTTCAATATACATGTTGTCCCTTGATAATATTATTAGAAAATACGGGATTAGTTTTCATTGTTATGCTGATGATACTCAACTATATATCTCTACAAGATCAGATGAAACTTCTAAATTATCTACGCTAATAGATTGTGTAAAAAATGTAAAAATTAAAAATTAAATCCTCCTATTAAATTAAGATAAGAGAGAGATATTTCTTATTAGACCAAAAAACAGTACACAAAATCTCTTGGATTACAATTTGCAACTAGACGGATGCACTGTTACGTCCTCTAAAGTCAAAAATCTGGGTGTTATATTACAACTTGTCCTTTGAAAATCATATTTCCCATGTTACAAAAACAGCATTCTTCCATCTTAGAAACATTGCCAAGCTTCGAAGCATGCTACCTGTTTCTGATGCAGAAAAGCTAGTTCATGCATTCATGACCTCTAGACTGGACTATTGTAATGCACTGCTAGCTGGTTGTCCTGCATCTTCAATAAACAAGCTACAGATAGTCCAAAATGCAGCGGCTAGAGTTCTTACCAGGTCAAGAAAATATGATCATATTACCCCAATTTTACAGTCTCTGCACTGGCTACCTATTCAGTTCCATATCATTTACTAAATATTATTACTTGCCTATAAGGCCCTAAATGGTTTAGCTCCTGCGTATCTAACTTGTCTTCTACCACGCTATAATCCAACCCGCTCTCTAAGGTCGCAAAACTCTGGACTTTTGGTAGTACCTAGGATAGCAAAGTCCACTAAAGGAGGTAGAGCTTTTTCACATTTGGCTCCCAAACTCTGGAATAGCCTTCCTGATAACATTCGGGGTTCAGATACACTCTCTCTGTTTAAATCTAGATTAAAGACACATCTCTTTAGCCAAGCATTCACATAATGCATCTTATAATCATGTACTGCAGTTATATCTGATCAAATGTACATTATTATTATTCTTTAGCTTGGGTTGAACAAATCATTTTTGCTTAGATGGAACAGCAGCTACGCTAATTATGTCTCTATTTGTTTCTCTGTTGATTAACATCCCGTGGTAATTAGGAATTACAGAAGCTTCAGTCTGGATCCAACCCTTAAATGATCTGAGATGACCGAACACCTGAGAAAAGATGATGCCAACCCCTCAGAGGACCTCAGAGGATGCCAACGCTCAGACAACATACAGAATTACCACATTTTGCCATAAATTAAATATATTAAGGTTCTGCAATATATAAATATGTGGAAACTTAATTTCCTGTAGAGCTGCTTTGTATTGTAAAAAGCGCTATACAAATAAACTTGAACTAGTTGGACTTCAGCACAATTAAAGTGCATTAAGAACTAAATTAATTGTTCCAATTTAGCATACTTTAAGTTTACCAGTTTAGTATACTAAAAGTACAATCTCAGGGTATTTTTACTAAGTACATAAATATGTAAATGTAGCCTATTTGTAGTAGACTTAGCATGAAATAAATGTATTTCAAATATATTTAGCTATATATGTTTCACTAGGGTTAATATCACAAGAAATGTGAAATATTACAAAAACAACATTTTGAAAAGACATAATTCACAATAATAATATTTTATTTTCAGACTAACGTTGCGTTTAAAATAAAAAAAACACTGCTAGAAAACAAACATTTGTGAACTTTGTGACAACTAGTCCCTTATGAAAGCGCTTTCAATATAAGATAATAAAACTAACACTAATAATATAAGATAATAAAACTAACACTAACAATATAAGATAATAAAATAAGCGCATTTAATGAATTGTCGACTAATAAACACATCATTACCTCTTTTCTCCTGAGCTTTTGATAAATATTGTCTGATGTGAAGATCCATTTCACCTCATGATCCGTTTAGACTCGCATCAGAACAGCAGCTCCGCGGGTAATAAAAAGAAAAATATTGATTTGTGTTTATTATATATTTCTTGTTTACGCTGAGTGTTGTTCTGAGTAACTAGGGGAGTTTGGACGCGTCTCTTAGCAACGGGACGCTGAACGGAAAGCGTGCGGGTCAAACGCGTTTCAGTCCAGACTTACCATATGATTGAAACATGATATTTAATATTAAGCGTTTAATATCACTAATAACATTTATACTCCATCATTTGAACTAAATATAATACAGACATAGATTAAAAGTAAATACATATTTAAAAAGGTGCAAATCAGCATCCATACTGCTTCTTTAACCTGTCTTTTATTTTTCAAATGTCAAACATTTTAATGTTTTTAAATATAAAATAAATACAAATGCTGCACATGTGCTTTTTTCCCCAGTTCATCATCCCTCAAGAATAAAATCTTATATTTTCTTTAATGTTTATACTTATGATATATTATTTAAACATGTTATAAATATATCACAATTTTAATCCATTATTTTAACTAAGTATAACACCAAGACAGATTAAAACTAATTTCAGATATAAAAAGGTGCAACTCAGCATTTATGCATATAGGCTATTTTTTTTTTTTTTTTCCCAAATGTTGATTTTTAAAAAAAATGTTTAAAAAAAAAAAAAAAAAAAATTAATCACAGTCTTAATTTCAAATTACTCTTGATGTTTGGTCTCTTATTAACTGAAGCCTAATGAGATGCAGATATTATAGACAGGGTTTGTCTCATTAAATATGCTTCAAATACTAGTGTTACGTGTTTGGTGTGTAAAGCAAAGCGCAAGGAGTCAAAATAAAAGAATATTTCAATAATCCACAGAAGGAACTTGGCACAACCAAACATAAATCCAAAATAATAGCAGACAAAGGAACATGGGAGAACACAGGCTTTAAGTACTGAACTTAATAATGAGGAAACAGAAACAGGTGAGGAGCTAATTAACCAATCAGGGCAACTAATGAAAACTAGGTCAACGGAAGACATGGCAATACACAACTAAAACAGATCAACATGTAACAACTAGATTAACTGTGAGATTTACAGAAGTGCATCTGAGGTGAAAGTATATGTGCTGAAAGTTAGAATGAGCTCAGAACATCACTCTTGATTTATCCGTTTTTTAATTTTACATTGTTTCTAACAGCAATCTGAATTGAGTCAATTACAGCGAGCTCTTTTGTTCCCAGCTGGCTGTACATTGGTTTGCAGTTGCTCATCTAATGGGCTCTTTGGGGATGAAGTGTCAGTGTGAAGCGTGTTTTGTTAATTCAGTAATTCAGTGTTTGACAGGCCTCTGTTCAGCAGCTGAGAAATCAGCATCACTCCTGGAGAAGAGACTCAGAAACACTCTCTCATGTCAAACACTGAGTGGACAGAGATACAAGCAGTCAAACCGCTTCTGTTTGTTATTGCATCAGGTTTAGGGAATATTTCAGGGGTTCAGATATCAAGAGATAAAGAGAATAAAGTCAGAGCTACAGTATTACACATTATTTCTACTTAAACTCTAAACTCTGTTGCCAGGTTCAGCATTCTTCTTTAACCCTGTAAAGTCTAAAGAGTCAGAAAAATCTACATTTTTTAAATGAAACAGTTTAAAAAATATAAACCGTTTCAAACGGTTTAAAAAAAAATAGGAAAATGACCCGAAATGAACATCTCTAAAGTTTTTGTCCCCATCACGCAGTCTCTGTTGATTGTGTGACTGTGACGTCTCTGTAGCGGCTCCTTTGTAGGGGTTTATTACATTTTATAATATTAATATTAATACGTAATTTAAAGAAATAGTTTAATTTAGCTCAAAGGGAATCATTTATGATTTTATAGGGATTTGAACAGAATCAGTGTTACGGCGATTCACTGAACGAGCCGTATGACAAACTCTGCACTGGATATTAAAATCCCAAATATAGTGAAAACACTATTTAATAGCACAGTAACGAAATCGACAGATTAAGGCATTAACTTGTGAGCAGAAAACACAAGATACTTCTCTTTTAAAATATAAATCAGATTTTATTTATATAAACCTAAGACATAAACTAATCTAACACATGAACACAAGCATTCACACATTCACACGTTGCAGAAAGAGAGAAAGTGAGGAAAGGATGAGTTTAAGAGAATGGAAATGTGAAATCCCAAGTTCACAGCAATATGTTCAATTGCATAGATCTGAACAACCATCAATCACTTATTTAACCCTCGCTTTGAGTTTCTCAATGAGGCTAAAATTTACATTAAAGTCACCAATTCAGAACTTGGAGGCGTTGCTTGCTTGCCTGTGTTAGGGGGTTTCCTTTGTGTCGTCGTTGCAGACAGGGGGTTCCCCGAAGTGTCTGATTGGCTGGAAGTTCAGTAGTCTTTGAAGTGAAGTCTTTGGGCGTTGGCTTGCTGGACGTTTGAAGAAGTGCAGTCGAAGCTGGACTTTGTATCAAACTTACATTAACACACGAAACTCCACGGAAAGAAAAGAAACTAACGTAAAATAATAAAATAAAATGATGTAACGAGACTAAGTTGTTTTCCTTCTCATTATGGCACATCAGGCCAGAGCACGCGGTGAGAGGGACAAGGGTAGGAGAGTCAGAGAACGGTACGAAGAGCGAACAAAAAGAGAGAGAATTTTACGATGTCCTGAGTTTTTAAACTCAGCTTCTGGACCGTCCCATCTGGACGTCTTGACCAATTAGATACTGTCCTTGCTTGGGGTATTGCTTTGTTTCTCCACCCCTCTAATAAATCTGTTCAGTCAGAGGTCTGAACGTTACAGGCTTTGGCCAAGTATACCTTTTGAACATGATTTCATAACAAGAGTATGATGCATTTGACAAAGAATTGATTGGAAGAAACATTCACAGCATGAATTTTCGAGCTCATACATACTAAATATGCAATATTTATCTTTAAGGCTCGAGCTATTCAATAATGATTAAAAGCAAGACATACACAATGAGTGATTAAAACAAGGATATTAAAATCATATGTGGGGCTCTGCATAAAAATGTCCTTTTAGGATGATTTTATGTGCATATGAAAAATAAAGTTTTGTATAGTTCTAAGGAGAACGAAGGCATGTTCTTGACAAAGGAATGTTGGTTGGACTGTCTTCTATGTGGAGACACGCCCGAAAGAGTCTGTAGCTAATGATTTTCTATCACAGGTTTACATGTGAACATCAGTCTTGATTACTTGCAACAAATTTGACAGTCTCCTTCTTGAATTGGAATTATCAATAAGTGTTTCTTTTTCCTCAGTGTTGCAAGTTGTTTGGTGACAGAGGCTTGCTAGTTGGGATTTGCTTGCTCCAAACTAGATTTATGACGTCCTGTTCCTTAAGGCCTCTCTGCATTCCAGCTCCTCAGGTTTCAGTGTTCTGATGCATCTTAAAATTGTCTGATTCAGTCTCTGATATCCTACACCTTATTCACCATCAGCTGATCCTGAGGAAACTGCACTGACCGATAAATACTGAGAGTCCTACAACAAAACACACAGACAGTCAGATATGAGTCTGAGACATTACTGTGGTCACATCACATCAGCAGATCCAGCTCAGAAAACAGACAGTATATTCATATTACAGCCAGAGATATGAATGAACAACTGATCAATTAATAACAGTATATGATCAACAACTACTATCACTTAGAGACTCTGTAAGAGATTAAAATATTCATTTATTCATAAATCAGTCACATCACAGAATTAAACACACTTTAAAGTACAGAGACTAAAGTGGATCTGAATTATCTTATATTCTCCAGTCACACACACAGGAGGTCTGTTACTCAATTTAGAAACTTTAAATACACAAACACTCACAACAGTATAGTGTCTCCAGTTTATAATGTGGATCCTTCTTCAGATCAGAGAGTAACTTCCTACTAGAATCTCCTAGATTATTCCCAGACAGACTCAGTTCTCTCAGGTGTGAGGGGTTTGATCTCAGAGCTGATGCCAGAGCAGCACAACCTTCATCTGTGACGCCACACTTACTCAACCTGTAGAGAACAATGACAGAATGTCATAAAAAGTAAAGAGTGTAAAGACAACCAACTCTAGAAAATTAGAATATCAATTAAGACCAATGCAAAAAAATATATTTTTAGAAATGTTGGCCAACTGAAAAATATGAACATGAAAAGTATGAGCATATACAGCACTCAATATTTAGTTGGGGCTACTTTGGTCTGGTTTACTGCAGCAATGCGGCGTGGCATGGAGTCGATCAGTCTGTGGCACTGCTCAGGTGTTATGAGAGCCCATGTTGCTCTGATAGTGGCCTTCAGCTCTTCTGAATTGTTGGGTCTGGCGTATTGCATCTTCCTCTTCACAATACCCCATAGGTTTTCTATGGGGTTAAGGTCAGGCGAGTTTGCTGACCAATCAAGAACAGGGATACCATGGTCCTTAAACCAGGTACTGGTAGCTTTGGCAGTGTGTGCAGGAGCCAAGTCCTGTTGGAAAATGAAATCTGCATCTCCATAAAGTTGGTCAGCAGCAGGAAGCATGAAGTGCTCTAAAACTTCCTGGTAGACGGCTGCGTTGACCTTGTGTTACATAAAGCCTGTGCCTGGCTATGCAACAGAGAGGGGAGACCACGCGGATTATTTGATTTCAAAAATATATTTATTAAAGATAAAGAATGAACAACGTAAAGTAAATAAAGTCAGTGTAATTGTTAAACTTAAAAGACAAAAACATATGCCATCAGGGTATATGAAGTGTCGTGCAAAAAGGAAACAAAATCAGCAAAAGCGGTGCAGGAGAGAAGGAGAAGCGGCGGCCCCTTCAACCAGGTCTGGAGAGCTTTTAACACCCAGGATACTGGAAACAACCACACGCGGTCCTGGAGCAATCACCCGCAACACGCCACACCTGTGCTCCGCTCTTAAGACAGAGGCCCCTAAAAAGGCCTCTGCAAAAAACCTTCAAAACCCCACACAACACAAAAAAATTAATTTTTAAAAAAGAATTTCTATATCTTAAAGTGAGCACTTAACTTTAATTCCGAGATGTAAATGAACTGCATACATGGACTGGACAGAAGAACTCCTTTGTCCACAAGCCCCCAACCCCTCTACCCTCCAGCAGCTCCAATCGCCCTCCCTTATACCAGAACTCCAGCAAATCCCGGTACCGGAAAAGCTACATTTAAGGAGACTAGGCAGAAGAAGAGAGTGTAGGAACAGGAAGAGAGGAAGATGGGACAAGACAAAACATTCACTCCAGCCCACCCGGAGTACGGGACAAAGCGTCAGCCATAACATTGTCCACGCCCCGAATAAGCCGTATCTCTAAATTGTATGGCTGTAAAAATAAAGCCCAGCGCATAAGGCGCTGACTAGGACTCTTTAAAGAGTGGAGAAATGTCAGTGGATTATGATCCGAATAAACAGTAATAGGAACAGCACCCCCAGCTAAGTATACATCAAACTGCTGGAGACCCCAAACTAACGCCAATGTTTCCTTCTCAATAGTTGAATAATTCAACTGATGACAATTAAACTTTCTTGAGAAGTAACATATTGGCCTGTCCACCCCCTGCTCATCACTCTGTAGGAGCACTGCACCAGCCCCCACATGGCTTGCATCAACCTGCATCCGGAAAGGCTGATCCAGACGGGGTGCCATCAAAACTGGAGCATAGGTCAACAACAACTTGACATTATCAAAAGCAGTCTGAGAGGTCACAGTCCATTCAAACTTCACTTTAGCTTTTAACAGGTTAGTCAAAGGGGCTACCACCGTAGCAACTGTAGCCTGGGCAAACTCGCACTTGGCCAAATTCACAGTGAGACGAGCGTCAACAAACCTAGTAAAGAGAGCCCGAATACGGTCCAAATGTTCAGACCACTCCTCGCTATACACAACCACATCATCAAGGTACACAGCACATCCCTGCAAACCAGAAACGACACGATTCATTAGTCGTTGAAATGTGGCTGGAGCATTTCGTAAACCGAAACTCATAACAGTGTAAGAATATAATCCAGATGGTGTTATAAAAGCTGAAACTTCCTGAGCTCGAGATGACAAAGGGACTTGGTAATAACCTTTCAGCAAGTCAAACTTACTCACAAACCTTGCAGATCCTACACAATCAACACAATCTTCAACTCTTGGAAGTGGAAAAGAATCCGATTTCGTTATGTTTTTCAATTTACGATAATCGGTACAGAATCTGTGTGTCCCATCAGGTTTACTCACTAATATACAGGGTGAAGCCCAACTCGAATAGGAAGGCTTAGCCAACCCATTAACCAACAGGTACTTCACCTCTGTCTCTAGATGTCGCTGTTTGTCTTGTGACACCCGATAGAACCGCTGTCTTATTGGTTCTGCGTCACCAACATCAATATCATGCTCAATTAAATGAGTACATGATGGTGTGTCTGAAAATAAAGAAGAAAAATCAGACAACAAAGACGACAGTTCTGATGCACGTTCCTCTGGCAAATGTCCAAACAGTGTATTCAACTCCGCCAGTTTTTCAGAGTTCCTCAGACATCGTTTCAGCACACCGTCATCAGGACCTACCATATCCTCACCACTACGTGCTGCCACCATGTAGGGAGTATCAAAGGCCCTATTAGCCTCAACAACTGCGGCTAAAGAAACAGGCTTAACCAGGTCACTAGACTCTGCTGTTCCAGAGACCGAAGACCTGCTATAATAGGACTTCAACAGATT
Source organism: Barbus barbus (assembly GCF_936440315.1). Taxonomy (NCBI): domain Eukaryota; kingdom Metazoa; phylum Chordata; class Actinopteri; order Cypriniformes; family Cyprinidae; genus Barbus; species Barbus barbus. The sequence goes on along the minus strand of NC_136746.1, from coordinate 30,477,302 downwards.
TATGTGACAGAGCTGAGTGGAACACCTACGATTTGGTGTGGAGAGTAAATAATTCAGGTCTGATACCTGTCGAACAACTCTATAAGGACCTGTATATTTTGCAAGGAAAGGAGAGTTTGCTATTGGCAACAAGGCCAAAACCTGATCACCCGGACTGAAAACCCTTGGCTCAGCTCGACGGTCATACCAACTCTTCATTTTCTGTTGGGCTTTAGTCAGGTTGTCCGTCGCCATCTCACAGGCTAAAAACAACCTACGCCGAAAACCGTTAACGTAGTCCAACAGATTTACAGGAGACTCAGGACTCTTCAGCTCCCCCTGTAAGACTGCTAAAGGTCCACGAACTCTATGGCCAAATACCAGATCATTAGGCGAGAAACCCGTACTCTCCTGGGTTACCTCTCGTGCTGCCAACATTAACCATGGGAGCCCTTCTTCCCAGTCTCTGTTAAGCTCAACACAATAACCCCTGAGAAGCGATTTCAGTGTCTGATGAAAACGCTCCAGAACCCCTTGGCTCTGGGCGTGATAAGCACTACTACGTTGATGTTTCACACGCAACTCCTCAAGCACTTCTCTGAACATGCGTGATGTAAAATTAGAGCCTCTGTCACTCTGTATAGTATGAGGGATACCGAAAATAGAAATAAACTGTGAAAGGGCTTTCACCACAGATCTAGTGGTTATTGTACGCAAAGCATAGGCAGCAGGATGTGAGTGAAGTGAAGTGACATTCAGCCAAGTATGGTGACCCATACTCGGAATTCGTGCTCTGCATTTAACCCATCACGCGTGCACACACACAGCAGTGAACACACACACACCGTGAACATACACCCGGAGCAGTGGGCAGCCATTTTATGCTGCAGCGTCCGGGGAGCAGTTGGGGGTTCGGTGCCTTGCTCAAGGGCACCTCAGTCGTGGTATTGAGGGTGGAGAGAGCGCTGGACATTCACTCCCCCCACCTACAATTCCTGCCGGCCGGAGACTCGAACCCGCAACCTTTGGATCACAAGTCCAACTCTCTAACCATTAGGCCACGACTTCCCCTAGTAGGATATCGGGTAGACTGACACATCACCGTCAGCAGGTAAACACACCCTGACTTAGATGGAGGCAATGGTCCCACACAGTCAATTAACAGATGTTCAAATGGTTTTCCTACAGCTGGAATAGGGTAGAGTGGAGCTGGCTTTAACGCCTGATTAGGCTTCCCTGTTAACTGGCATACATGACACGTCTTAATGAAGGATGTCACATCCTTCTTTAGGCGAGGCCAATAGAAGTATTTCATAAGACGGTCATACGTTTTCCTTACCCCCAAGTGCCCAGCTACCTCCCCATGAGCTGTCTGTAGGACCAAATCTCTAAACTTAACTGGTACGATCACCTGAAACACTGGATCCTCAACCCCTTCATCAGTGTGAGAAGACCACTTCCGGATCAACAACCCGTCCTGAACAAAATAACCCCTCACTGCATTGCGCAATTCCTCAGGTGGTAACACCCAAACGAACAGATCTTTTAATGTCACATCCTCCTTTTGAGCTGCAACAAAATCACTATGAGAGAGAGGTGGTGGTAAATTAGGCACAACAACAGACTTAAACTCTCTAGTCTGGGAAACATCATCCTTAAAGGCACAGCTCATAGCCCGTGTCACTGCACAAGCGGTAAAGACAGACAAATTCTGGCCACAAACGTCACTGTCATCAGCACTAGAGGGAACATTCTTAACAATTACAGGGGGCGGTATATCACGCCAGACACGCTCTCCAGCCAGATTGTTTCCCAAGAGAAGATGGACGCCCTCTATAGGTAAGGAAGGGCGGACTGCAATCTCTACTTCCCCCTGTACTAAATCAGACCGCAGATTAACTCTGTGCAAAGGAACAGAAACAACCTGCAACCCAATCCCCCGGACTAAAACATTGTTCCCAATACTCGAATCAGCAGAAAAAGGCAAAACAGACTCCAAGATAAAAGACTCAGATGCCCCTGTATCCCTAAGTATTTTAACTGGCACCTGGATGGAACTACCCACCAGTGAAACAAGACCATCCGTAACGAAAGGAAAGTAACCACTTCCCCCCGTTATAACTGAATCAGTCCTACCGTTTCTCTCACTAACTTCAGCAGAACTCAAGCCCGATGGCAGAGGTGAAATCACAACGCCTTCAGTTTTAACCTCAGTCTCACCCACCAAAACTTTAGCAGGTATCACTGACTCCGATACAGCAAGTGTGACCCCCCTAACAACCTCAGTACCATTTCTCTGACTTTTCCCCTTTAAAATAGGACAATCTTTCTTCCAATGCCCCCTTTCTAAACAATATCGACACACATCAGCATCGTTCTTAGCCTGACTAGCAGGTGTAAACGCAGAATACCTAGAATCTCTGCGAAAACTCACAGCACCTCTGTGTGACTGATTTGAGTGTGAGAGTAGTTGACTCCAATGAACCCAACGAAGACGACCCCAACACTCTATTGAAACGTCTAAAACGTTGTTCCTGATAAACCTTACCTGTATTGTTTTCTTTTAAACTATACTTATGTGTCAAAGCAAAATCGTCAGCCATAACTGCGGCTTCCGCTGCGGTTTTCATCTTATGCTCAAATACATGTGTAGCAACACGCTCAGGAAGAATATTTCTAAACTGTTCTAAAACAATTAAATTAGACAATTCTTCAAAAGTAGTAACTCCCACTGCAGAGCACCAACGATTAAAGTGACTATTCAACTCCCGCGCTACTTCTGTATATGTCTGTTTGTCTCCTTTTCTCCAACTGTGAAACCGCAGACGATAAGCTTCAGGAACTAATTCGTAAATTTTAAACACTGCCTCTTTTACTCTGACATATTTTTTTCTATCTGGCACAGGCAACGCAATAAAAGCTTCTTGTGCTCTACCTACAAGAACACTTTGGAGTAACAATGTTCTCTCAGAGTCAGACCATCCACGGTCATCAGCCACACTCTCAAATAAAGAAAAAAATATATCGGGATCTCTCTCATTGAATTTCGGCAGCAACCTAACCATGTTAGATATATCAGGGGGACGCACAGACCCCCTAAGAGCAATACCCTCACCTCCATCAACTGAAAGCCTACCTTCAGCGCTTAATCTCAGCCGTTCTAAAGCCACATCACGTTCACTTTTTATTCTTTCCATCTCCACCTCACGTTGAGCTTCTCTTTCTTTCCTCTCTGCCTCACGTTCAGCTTCTCTCTCTTGACGTTCAGCTTCTCTATCTTTCTGTTGCATTTCTATCAAAACCTTTTGTTGCTCAAACGTAAGTGTCATTTTAGAAAACTCTGTCGAAAGAGGTGTCGACGTTGTTTCTCCGAACTCTAACTCATCCATAATTAGAGATGCAGGTGATGAAAGAATATTCCTAATGACCAATTCCGCCTGAACTGACACTCTGATCTGGGTTAATTTCGCTGTTCTGGGTAAACCCAGGTCAAAGTTATAATGTTCACAAACTTGATGCAACTGATCCTTTGTCAAATTATTCAGAACCTCCACAGATGGAGCTAAAAAACATTCCTCCAAACTAGCCATAAAAATTAAACTACATTCTTACAGATACTAAAGAAAAACGAGCCCACCTTTTCAAATGTAAGCGTGGCCACAACACTGCGCATCAAGACGAGACAAAACGGAGCTGCCCTGTAAAAAGGAAGAGAAAAAAAAACAAGAAAAACAACAATCCTCTTCATGCATCTCCCAAGGACAGAGATTTTTAATACACAATATCAGCGGTGCCTTAACTCCCCCGACAAAATATCGTTAAAGCAGGCATCCACGACAGTGCCCTCTGCCCAGGATAGCACAAAAATAACAAACTAAAACAACAAAAAAAAAAAAAAAAAACTTGACAGGCACTCGCAATGCTCCGATAATTATTTTATCGAATACTTTATCAATAAACTCAATTTTAAACGCGCAGTGCAGACCCACACTTATCAAACAATAGCTCACCGCAAATTCTTCAACCTGGCTTAGAATACTTCGAAACAGCTCAGGTACAAATTTAACAAAATATTCTCCCCCTCTCCGCACCAACAACGAAAAATAATAAATGAAATAACTTCGAACGCAATTAATTTTCAAACTAATCCACATGCGTCTTCCCAATGATTCAAAAACGTTCAACTCAATGAACTATCAAAAGCGCTTTACAAATCAAACGAATAAAAACGGTAATAATATATGTAAAGCTTCTTACGACTAGGCTATTCAAAACCTATTTATAAGCCTAAACTATATATATATATATATATATATATATATATATATATATATATATATATATATATATATATATATATATATATCGATGTTGTTTCAAATCCTTATTTTGACGAACCCCCCAGTCTATTTGTCGTTTCAGGTCCCGAACGTTCAGATCCCTTGACGAGCCACCAATCTGTTACATACAGCCTGTGCCTGGCTATGCAACAGAGAGGGGAGACCACGCGGATTATTTGATTTCAAAAATATATTTATTAAAGATAAAGAATGAACAACGTAAAGTAAATAAAGTCAGTGTAATTCTTAAACTTAAAAGACAAAAACATATGCCATCAGGGTATATGAAGTGTCGTGCAAAAAGGAAACAAAATCAGCAAAAGCGGTGCAGGAGAGAAGGAGAAGCGGCGGCCCCTTCAACCAGGTCTGGAGAGCTTTTAACACCCAGGATACTGGAAACAACCACACGCGGTCCTGGAGCAATCACCCGCAACACGCCACACCTGTGCTCCACTCACCTGTTAGGGGAGACATAACGAACAGGCAAACCGCAAAGGAGGAGGAGCTAACAGGTCCGAGGCCGTAACACTTGGACCTCAGAAAACACAATAGACCAACACCAGCAGATGACATGGCACCCCAAACCATCAATGACTGTGGAAACTTTACACTGGACCTCAAGCAACGTGGATTATGTGCCTCTCCTCTCTTCCTCCAGACTCTGGGACCTTGTTTTCCAAAGGAAATGCAAAATGTACTTTCATCAGAGAACATAACTTTGGACCACTCAGCAGCAGTCCAGTCAAGACGCTTCTGACGCTGTCTCTTGTTCAAGAGTGGCTTGACACAAGGAATGCGACAGCTGAAACCCATGTCTTGCATACGTCTGTGCGTGGTGGTTCTTGAAGCACTGACTGCAGCTGCAGTCCACTCTTTGTGAATCTCCCCCACATTTTTGAATGGGTTTTGTTTCACAATCCTCTCCAGGTTGCGGTTATCCTTATTGCTTGTACACTTTTTTTCTACCACATCTTGTCCTTCCCTTCGCCTCTCTATTAATGTGCTTGGACACAGAGCTCTGTGAACAGCCAGCCTCTTTAGCAATGACCTTTTGTGTCTTGCCCTCCTTGTGCAAGGTGTCAATGGTCGTCTTTTGGACAACTGTCAAGTCAGCAGTCTTCCCCATGATTGTGTAGCCTACAGAACTAGACTGAGACCATTTAAAGGCTTTTGCAGGTGTTTTGAGTTAATTAGCTGATTGTGGCACCAGGTGTCTTCAATATTGAACATTTTCACAATATTGAAATTTTCTGGAATACTGAATTTGGGACTTTCATTAGTTGTCAGTTATAATCATCAAAATTAAAAGGAAATAAACATTTGAAATATATCAGCCTGTGTGTAATGAATGAATCTAATACAAGTTTCACTTTTTGAATGGTATTACTGAAATAAATCAACTTTTTCATGATATTCTAATTTTATGACCAGCACCTGTAGAAATTCTACATTGATTTAAAAGAAAAAAAACTGCACTGGTATGGGGATCAGGATCTGTATCGGTCAATACTGAACCCCAGGTGTCAGAATCAGTATTGGAGGCAAAAAAAATACAGATTGGAGCGTCGCTAGTTCATAGTGCAAGGAATGAAGTTGACAAATGCATACAGACATACATTGTATTTTGTTTATCTTCAGTTGCATTTTTCCCTTGATGGTATTCATGTACTTGCTTCTGTATCAAATGCAGATATCATCTACATATAAACTACAGAGAACATCAGAACCAATGACTTTTACTATGCTGTTTATTTAATACTAAAAACCTGAGGCTGAACACTTCATATTTACTTTAAATGTGCTTCATGTGAGAGTCATATATGATCTTACCCCAGTGTCTCCAGTTTACAGTGAGGATCCTGTAGTACATCAGAAAGCAGCTTCACTGAATCTCCTAGTTTATTCCTCGATAGACTCAGTTCTCTCAGGTGTGAGGGGTTTGATCTCAGAGCTGAAGCCAGAGCAGCACAACCTTCATCTGTGACGCCACAATCACTCAACCTGTAGAGAACAATGAGACACACTTCACTCTCTCAGATCAGACCAGTTTAGCTGTGAATCCATTATTAAAGAGAAAGTACAAACTTAAAGCACAAATCAGTGTTTGATGGATCATTGGACTGAGGTCTAAACGTCACAGAACACAATCATGATCATAAAACATCCAAAGTCTCATTCAAGAAAGAGAAATGTTTCTTTATTGCACTATGTCTAAGTTTTTACACTAAATCGGTTTTATTAATGACAATATTCACTTCAGAGAGCTGTACTAGTATGTATAGAGGAGAGATTGTGTGTGTGTGTTTACAGGTTTATCATCCATCACTAAGGATAGTAAAATCTGAGATCACCTGCACTGTGAGATAGTTTGTATATTGCAGTCCGTTACAAAACATTATGTAATAACATTCATCCATTTTTCAATCTGCTTTATCCTCTGCAGGTTTCTGGGGGCTGGCGTCTATCTCAGCGTCTTGGGTCACAAACACACACACAAACAAACATTCCCACCTGTGGTTAATTTATAGTGTTCAATTCACCTGCTGCATGTTTATAGATTGTGGGGGGAAACTGGAGCACTCAGAGGAAACCCACACAGACACAAGGAGAACATGAGAGAAAGGCCTCAAAGCGGGGACCTTTTTGCTTTAAAAACAGCGCTAGACACTCCATGCAATAATATATTCACTGTACACGATTATATTTATAGTAATCATAAGTGAATGCAGCCTTATTGGGACTCTACTTGTGGCTCTCACTAAAGTCCACTCCTACACCTGCTCCTAACACTAACCATGTTTAACCTGTGAAGCTCCATGAAGAGAGCCACGGTTTGAGAATGAGCTGCACATGACTGATCTCCAGCCGGCCGGATCAATCAAAAGAACTATTAAATAACCATTAGGTGCTTTATTCTCACTATTAAATACCTGTCAGACACTTTATTTACATATTTTGAATGTTTAATTTTTGTTTAATAAACATCTCTGAGCTTGTACTCGGGTTGGAGTCAAAAGCTTTGTTCACTGTCTTTACTCTCCACTTACAGAATGAGACTGGTTTCTTTTGTCATTTTGTCTGATGGTCTATATGCACTACGTGTAAACAAGTAATCAATTTAAAAGGTTTTTACTATTGCAAAAAAAGGGTTAAAATGAACAGAAGTCCACACATGTACAAGAAACAAAGTTGGTCACAATTTTTTTTTTACTCTGTACATCTTGATTGACAAATGTCTCGTCCAATCAGTGATAAGTATTCAATTTGCAAACAATACCTACTTTTTCCATTTTGTCTAGCTTGTCATTGTGTTTTCTGACTTGCTTTGTGTTTAAATTTTTTTTTGTTTCATTTTAGGATTTGTAATTTTGTTTTCAAAATTGTAATTTATTTTACTCTTCACATACAGTATACTTTACAGTGTGTCATATATGATCTTACCACAGTGTCTCCAGTTTACAGTGAGGATCCTGTAGTACATCAGAAAGCAGCTTCACTGAATCTCCTAGTTTATTCCCAGACAGACTCAGTTCTCTCAGGTGTGAGGGGTTTGATCTCAGAGCTGAAGCCAGAGCAGCACAACCTTCATCTGTGACGCCACAATCACTCAACCTGTAGAGAACAATGACAGAATGTGAATTGTAGTTGAAGTGTGTGTAGTTTGTTATTGACTCTGGTCTCAGAGCAGGAGAGGAGATATAATGACAAGCATTGCCACATACTGCTGCTGATAGAATGAGATTTATGCATGTTGATGCTCAATGCTGCTGTTTGAAACTGTCATGTGCTTCAGGACTGAACAGACACACAGAGCTGAATGTGAGATATTGTTTCATAGTGATATAAGGACGGATCTGTCTGGAGAAACAGTCACTTGATCCTCTAATAAACACCTACAGGAGGACATCTGTTTCACAGGAGCCACGTGTTCCCCATTACATCTCATTTATTAACTCTTGTGATCAAACACTTGATCATTGTCATGTTTGCTCTCATCTGGCAGCTTAAAACTGAATAGAAATGTGTTGAACTCAATAGAGATTCTCAAGGCCTTACAAAGTAGACCTCTTGCCTACATATGCACAGATATCATGTTAATGAGCTTTTCTTCTGGCTCATCACCGGTTTACCTCCAGCTTTATTGTCTTTGGTGTTTATATTCCACTTTGATGAACTTTTGTTTCTTAAATAATATTTTTCTCAGTATATGAGACAGGGACGGGCAAGAGATGGGATCAGTCCTAGAGGATCACTGTCCTGCAGAGTTTAGCTCCAGCCCTGATTAAACTCACCTGCCTGTAACTTTCTAGTGATCCTGGAGACACTGATTACTGTGTTCAGAAAGGCTGGATTAACACACAGGTGTACAGGACACTAGAGCAGAGGGGGACCCAGCCGAAACACTGCTCTCTCTGGGACACGATTTCAACCGAGGAGAGCCTTTAAATCGATCCGCGTCATAATCCAGCTCTGTGCTTCAGCTGTGTTTAATTGAGGTTGGAGCTAAACTCTGCAGGACTGTGGCCCTCCAGGACTGAGGTTATCCATCCCTGATATTAGAGGAACATGAAACTGCTGATAGAGCAGCAAATAAAACAAATAAATTAATAAAAAAAAAATGCTGCTTGTGGTTTTACAGGCATTGAGGGTCTTTCCTTTTATTAATGATAATGCTAAACGCTGAAGTGATTATAACTTTCATTCACTCATTGATCACTGTAGTACTGAGTTATAACTAAACACATTCAGACACTTGTCTGTTCAAATCTAAACCTCTGAGATATTCATCCTGCAGTAAAATCACAGAGACTCTGGATTACTATTTTACATGTTATCTGAAAGTTCATTATTTATCAAACTAGCATAAGCAAAGCATGTGATGTAATGGAAATGAATGAAATTAACTGACATTTAGCATTTACTGAACATTGCTGATTTTATTCTTAAAATTGACAAAGGATCAGGGATGCAAACACATCATGGGTGAAAAAGGTGACAAAGACACCTTAAATTTTTTTTTTTTTTTTTTAATACTTATACATTATTTAAAAGCCTTTTATTTTTTTAACTCTACAATTGTGCTGTAAAATTCACTTTAAAAGATACATTTTTCATTCATGGAGATGACATGAAAAAATGTGCCAAAGATCATCGAGGAAAACAAAGACTTAAGATGACAATTACATAAATTTATCATTATAAAGTAGATGGCAGCAGAGGATCACTCATTAGCTCAGTTGCCATTTCCACTGCCTAGTTTTGACCTCTTGCTTTTAGATTTATTATAAAGTGACTATAACAAATTTTAGTACTGTGCTTAAGTAGTATAGCAAGTACAATTAAATAACCGCATTAAATATTTTGAAATATTTCATTTAAAATCTTATTTAAACATTGCCTTAAAAAGGACACGTCGAAAAGAGTGTTTTAAGTGATCTTTAACGGTCTTTAATATATTCAGCAACACATACTTGTTACTGCTGTAGTTATGTTACTCAGCATCACTTAATGCACAGGTCTATTTTTGACATCAGTTTGTCAGATAGTTGGTTCTGTCCGTTGCTACAGTCTACCTGTCTTTAAGCGCGCATACAGTCGTGAGTTTCTGCTCGAGGTCGGCAGAACCACATTTTTAGAGTTAAACTCCGCGCACACTGAAGAGCTGCGGGACCTCGGTCTGCTCCGAAGGCCTTCTCCATCACCGACCCCCACTACTGCATCTCGCCCACAGCGGAGGCGCTACAAGCGGCGTGAGAGGAAGCAGAAGAGGGGTAAGCGCGGAGGTATCCGAGCTAGGCTAGCGGCCAACCCACACAAGCCAGCTATCCCCACCATCGTACTGGCGAACGTACGCTCTTTGGACAATAAACTGGACTACATCCGACTACTCCGCTCGACTCAGAGGACTGTAAGAGACTGTTGTGTTTTTGTGTTTACGGAAACATGGCTTAACAACAGCGTACCGGACTGCGCCATACAGCTCGACCAGCTAACATGCTATCGAGCTGACAGAGCTCTCGTCGAGGGAGGTAAGATCCGCGGCGGCGGGCTTTGGTGTTTACATCAATGATGCATGATGTCGCGACGCTGTTGTGGTCTGCAAACACTGCTCACCCCTGGTGGAGTTTATGATTATTAAGTGCCGGCCGTTCTATCTACCGAGGGAATATACAGCCATACTGCTCGTTGCTGTATACATCCCTCCCAGCTCCAGCAACAACCACAGGAGTGAGGCACTAAATGATCTGTACTAGCACACCAGTGAGCAGCAGACAGCCCACCCAGATGCTTTTCTTATCTTGGCTGGGGATTTCAATCACGCAGACTTAAAGAGTGTGTTCCCAAAAATTCACCAACACATAGACTTTCCAACAAGGGGAAAAAACACTCTGGACTTTGTTTACACCACCCAGAGAGGAGCTTACAAGGCCCTCCCCCTCCCCCACCTCGGAGCCTCAGACCACATCACTGTCATGCTAATGCCTGCATACAGACCGCTCGTTAAAGTCACCAAACCAGTTCACAAACAGATTCAAGTGTGGCCGGAAGGGTCGTCAGAGGCACTTCAAGACTGCTTTGACACCACTGACTGGAATATGTTTAAACAGGCTGCCACATACAACAATACTACAGACCTCCAAGAGTACTCAGAGACTGTTACTGCCTACATCTCCAAGTGCATTGATGATGTAACAGTCACAAAGTCCATCACTGTCCGGGCCAACCAGAAGCCGTGGATGACAGGGGAGGTCTACAGACTTCTGAAGGCTCGGAACGCTGCCTTTAGAGCTGGAGATGAGGAGGGCCTGAAGACAGCTAGGGCCAACCTATCCCGCGGCATCAAAGAGGCCAAGAGACAGTACTCCAGGAGGATAGCCCATCGTTTCAGCGACAGCAGAGACACGCGGAGCCTGTGGCAGGGGATACAGACCATTACGGATTACAAGCCCCCACCACAGACCTGTGACAACACCATCCCCCTGCTGAACGAGCTGAATGCCTTCTTTGCTCGCTTTGAGGCACAAAACAGCACCACTGCACAGAAGACTCCACCTCCTCCCGGCGACCAGGTGATGACGCTGTCCCCGGACAGTGTGAGGAGATCCCTCAGCAGGATCAATGCACGCAAAGCTCCGGGTCATGACAACATTCCTGGGCGTGTACTGAGAGACTGTGCAGTGGAACTCACTGATGTCTTCACAGACATCTTCAACATCTCACTAAATCAGGCTGTTGTCCCCACATGCTTCAAAGCTACCACCATCATTCCAGTCCCTAAGAAGTCATCTCCATCCTGCTTCAATGACTACCGTCCAATAGCACTCACTCCCATCCTCATGAAGTGCTTTGAACGGCTAGTCTTGCACCACATCAAGTCTGTCCTCCCCCCCTCCCTGGACCCCTTCCAGTTTGCATATAGGTCCAACCGCTCGACCGATGATGCCATCACCACTGCCCTCCACCCAGCCCTCACACATCTGGAGAAAAAAGACTCATATGTCAGGATGCTGTTCATAGACTTCAGTTCAGCATTCAACACAATCATCCCTCAACAGCTCACTCACAAACTGGCCCAGCTGGGGCTCAATACCTCTCTGTGCAACTGGCTGTTGGACTTCCTGACCGGGAGACCTCAAGCAGTACGGGTCGGCAGTAACACATCCAGCACCATCACACTGAACACTGGGGCCCCCCAAGGATGTGTGCTGAGCCCCCTCCTCTTCACTCTGCTGACCCACGACTGCACACCATCACACAACACCAACATTTTCATTAAGTTTGCGGATGACACGACTGTGGTGGGTCTCATCAGCAACAGAGATGAGACAAACTACAGGAGCGAGGTGAGCCGCCTGGCCGGGTGGTGCAGTGACAACAATCTCTCTCTGAACGTGAAGAAGACGAAGGAGATTGTTGTTGACTTCAGGAGAGTACACACTCAGCATGCCCCTCTGACCATCAACGGTGCGACTGTGGAGAGAGTGAGCAGCACCAAGTTCCTGGGTGTGCACATCACTGAGGACCTCTCCTGGACTAACAACACTGTAGCACTGGCCAAGAAAGCACAGCAGCGTCTCTACTTCCTCCGCAAACTCAGAAGAGCCAGAGCCCCGGCCCCCATCATGTGCACCTTCTACAGAGGCACCATCGAGAGCATCCTGACTAGCTACATCACTGTGTGGTATGGCGCTTGCAACGCATCCTGCCGCAAGTCACTTCAGCGCATAGTGAGAGCAGCTGAGAAGATCGTTGGTGTCTCTCTCCCCTCCCTCCAGGACATCTACAGCACCCGTCTCACCCGCAAAGCCCTCCGCATTGCAGGCGATCACACCCACCCGACACACAGCTTCTTCAGTCTGCTGCCATCAGGGAGGAGACTGCGGAGTCTCCAGGCGAGGACCAGCAGACTGAAGGACAGCTTCATACATCAGGCTGTCAGGAAGCTGAACTCCCTCCCGTCCTTGCCCCCCCTCCCCTCTTTCACCCCCATTTAACACAGCAACACACTAGGAACTCTGACTCTGTGACACCCCCCCCACCGACCAACAAACTGTGACCGGCACCTGTCACTTGTGCAGCATTGGCTGATCACTACCCATCCAACATTGACTGCAAATTACCTCTTCGGATAGTCTGACAAAAATCTATCCGAACAGTCACTTCGACTTGTCACTTTAACAGACTGATAAGCTCTTCTTGCACTACACTCATAACAAAACATCTGCACAGTTTTGTTTTTGTACATTCAACTGGTTTGCACTCCATCTATTCTGCCATGTGCCTTATGCACTTTATCTATCTCTCTTATTTTTATTTTCTACAATGTCCTCAGACTGATAAGCTCTTTTGCACTACAAATATATCCACAGTGTTGTTTTTATTTAACTGGTTTTGCACTCTATCTGCCATGCGCCTTATGCCACTTTATCGATCTAATTCTTATTTTTTTCTACAATATCCTCATTTGTATAATTGTATAGTTGTATGTACATATGTTTAAACTGTATTTATCTGTATCTGAACGTGTTTAATGTTAACTGTATGCACCAAGGGTCTGAGAGTAATGCAATTTCAATTCTCTGTATGTATGTACTGTACATGTGGAAGAATTGACAATAAAGCTGACTTGAACTTGAACTTGAACTTATCACTGTCAATCATAGCAATGACTGGCGCAACAATTTAGTGGATTCACGCGTTTGTCACTCCTGAAACTGTATATGTGGATGTTCAGTCCTATATGTTCAGAAACTGAGCAAAGGGCTCCTCTTATAGCGCAACTGACTGAGCTTTATCACGCAAAAACTCAATGATATAATCAATGACTAACTACACAACCAATCTCTTATTTACACTGTGTATGCTTTTCTCTCTCGTTCTAATAAGTAGATCTGTGAGCGTGTAGAACTCTACTTGCCAAAACAAAAATGAGCACAGAGCGGGTTCTGACTAACCTACAGAAAACACCTCTGACTGGCCATTGCTTTCAACAGAGACGCCGGTGATTGGCTACAATACTCAACACTGCAAAAGCATGATGTAAATAAACATGTGGTTCTGTAATTCCAAACCAAAGCACGCACACAAAAACACACAGGAGCGGTTGAAATCGGTTGACTATAAGCAGGTATAGAATTGAATTGGTACTGTGAAAAAAAGCACCCCCCCCAATCAAAACACTTTCTCATCTGAAAGTTAGTCTCAAAAGAGCGACCAGTGGGAAGAATGAGTCTAGAGCCCTGTGATGACAGAGACGTGTGACTATCAGAGAGATCTTACCACAGTTTCTCCAGTTTACAGTGAGGATCCTGTAGTACATCAGAAAGCAGCTTCACTGAATCTCCTAGTTTATTCACAGACAGATCCAGGTGTCTCAGGTGTGAGGGGTTTGATCTCAGAGCTGAAGCCAGAGCAGCACAACCTTCATCTGTGATGCCACAATCACTCAACCTGTAGAGAACAATGACACACTCTTCACTCTCTCAGATCAGATTAGCTGTGAATCCATTATTAAAGAGAAAGTACAAACTTAAAGCACAAATCAGTGTTTGATGGATCATTGGACTGAGGTCTAAAATGTCACAGAACACAATCATAATCATAAAACATTTAACATACAGTATATTAAGACCCTTCTGGTGAAAATCTTTAAAAAAATTGTAATAGTGTGTACAGGTCTATCTGGTGTTTTAAATATGCTTAAGAACAAACCATGAGACAAATTCATCAATCAACACCATTGCTGAATATGTTCTCCTTAAAACTGCAGTGTACCAAAGACAGTCTCAAAAATACGGTTTGAAACTGTTGCTGTTTCCATGAAACCAATCTTTGGTTTTAGATTTATTAATTAGTTGTGTACTCTGCTTTAAAAGTGTGCAAAATGTGTTCTTTCGATAACTTTTGAAACTATTTAAATGACTTTGATTCAAGAATATGGAATAAATTATAACAAATTCCTAACTGCACAAGTTAAAAACACTGTTATAAATCTGAATTTTGGGAGGGGCCGAAAACTAACCATTAACTATTGATAAAATTCAATAGCAATTGCCAAGCTTTGCCAGCTACCTCAGAAAATGGCTGGGGCTTCCAAAAAGTCTAAACAGCATCGCACTCTATGGGCACCGCAACAAACTGCAACAGCCACTCAAGTCCTTGGAAGAGGAGTTCAAGGTAACGCGAGCCAGGGAAATGTTGCAGTATAGAGACTCAAGCGATCCAAAGGTGGCAAAGGCTGGAATTGAAGTTGGGACTCATCAGAAGTGGAAGGCTGTGGGGGCAGTTCGACAAGCAGAGGCAAGATTAGATCACAACAGGCTGGTGGTAGTGGTAGCAAGAGGCAGGACTGGGCTGGGTTCCTTTTCAACTCCCCACATTGACACCATCAAAGGGAAGGAAAGGCGTTGCCTAGTCCAGGAGGAGGTGAGAGCAGTGGTTGAGGAGGAGAGAACCTGCAGGACAGTGGGAATGAGGCAACAGGATACAATGGGAGAATGCGATCGAGAGGAACGTGACATGGACGGAGCTGTGGAAGGCAGAGCCACAGTGGATCAAATTTCTCATCCAGGCAGTATATGATGTGCTTCCTAGCCCATCAAACCTTCACATATGGGGCAGAGTGGAGTCACCGGCATCTCCACTGTGCTCCAGGCGTTGAACACTAGAACACATTCAGAGTTGCTGCCTAAAGGCACTGGGAGAGGGGAGGTACAGGTGGAGACATGACCAGGTGCTGAAGGCCATCGCTGAAGCCATTGCTGCAGGAGTCGAGTGGGCCAAGCACTCCCGCCCCTCCAAGCAAGCAATCACCTTCATCAAAGCTGGAGAGCAGCCAAGACCAGCTGCAAAAACATCCGCAGGCATCCTGGCCACTGCGAGGGACTGGCAGCTGTTGGTGGACCTGGAGCAGCAACTCAAGCTCCCCAACCACATTGTGACCAAGACCAGACATTGTTCTCTTGTCTGAGCCCCCCAAACAAGTGGTTCTGTTGGAGCTAACAGTCCCTTGGGAAGATCGCTTGGAAGAGGCTTTTGAAAGGAAGCTCACCAAGTACGAGGGACTGGTCAGCTAGTGTCGACAAGCCGGATGGAGAGCAAGGTGTCTCCCAATCGAGGTCAGAAGCAGGGGCTTTGCGGCCCGATCTCTGTGCAGAGCCTTCAGTCTGTTAGGCATCGGTGGAGTGAGGAGGAGAAGAGCAGCTAGATTTGCCAACTTGACACAAGCTGGGGTCTGATCAGCCTCAGCTGGGTCACCTGGATGAGGGTGTATGATGTTGAAAGACCCGAAACACCCAATGATTCCAGGAACATCACTGAAGATGTGTCCAGTAGCATCAGTAGATGTATTTGTACAAATAATGAAATTTAAATGTGTGTATGTAAGATAGTTACAAAAAAACCTTGAAATTGTCCATTGATGAATGAAAGAGATCCTTGTAATCCTTGCATGCAGAGAAATATAAGAGAGAGGAAAACACTAATCCAAAATAGTCCATCCAAGATTCACACCAAAGTTTGTTCTTAATCCTTGTGCACCAAATCCACAAGCGGATCCACAAGCGATGCCAACAAAAGTTCATGAATAGAAATCCATTTGATCTCCCATTTCACGAATAACCCAGAAAGCAGTCAATAATATGTATCAAGGAGTCCTTTTTTCTATAAATACAAAGGATAACTAACATTAGCAAACATAGCCTCATAGCAAACATAAATGCAATCATACTGAAAACCATAGACATTGGAACAAAACAGACCTAAAGTGCATTGAGAAGAGAACACAAAAGAATCTTACTTCGATTGAGCAGGAAACTAGACGTTTCTCAATCAGGACAGCTTCACTTTGGAGATGCAGCAGGAAAGCCATGCTTTCCCCTGCCCAAACAAATCTAACTTCCTCTACTACACAGCTCACTTATAAACCCAATGCATGAGCCCTCTTGTACTCCCTAGTGGTGGGTAGTATAGTACATGGTAACAGACCCAAGTCTGTTACATACCCACCCCTTCAGAGAAAGGCTGGCCATAACCGTAACAAGGCTTGAAATTCTGAACATGACGTCTCAAAACATGTCTCATGTTCATCAAGAAATGAGACAATATAATTAACAGGACCGAGAAATTTGGTAACGTTAGCCGGACCCTTCCACTTTTCAGATAACTTAGCCATAAATCCCTCACTAGCTCTGGACAGAGGATGAGTACGGACCCAGACTATATCTCCCACATGAAATTGGGTCTGCTTGCGTCGTTGGTCATAGTAGTACTTTTGCTTAACTTGTGCTCGTTCCACATTTTTCTTGACAAGGTGGATGAGATTTTGCTGCCGGTCAAGAACTGTATAAGCAGGGCTACTAGGATCAGGCGGTTGATGCAAGGCTCTCTCTAATGGTCCTTTTAGCTTCTGTCCAAGAGCCACTTCTGCTGGTGTGTAACCTGTGCTTTCTTGTACTGTGGAGTTAATTGCAAACCTGAATTCCAGCAACCATCGATCCCACTGGCGATGATGGTTCCCTACATAGGAAGCAATCATTGTCTTGAGTGTGCGGTTGATGCATTCTGTTAAATTTGTTTGGGGATGGTAGGCTGTAGTCAATTTCTGAACCCCCCCCCCATTGCTTACAAACTAAGTTATGTAGATCACGTCAAGTCAAGTCTGCTTTATTGTCAATTCTTCCACATGTACGGCGCATACATACAGAGAATTGAAATTGCGTTACTCTCAGACCCTTGGTGCATACAGTTAACATTAAACATGTTTAAACTGTATTATCTGTATTTGAACGTATGTACATACAACTATACAGCTATCCAAATGAGGACATTGTAGAAAAATAAAGAAATAGATAAAGTGGCATAAGGCGCATGGCAGAATAGATAGAGTGCAAACCAGTTAAATAAAAACAAAACTGCAGATATATTTGTAGTGCAAAAAGAGCTTATCAATCTGAGGACATTGTAGAAAAAAAAAATAAAAAATATGAGAAAGTGGCATAAGGCACATGGCAGAATAGATAGAGTGCAAACCAGTTAAATAAAACAATAAAACAAAACTGTGCAGATATGTGTAGTGCAAGAAGAGCTTGTCAGTAGGGAGAACAATCCTTATATCAGACTATCCGAAGAGGTAGTTTGCAGTCAATGCTGGATGAGGTAGTGATCAGTCCAATGTTGCACAAGTGACAGGTACTGATCACAGTTTGTAAGTTGGTGAGGGGGGGGCTCATAGTGTCAGAGTTCAGTGTTGCATGGGGTAAAAGAGGGGGGGGGGCAAGGACGGGAGGGAGTTCAGCTTCCTTACAGCCTGATGTATGAAGCTGTCCTTCAGTCTGCTGGTCCTCGCCTGGAGACTCCGCAGTCTCCTCCCTGATGGCAGCAGACTGAAGAAGCTGTGTGTCGGGTGGGTGGGATCACCTGCAAAGCGGAGGGCTTTGCGGGTGAGACGAGTGCTGTAAATGTCCTGGAAGGAGGGGAGAGGGACACCAACGATCTTCTCAGCTGCTCTCACTATGTGCTGAAGTGACTTGCGGCAGGATGCGTTGCATACCCCACAGTGATGCAGCTGGTTAGGATGCTCTCGATGGGGCCTCTGTAGAAGGTGCACATGATGGGGGCAGGGGCTCTGGCTCTTCTCAGTTTGCGGAGGAAGTAGAGACGCTGCTGTGCTTTCTTGGCCAGTGCTACAGTGTTGTTAGTCCAGGAGAGGTCCTCAGTGATGTGCACACCCAGGAACTTGGTGCTGCTCACTCTCTCCACAGTCGCACCGTTGATGGTCAGAGGGGCATGCTGAGTGTGTACTCTCCTGAAGTCAACAACAATCTCCTTCGTCTTCTCCACATTCAGAGAGAGATTGTTGTCACTGCACCACCCGGCCAGGCGGCTTACCTCGCTCCTGTAGTTTGTCTCATCTCTGTTGCTAATGAGACCCACCACAGTTGTGTCATCCGCAAACTTAATGAACAGGTTGGAGTTGTGTGACGGTGTGCAGTCGTGGGTCAGCAGAGTAAAGAGGAGGAGGCTCAGCACACATCCTTGTGGGGCCCCAGTGTTCAGTGTGATGGTGCTGGATGTGTTACTGCCAACCCGTACTGCTTGAGGTCTCTATAATTTGACAAATTATAGCCTTACAAATGTGTGTGTGTGTGTGTGTGAGTGTGCACATTTTCAATGTGTCAGTGTCACCAATTTATTTTTGTGGTGGTACTGCATTTTGGATTATTTTATTTTACAAATGATAAGAGAACAGTTTTTATAGTCTCAAAAATGTGTTCCTCTATATGTGTGTGTGTGTGTGTGTTGTGAGCAATATAATTTAGCATTGTGGATGTTTTTTGCATTGGTGGAAGTGTGCCACTTTATTTTTGCCATTTCTGTCGATGTGTTCTGCGTTGTTTCTGAATTTGATGATGAATTTTGTCTATTTTGATTGCGGGGTCTCCAGAGACCCCGAAAACCATGAGTGTCACAAATTTTGTCACGCTAACATAAAAACAGATATCATTCCAATTTTTTATTTTTTTTGTAGATCTAGAAAGTGTTGAGAGCCGTAGAAGGTTTCATACCATTTGGACAAAGGGAACATTTTTAAAAAATTTAGCAAAAGTCAATTTTCAAAAAGTCAACAAAAGCAAAAAAGTCAACAAAAGCAAAAGACCCCGCAAACAGAGGGTTCTAAAGAAGTTTCTTAGGCTCATCAAGGCTGTATTTTTTGATAATTTTATTTAAAATAAGTTTTTTATTTTAATATACTTTGAAATATAATTTATTCCTGTGAAGAAAAGCTGAATTTTCAGTGTCACATGATCCTTCAGAAATCATTGTAATATGCTGATTTATAATCAATGTTGGAAAAAGTTATGCTGCTTCACTGTAAAGCGTGATAAGTTGACTTAACTTAAAAAAAATTGAGGAAACCCCTTGCCTTAAAATTATCAAGTAAATAATAATTTAAAAACATAAGTTAAGTGAACCTGAATTTTGTTTTTTTTTAATTATTATTTACTTGATAATTTTAAGGCAAGGGGTTTCCTCAATTTTTTTTAAGTTAAGTCAACTTATCACTTTTTACAGTGTTAATATTTTTTTGGGACCTGTGATATTTTTCAGAATTCTTTGAGAAATAAAAAGTTAAAAAGAACAGTGTTTATTCAAAATAAAAATTTTGTGTTGCAATATACACTACTAGTCAAAAGGTTGGGGTCAGTAAATTTTCTCTTTCTTATTTATGATTTTTTAACATTAATACTTTTATTCAGCAAGGATGTGTTAAATGGATAAAAAGTGAAAGTAAAGACTTATATTGTTAGAAAATATTTATATTTTTAATTAATGTTGTTCTTTTTAACTTTTTATTAGCCTAATCAAAGAATCAAAGAAAAAAGGTTCTAAAAATATTAAGCAGCACAACAGTTTCAACACTGATAATAAATCAGAATATTAGAATGATTTCTGAAGGATAATGTGACACTGAAGACTGGAGTAATGAAGCTGAAAATTCAGCTTTGCTTTACAGGAATACACTATATTTTAAAATATATTAAAATAGAAAACCAATATTAGAAATTGCAATAGCCTAAGAGTTCACAATATTACTGTTTTTTTCCTGTATTTTGATGCCCTGATGAGCATAAGTGACTCCATTAAAAACAAGGTCAATTATTTATTAGGTTTGTAATATAGAGCTAATATAATATAATGTAATATAATATAATATCAACACAATGAAGCATTAAAACAGATAGAAGAGGATAAAAAACAAACTGAAGCATTTAAACTGAGATCTGTAAGTTAAATATAATAAAAACAAAAACGTGAATTCTTCAATAGCTATCTAAACATAGCTATGAAGTACAGTTTGCACAATACACCTGTGTGTGACTGTAAATGTCTCAAGAGTTTTGTTCCCGTTCTGTGCCCATCCTCCACTATTTCCAGCACTTAATCAAGCCACTCTTCTTTAATACATGAGGAGCTTTTATTTCACATGTCACTGCGTTTGCTCTCGTGTTGAGCTAACTCATTTCATCCGCAACCATTGAAGTATTGGGTTTGGCGCACATCATTCTCTTTCTATGAAACCTGTAAACCACATTCACCGGTTCTAACTCTGTAGCAGCAGCAGCTCTATAGCGCTTTACCCGAGCATTGCAATTCTTTCCTTTTTACTACAATACAATCAAATGGCTTTCCCAACTCATTTTTGCGTGTGCGTGGCACATTATTCCTCTGCGGCTGCGCGCAGCTTAGAGGGAACATTGGTCTGTATTTATTTGATTGTGAAAGAGTGATTATCAGTTCCACACAGAGATATAAAAATTGTACATTGATAAAAAAAAAAAAAAAACTGCACTGGTATGGGATCGGGATCTGTATCGGTCAATACTGAACCCCAGGTGTCAGAATCAGTATTGGAGGCAAAAAAAGACCGATTGGAGCGTCACTAGTTCATAGTGCAAGGAATGAAGTTGACAGAAATGCATACTAGGGATGGGCATTTTTGGCAATTTCTTATTTCGATCATCGATAGGTTTCAAAAACGATTAATCGAGTACTCGGGGGGCAGGGCATGGCCGTAATGGAGATAATGAAAATATCTGAAGACTGTTATGAAAAGGAATGTTAAAAATAAAAATATGACAAAAACATGTCTATGAAAACATGAACACATGATTAGAACACTGTTAGATTATGATTATGATGCAGCAATGTTATTAAAAAAGCAATATCTAAAAACTAATAGCTGCCTGAGGTGAAGCTGACTTTATGCCAATAAACTGAAACCCGTTCTAAGACACTTCCTATGATATTAATCAGATAACCTAGATACATAACATAAACGTAACATTACAACTTGTATCTGCACAAAAAGATACATATGCTTGAACTTTGTTATGCGCTATAGAGAGAGAGAGAGAGAGAGAGAGAGAGAGAGAGAGAGCGCTTTCAACAGCGCGCTGAAACACGGGCAAGGACAGGATTTACTATAGATTTCACATTTTATATAAAGTTCTCATTATAATGCTTATGTCATTCATGTTTTTGGCAGATGTGCTCTATATTTTCATCTACATCATCAAGTGATTCTTAAAATCGCCTGCGTGTTTCTGAAGCCATTACGAGAAAGTATGCCTACTGTTGAACAAATATGACGAAAAAAATAAAAAAAATAAAATCACTGTTACATTAGGATCGGTATTTAAAAAAAAAAAGAAACATCTAAAAGCAATATAAAAGTAAAGAGTGTAAAGACCATCAACTCTACCGTGCGACTCCACCGGGCAGGGATAGAAGTATCGCTTTTTATTTTAGTTTTTCCATTTATTTGTTTATTATTGAAATGTTATATGCATGTGTCAATTTTATTTAATTTCTTTATTTTCTTAAATATGTAGGTATATAGTATTTATAGAGTTGTAACTTTTAGTTACTTTTTCTTATTTGTAAGTCGCTTTGGACAAAAGCGTCTGCTAAATGACAAAAGTAAAGTAAGTAAAGTAATATGACCGTCTCAAATAACTCAAATAACTCAAATATCGGGCATTGCATTTGAGCATGAAAACACTGGTAATATGCAGCGCATTCAGCATGTAAATAAATGTCAATATCCCAACGCATCCTATATTAGATTAATCAGATATGTATGTAGCTAACCCAGACATCACTACGTGACTTCAAAGCCAAGCTTCACTCTCTTCTCACATCTATACTTTGAACCGCATGCTGTTGCAAGATAAACAATCAGAGCTCAGGGTGCCGCCCAAAGTGATACTAGAACCAATCAGAATTGATTTTTTTTTTTTTCACGATCTTCGTTTTCATGATCGATCATCGCTGTCACGGCCGAGTACTCGATCGCTGTTGCACATCCCTAATGCATACAGACAGTTTCTGTTTGTGAGAACTTGAAACCGTTCTGTTTTGACCAAGATTGTATTTTGTTTATCTTCAGTTGGATTTTTCACTTGATGGTATTCATTTACTTGTTTCTGTATCAAATGCAGATATCATCTACATATAAACTACAGTGAACATCAGAACCAATGACTTTTACTATGCTGTTTATTTAATACTAAAAACCTGAGGCTGAACACTTCATATTTACTTTAAATGTGCTTCATGTGAGAGTCATATATGATCTTACCTCAGTGTCTCCAGTTTACAGTGAGGATCCTGTAGTACATCAGAAAGCAGCTTCACTGAATCTCCTAGTTTATTCCCAGACAGACTCAGTTCTCTCAGGTGTGAGGGGTTTGATCTCAGAGCTGAAGCCAAAGCAGCACAACCTTCATCTGTGACACCACAATCTCTCAACCTGTAGAGAACAATGACACACTCTTCACTCTCTCAGATCAGATCAGTTTAGCTGTGAATCCATTATTAAAGAGAAAGTACAAACTTAAAGCACAAATCAGTGTTTGATGGATCATTGGACTGAGGTCTAAAACGAAAAGAATGAGTCTAGAGCCCTGTGAGGACAAAGACATGTGTGACTATCAGAGAGATCTTACCCCAGTGTCTCCAGTTTACAGTGAGGATCCTGTAGTACATCAGAAAGCAGCTTCACTGAATCTCCTAGTTTATTCTCAGACAGACTCAGTTCTCTCAGGTGTGAGGGGTTTGATCTCAGAGCTGAAGCCAGAGCAGCACAACCTTCATCTGTGACGCCACAATCAATCAACCTGTAGAGAACAATGACAGAATGTGAATTGTAGTTGAAGTGTGTGTAGTTTGTTATTGACTCTGGTCTCAGAGCAGGAGAGGAGATATAATGACAAGCATTGCCACATACTGCTGCTGATAGAATGAGATTTATGCATGTTGATGCTCAATGCTGCTGTTTGAAACTGTCATGTGCTTCAGGACTGAACAGACACACAGAGCTGAATGTGAGATATTGTTTCATAGTGATATAAGGATGGATCTGTCTGGAGAAACAGTCACTTGCTCCTCTAATAAACACCTACAGGAGGACATCTGCTTCACAGGAGCCACGTGTTCCCCATTACATCTCATTTATTAACTCTTGTGATCAAACACTTGATCATTGGGTCATGTTTGGTCTCATCTGGCAGCTTAAAACTGAATAGAAATGTGTTGAACTTAATAGAGATTCTCATGGTTTTAATGTACGTCATGAAAATCATGGGAAACATTATCAAACAGCTATAAAAAAAGCAATCAAACAACTTGCAATTCCAATTTAATTTAATTAATTAATACTATGAGAAAAGAAAACCTGCACATGCATTGTCAAATTATCCAAATTTCATGGGTAAATTTAAAAGAATGTTAAGACTGGATTTAATCAACATTTATCTATTAATAGAATAAAATTGTAATTATATGTAATTGTATTGTAATTGAATAAAAAGTAACTTATAATTCAACGTCTAACTGGTTTAACATGTTTAAGAATAATCCACATGCTGGACTGTGAACTGGCAGATAGTTCATGTGTTCATAAGTTTGAGTCTAGCTCGTCATTCCAGATGCCCTTCTGTAAAATAACAAAACATAAAAATAACAAACAATTATAATAATTCATAATTAATTAATTAACAACCTTATGTTTCAATTGTTGTCTTCAAAAGTGTGTGTTCAAGTATGCTGCTGTTTTGCTCCATTAACTGATTCATCAGATTTTAGGAGTTTTGAGCTGCTTCTCCACTTGTTTGGTATTTTATGCCAGATGAGAAATATTTAAATTCCTTCTTTATTTTAATTTGAACATTTTTACTGGAAAACCTGAATTATTTATATGCAACTTCTCTGACTTTGTTTGCCTGAAGAAATCTTTTACAGTGTCTCTGTATTGAAAACACATCAAAATGCCGACCACTAAAATAATAGCTACAGCATTTATGAGCTTTTGACTCTGATTTTCTTAATGTTTTAACAGTGAAGTGATTGTTCTCGTTGATACTTACTGAACTGATCTGGATTCTTTAATCACAGGCAGCAGCTTCTGAAGAACTCTCATATTTTCAGTCTTATTCTTTCCTTTAATAAATTTATCAAGACGAAACTCATTCAGTTCCTCTTCTGATGTCAACAACACAAAAACTACAGCTGACCACTGAGATGAAGAGAGTCCGGCTTGACTTAAATTTCCAGATTTCAGATACTGTTGTATTTGCTCCACTAGTGAACGATCACCCAGTTCATTCAGACAGTGGAACAGATTGATGGATTTCTCTGGAGAGCCAATGGTCCTGATCTTCTTCTTGATGTACTCAACTGTTTTCTTATCGCTATCAGAGCTGCTTCTTTTCAGCTTCATTATTCGTTGTGGGAGAATCTGATGAGACTCCACTGACAAACCCAGAAGGAACCGCAGGAAAAGATCCAGATGTCCATTTTTGCTCCTTAGAGCCTCTTTCACAGCTCTCTGATGCAGCTCAGATAATGAAGCATGTTGAAACAAGACCTTCACTTTAGATTGTAATCTCTGTTTGTTGATTGGCTCAATCACATTTCTGCTGTGGTTTGTCCAGGAGAGGTGCACATATAGAGCTGCTAGATGTTCCTGAATGCTCAGATGAACAAAGCAGAAGACTTTCCCCTGATACAAGCCCAACTCCTCTCTGAAGATCTGAGTGCACAATCCTGAGTACACTGATGCTTCTGTCACATCAATGCCACACTCTCTCAGGTCTTCCTCATAGAAGATCAGGTTTCCTTTCACAAGCTGCTGGAAAGCCACTTTACCCAGTTTGAGGATCATGTCTTCATCTGTCATCTTCTTCTCATAGTCCTTCTCACGTTTGATGTTGGTCTGAAGGATCAGGAAGTGTGTGTACATTTGAGTGAGAGTCTTGGGAATCTCTCCACTCTCTGCTGGACTCAACATCTTCTCCAGAACAGCGGCTGAGATCCAGCAGAACACTGGGATGTGGCACATGATGTAGAGGCTCCTTGATGACTTCAGGTGTGAGATGATTGTATTGGCCAGACTCTGATCACTGATTCTCTTCCTGAAGTATTCCTGCTTCTGTGGCTCATTGAAGCCTCGTACCTCTGTCACTCGATGGACACACTCAGAGGGGACGAGATCAGCTGCTGCTGGTCTGGAGGTGATCCAGATGAGAGCAGAGGGAAGCAGATTCCCCTCAATCAGGTTCATCAGCAGCACATCCACTGAGGCTGATTCAGATATATTACACAGTTTCACTTTACTCTTAAAGTCCAGAGACAGACGACACTCATCCAGACCATCAAAGATGAACAACACTTTATATTCATCACTGGATATTTCCATTTCTTTAGTTTCAGGGAAAAACACATGAAGAAGATCTGAAAGACTGAGTGTTTTGTCCTTCATCAGATTGATTTCTCTGAAAGGAAGTGGAAATATGAGCTGGACGTCCTGATTCTCTTTCCCTTCAGCCCAGTCCAGGATGAACTTCTGCACAGAGACTGTTTTTCCAATGCCAGCGACTCCCTTTGTCAGCACAGTTCTGATGGCTTTGTCTTGTCCAGGTAAAGGTGTAAAGATGTGATTGCATTTGATGGCTGTGTCCTCTGTTGCTGCTCTCCTGGATTGTGTCTCAATCTGTCTCACCTCATGCTCATTACTGATCTCTCCACTCTCACTCTCTGTGATGTAGAGCTCTGTGTAGATCTCATTCAGGAGTGTTGGGTTTCCCTGCGTCGCTGTTCCCTCATACAGACGCTCAAACTTCTTCAGCAGATTTGATCTGAACCTGTTGAGGACTTCATGCCTGGAAAATTAAAATACCACATTATTACATGAGCTACAGAGGTAAATGTACAAAGCAACATTTATTTTTTTGTTTTCTGTGTTATGAGACACTGAACATATCACAGGGTTTATGAAATGTGTCAGTTATTAATGATGTATTTGAGTAATGTGTGATGATGCACTGCATTAATAAATCCCACAGTTTACCTTACACCAGGATACGTGTCTTGTGGTTGATTCATAGGCTGGTCATATTTCTTACAGACGGGTTTTGTTACTGATCTGTGTTGCAGGATTGACCTTGAATCAAGAATCAAACACTCTGACATCGGTGACATTTTCCATTTATCTTAATAACAGTTGTGACTTTATTAAAAATGCACCTGCTCAAGGTCACAACTGTAAAAATTTAATACTATTTAAATAAATGTAAATAAATAATTATACTCTGTGCTCTATATCTGATTGTTTTTATTACATTTACTGCATTTCCCAGCCAGACGTCTGCTCATATTTACTTATAGTGCTGTATGATTATGAGTTTAATTTAAATATCTTACTATAATCATATCCTTTAAAAAAAAATTATACTTGGTTATACCTTGTGTCATCACTCTTAAAATTAACTGGACGATCCATAGAAGCATGACTCCTCATAGACACACAGCTGGGCTCTGCTTCTGATTTCTTCTGATCAACTGAACTATAACAGAGAGTGTGAGAGCAAATGTTAAAATATCAGATGAATAATGAAATAATCACATGATAAAACACCATTAGAAATATTACAATTTTGTCTGTTAATGAAATATTGTACCTAAAATGTTGTGGATGATCTATAGACTCGTCACTCTTCATAAACACACAGCTGGGTGACAAACAATCCTTTTTACTGTATTAATATTAACCTTTTATTCTAAAAAAAAATCTAATTAATCTTTACTATGTTGATACAGAATACATAAACTTAACCTCTTTTATAGACTAACTGCCATAATAACTAATACAAATACCATAATAACATGAATACAATCTAAAACAAAAACACAATATAAATATTACACAGCTCTGGCTCTGATATTTTCTACTGAACCGATTTAATGATGACATTCATTTTAATAAAGGAAAAATTAATATCTATACATCTATACGTGTGTGTGTGTGTATGTATGTATATATATATATATATATATAATCCCTTCATAAGGAGGCTATATGGTCTTATTGTTTTAAATAAAATTCAGATTTTTAACTTTAATTAAAAAAACAAATTGTGAATATTTAGATCTGGTGACTGTGTTCATTCATTCTTTGTTTCGTTCACAGACAGCATTTAAAACATCATGGCCACCTGTTGTGGGAAAATACTCTCCCTCATATAAAAGTTGATGTATTTCACATATTTACAATATTTGCAGGCACTTACAAACTTAAAAGGTTGTTGTTAAGTGTTAGCTTATTATTTTTATGTTGATATCAATAAAAGTTTTGAATTTTTGATAATCTTCCTGTACGTTTGTATCTCAGGGGATTCATAACACTTCTAGGGCTATAAATCAAGATATGTTTGACATATAGACTCTGTGGTCTATAGACGTTAGACCAGGGGAGTCAAACTCAGTTCCTGGAGGTCTGCAGCTCTGCAGAGTTTAGTTTCAATCCTGCTCTAATGGTGTGTTCAAGTCATGTCGGATAGATCGTATTTATGAGTTGAACGCACATGAACGCCACAAAGTCTTTATTACAAGTGGGAAACTCAACATTTCTTCAAGCCCTGAGTTTCTGAGTTGGAGGCGTATCAGTAAGAAAACATGTCGGATGCAATGGATGCAGCTAAAGACTATAGATATACAGTGTCTCTATTAATGGTAAATTTGCTGAAAGGAATTTTTTTTTTGTAATGTAAAATAAAAGTATAAGTTACATATACAAAATATTATATTATTGCACAATTACTATAGAATATGTAATGATTCAGTGTACATCACCTTCATAAATTGTTTTAAAACAGTAAAAAGCAAAAACACAATGATGCACATTATTTATTCATCATTTAAAAAAATAAAATTATGTAGAAAAGTTAAATCTACGGTGGCCGAGAGAGCTCAACGCGCTGCAACTTCAGAAAACACATGCAAATAGACAAAACACCAGCAAATCAAGAAAACATCATCATTTTGACAACACATGCACTGCAAATGCTCACAACACATGCAAATTGAGAAACGCTGCAAATGCTCACAACACATGCAAATTGAGAAACGCTGCAAATGCTCACAACACATGCAGATTGAGAAACGCTGCAAATGCTCACAACACATGTAAATTGAGAAACGCTGCAAATGCTCACAACACATGCAAATTGAGAAACGCTGCAAATGCTCACAACACATGCAAATTGAGAAACGCTGCAAATGCTCACAACACATGCAAATTGAGAAACGCTGCAAATGCTCACAACACATGCAAATTAAGAAACGCTGCAAATGCTCACAACACATGCAAATTGAGAAACGCTGCAAATGCTCACAACACATGCAGATTGAGAAACGCTGCAAATGCTCACAACACATGCAAATTGAGAAACGCTGCAAATCCTCACAACACATGCAAATTAAGAAACGCTGCAAATCCTCACAACACATGCAAATTAAGAAACGCTGCAAATCCTCACAAAAACGCGCTGCATGGACCACAATGGAAATGTTTCAAGGGGACCCAAAAAAAGTGACGGACCAGCTGGGATTTGCTTATTGTGCAGTGGCTATTGGTTCAGTTGTTGATTAACTGAAAGGTGAGTGTTTTTTGTTGTTGTTGTTGTTTATTTTAACATCCTGATTGCATGATTTCTTTGTCTTTTGGATATTATTAGATTAATAATGACAAATTACACGATTAACGTTATTATGTAAGATGGCTAACTTATCCTCAACTAAATAAAATTTCAAGGTTAATGAAAATAAATTCGCAATGCTTCATTAATTGTTAAAACCAGGTCAAAATAAAAATGTCAGTAAGAATAATATTTTAAAATGTATTCAGGCCCTTTTAGTAGGCTAATGAAAGAAAGGACATTTGCATGTGTTGAGGATTTGCAGCGTTTCTTAATTTGCATGTGTTGAGGATTTGCAGCGTTTCTGAATTTGCATGTGTTGAGGATTTGCAGCGTTTCTTAATTTGCATGTGTTGTGAGCATTTGCAGCGTTTCTCAATTTGCATGTGTTGTGAGCATTTGCAGCGTTTCTCAATTTGCATGTGTTGTGAGCATTTGCAGCGTTTCTCAATTTGCATGTGTTGTGAGCATTTGCAGCGTTTCTCAATTTGCATGTGTTGTGAGCATTTGCAGCGTTTCTCAATTTGCATGTGTTGTGAGGATTTGCAGCGTTTCTTAATTTGCATGTGTTGTGAGCATTTGCAACGTTTCTCAATTTGCATGTGTTGTGAGGATTTGCAGCGTTTCTCAATTTGCATGTGTTGTGAGCATTTGCAGCGTTTCTCAATTTGCATGTGTTGTGAGCATTTGCAGCGTTTCTTAATTTGCATGTGTTGTGAGCATTTGCAGCGTTTCTTAATTTGCATGTGTTGTGAGCATTTGCAGCGTTTCTTAATTTGCATGTGTTGTGAGCATTTGCAGCGTTTCTTAATTTGCATGTGTTGTGAGCATTTGCAGCGTTTCTTAATTTGCATGTGTTGTGAGCATTTGCAGCGTTTCTTAATTTGCATGTGTTGTGAGCATTTGCAGCGTTTCTTAATTTGCATGTGTTGTGAGCATTTGCAGCGTTTCTTAATTTGCATGTGTTGTGAGCATTTGCAGCGTTTCTTAATTTGCATGTGTTGTGAGCATTTGCAGCGTTTCTTAATTTGCATGTTCTGAGGATTTGCAGCACATGTGCTGTCAAAATGATGATGTTTTCTTGATTTACTGGTGTTTTTTTCTATTTGCATGTGTTTTCTGAAGTTGCAGCGTGTTGAGCTCTCTCGGCCACCGTATAAATCACTATCTTGTTCCGACCAAAGTGACTTGAACACACCTGGCATAGTAATTATGACTTCTCAACTCGTAAGTATGAACGTCCCAGGAGGACTTGAACACAACATAACACACATACCAGATAAACCTGAAGGAGCTGTTTAGCAGGATCAGGTGTGTTTAATTATGCTCGGAGCTAAACTCTGCAGCGGTGTGGCCCTCCAGGAACTGAGTATAACACCCTGCTTTAGACTTTGTTGCCCATTTCAGGAAATCAGTTCAATACTTCAAACTCTTTAATGATCATTTATTGTCAATCATTTAATCAGTAATCATTTAGTTAGCAATACTGATTTAGTTTTAGCTCAACAATACATGGATTATTTTTCAGGCATGTGTATACACACACACACACACACACACACACACACACGCACACACACACACACACACAGTCACACACACACACACACACACATGTTGGTTTTTGTGGTTTATGGGGACTCTCCATAGGCGTAATGGTTTTTATACTGAACAAACTGTGTGTGCTATTGCCCTACACCAACCCTACACCTAAACTTAGCCCTCACAGGAGACTTTGTGCATTTTTAGATTTTCAAAAAAACACCATTTAGTATGTTTTTTAAGCCTTTTGAATTACGGGGACATAGGCAGTGTCCCCATAAACCACCTTCATATTGTAATACCTCTGTCATACCCATGTCATTATACAAATTTGTGTCCTCATAAACCACATAAACATGCACTCACACACACACACACACAGTAGTCAACATTTGAAGTGGATCACAACCTTTCATCAAAGTTGTCCTGAAACCAAAATGTGTTCTTGTCTTGGGACAACTTTGATGAACTTTTTTGATCCACTTCAAATGTTGACTACTGTACATATGTATATGTATCTATGAAATGAGATTCTCAACAAAAACACATGCAAACGTATGTATATAAACGTACAATATATATATAGCTTTTTGTTTAATATCGTATTCCATACATCAGGTTTTTATAGCTCATATATGCAATTCAGTGATTATTGAGAGATTGAGTCATCTTAAATTATTACTAACAATAGAAGTTATTCTTACATTTACACAATATACATGAACATGTACATAACATCATGAAAGATTTCACAACAATAATACTTTACTTGATAAAATAAAGCATGAACTATCAATCAGAGAGCATGAAGTAGATACAACAGGTTTATCAGCAAACCGTTGATTATATTCAGAATTTATAGGCCCTAGAAATGTGTATCAAATATGAGACAGTAGGCGAATATATTCATAAATAGACATTATCGTTTCAACATGATATGACAGCAAATGTTTTTAAAATGTAGCTAAACTGCTGTAACATGTTGCCAAACAATCTTTCTGTTTTCCATCATTTTATACCCGCAAAGAGGCGACGGATACAAACATTACAATAAAAAATAAAAAATCATGTTTAAAAAAAAAAAACACAAAAATCATGAATTATTTGTGTTCTAATAAGTTCGAAATAGCAATAAATGAATTTTCTGATGTCTGTATGTTTTTTAGGGTTAATATAGTAAGCGTGTAAAGTACCTGCATCCTGGAGAAAGCTCTTGATCTCGGGGTGTTTGTGTGTGATTCATGATGAAGAGAGAGATCTCCAACACTTACTTAAACTAATCATTCAGCTGAGCACATCCTGAGAGTTCACTCAAATACACAAACTTACTCTCATGTTAACACAAATGATGAAATCAACCACAGACAACACGAAACAACAACTAATCCACTTCATCTGCTGAAAAATAAAGATATCAAAGAACACACGACCTTCAGGAGAAAATGAAAGCGGAAGTTACCTGCAGAGACTCACCTTAAGGGTTGCCAGATTGTTCGGATGATTTCTTCTTCTTGAAATTTATTGGCGGTTGACAAACAACAAAATGATGTATTTCCGCCACCAACTGGTATGGAGTGTGGATCAAAATAACTACCTACCTTTCCCCTTTTTCTTTTTATATTCTCTCCCATAATTTTGTTTTTTTAATGTACTGAAAAATAAAACTATAGTATTCATTTCCCGAGTTATTTTGTAATATATCTCTCAGTTTAAACTGCATTATTATTTTTTTCTTAGTTGTGCATTAGAATCCCTCTTTCAGTCTCGTATTTCTGACAGTACAATATAACATGTTCCACTGATTCTTCACACCTTCCCGTATCATGTTTACCCATTTTATAAAGTGTACTATTTAATCTTGTGTCCAAATCTCATGCTTGATATTACTATTTCATCTCTCCTGTTTTTCCCTGCACTTCTCATCTCCCACACTTTCCTTTGAATTCTGTAAAACATCCACCTTTTTTCTCCTTATCCCATTGTTTTTACCACCTTTCCTTCAGTCTTTTCTTAATAATACTCTTGATTTCACTCAATTAAGTTAATATCGTTGTTTTTAAATGCTTCTTTATCTGCAGTTTCATTTCCTTGGATACCAATATGTTCAGACACCCATACAAATACCACTGTAATACCCATCATCTGATTAGCAACCCTTCTCTCCACATCATGTCGTATGCTTTCTCTATGTCACAGAAGACAGCCACTACACTCTCTCTATTTATTTGTGCTTTTCTTGTTTCGTGTTCTAAACACACAGCCGGATCCATTGTATTTCTCCCTCTCCTAAAACCTCTGATATTTGGAGAAAAATCTATTATTTTCCATGTGATACATTAACCTTTCATTCACCATTTTTTCCATTATTTTACCAATATTAGACGTCAAAGCAATAGGTCTATAATTTCCTGGATTTGTACAATCTTTCTCAGGTTTACGTGTTGGAACTATAACCGCCTCATTCCCTGTCCCTGCCCGGTGGAGTCGCACGGTAGAGTCGATGGTCTTTACACTCGTTACTTTTGTCATGTTATAAGCCTCCAATTGTCAAGAAGCAAACAATCCTTATTAGGTTTAGGTAACAATGTAATTAGGCCTTGACACATAGATGGGGGGAGCTTACGGGCTTCTATAGCTTCCTTAAAAACCAATAACAAAAATTCAGAGATGTAATCTTGGAATACTTTATAAAATTCACGTGTTAAGCCATCATTCCCTGGGGATTTATTGTCTTTTAACTTACTAATATTCTTTTTTAATTCTTCTAAGGATATCTCTTGATCACAAACTTCTTTCTGAGTTGCGTCAATACCTTGTGCAACATTTTTAATATGAGAAAGAAAATTTGAAATATGGCTACTTTGTTCAGAATATAATTTTTTATAGAAATCTTCCACAAAATCAGAAATTGTTTTAGGATCTTCGGATATCTGCTCATTATTTTTAAGTTTATATATATTATTAACACTAATATTTCTTTTTTCTAAATTATGAAAATATTTGGTATTCCTTTCACCATGTTCTATCCATTTCCGTCTAGAACAAATGAAGGCCCCCCATGCCAAATTTTGATAGATATTATCCAATTCAGATTGTAATTCAATTAACATATTAATATCAGCTTGTGTTTGCTCATCCTTTTCATAAATAAGAATAATTTCCTTCAGTATTCTGTCTTGTCTCATTCTTTTTTCCTTAGATAATTGTTTTCCCCTTTTAACTGCCATATTACGGATCTGAAATTTTGTATAGTCCCAATGTTTGTCATATATCTGATCTTTTTTGGCTTTTGACAAATTTTCATTTATCATTTTTATGGCTTTTTCTTTGAATAATTTATCACTTAAAAGTGTATTATTTAATTTCCAATAATTTGGTTTAAATTTAATTGATCTATTCCTTATGCATATTGCTAAAGTGATCATATTATGATCAGAAAAAACCGAGGGTTCTATTTTTGTTTCTTCCACACTATCTAATAATTCATTTGAAATAATCTCTTAGATAAATCTTTGTTGTTCCAAGTGAACTGGATTTGATGTGGATTTTTTAGTCTCCACACATCACAACAGTTTAAGTGCAAACAGAGATTATTAAATTCTCCATAAGTGCCTCTTAAGGATCTTTGAGGATGACAGTCTTTAATAGGATCATTTATGCAGTTCCAGTCGCCCCCAAATATAAGTTTAGCATTAACAAAATAATTTAACAAGGCATTTATTTTTTCTTCAAATTCAGCAAAAAGTGTGTTTCTTTGGCTGTTATTATGGCCATATATATATTACCTCAAATAAAAATATCCTCCATAAATTCAACAACTAAAATTATCCATTTTCCTGAGTCATGAACTACATTTTTTAGGATTTTCCCCTGAAAGGAGCCATTTAATATAGCAACGCCCGCTGATTTACTGTTTCCATAAGACATCCATATATTGTCTCCCCCCTGATTTTTCCAGAAATTAAAATCTGAGGCTAAAGCATGTGTTTCTTGTAAAAAATAAAAATCTGCCTTGAAAGATTTACAAAACAAAAAAACAGCTTTCCTCTTAATCTGTTCTCGTATACCCCTCACATTAAGTGAATACAATGAAAAAGACAAAGAGCAGAGTAGAACAAGTAGTTAACACAAAAACGTAGGTTTTGAGTAGAACAAAGAAACAAAATGATTTTCTAGACCTTTTGAGTGCAAAGTATTTAACAAACAATGGATTATAACTCTCTGGCCTTTTGAACTTCAAAGTTTATGTATACTATATGAGCTTGCATGTCACTAACTGCAATTTAGAATGAAATACAATTTCTTAACGAAAGGCATACAAATTACCCATCATTCTTCTCCTTAACGACATATCAGGGCTTTTTCACCATTACAATCTTACTTCTTTACCATCAATGATGGCTCTGGCTCCAACGGAAAAAGCTTTTTTTCCTTGCTTTCGTGCCTCTTCAATTTGTGGCCACAGTTTAATGCGTGTCTCTTTGTCTTTTGTGGTCAGGTCTTCGCCGAACTTTAACTTCTTTGTTTTGAGGAATTCCGAGTTCTTTGCGCATTTCCATACTCTTTCTTTGGTTGACCTGGACGTAAATCTCGTTATCACCGGTCGAGTTTTGCCACCTTCTCTCCGTCCGATCCTGTGGCTCACATCAATTTGGGAGCAGATCCTCTCCGGAGTCTTGAATGACTGTCTTGCAGATGTCGATCACACGCTCTTTAACATCTTCTCCCTCTTGCTCTGGCAGACCATACAGCCTCAGGTTCCATCTTCTGTGATAGCGTTCCATTTTGTTCAACCTGTCCTCCAGACCAGTTATTCTCTTCTGATGATCATCACTTGCCTTCTTAACCGTTGTTATTTCAGTTTTCATATCTTGAACTTAGTTGAAGAGAAACTCTGATGATTCCTTTAAGGCCTCGATAGTGTCTGCATTTTTTTTATCAAGCTTGCAAGATTATTCGCATTCTCTTTTATTTTTTCAGCCACAAGTCTCACAATGTTGTCTTGCAATTCGGAGAGTGTAGGTTCAGCTTTTCCCTTCTTTGCGACCGGAGTGCACGGAGCTGAATCAGGAAGAGGGATAACTCCTCCATCGTAATTACAGGTCCTTCTCAAAAAATTAGCATATTGTGATAAAGTTCATTATTTTCTGTAATGTACTGATAAACATTAGACTTTCATATATTTTAGATGCATTACAACACAACTGAAGTAGTTCAAGCCTTTTATTGTTTTAATATTGATGATTTTGGCATACAGCTCATGAAAACCCAAAATTCCTATCTCAAAAAATTAGCATATTTCATCCGACCAATAAAAGAAAAGTGTTTTTAATACAAAAAAAAAAGTCAACCTTCAAATAATTATGTTCAGTTATGCACTCAATACTTGGTCGGGAATCCTTTTGCAGAAATGACTGCTTCAATGCGGCGTGGCATGGAGGCAATCAGCCTGTGGCACTGCGGAGGTGTTATGGAGGCCCAGGATGCTTCGATAGCGGCCTTAAGCTCATCCAGAGTGTTGGGTCTTGCGGCTCTCAACTTTCTCTTCACAATATCCCACAGATTCTCTATGGGGTTCAGGTCAGGAGAGTTGGCAGGCCAATTGAGCACAGTAATACCATGGTCAGTAAACCATTTACCAGTGGTTTTGGCACTGTGAGCAGGTGCCAGGTCGTGCTGAAAAATGAAATCTTCATCTCCATAAAGCTTTTCAGCAGATGGAAGCATGAAGTGCTCCAAAATCTCCTGATAGCTAGCTGCATTGACCCTGCCCTTGATAAAACACAGTGGACCAACACCAGCATCACTGACTGTGGGTACTTGACACTGGACTTCAGGCATTTTGGCATTTCCCTCTCCCCAGTCTTCCTCCAGACTCTGGCACCTTGATTTCCGAATGACATGCAAAATTTGCTTTCATCCGAAAAAAGTACTTTGGACCACTGAGCAACAGTCCAGTGCTGCTTCTCTGTAGCCCAGGTCAGGCGCTTCTGCCGCTGTTTCTGGTTCAAAAGTGGCTTGACCTGGGGAATGCGGCACCTGTAGCCCATTTCCTGCACACGCCTGTACACGGTGGCTCTGGATGTTTCTACTCCAGACTCAGTCCACTGCTTCCGCAGGTCCCCCAAGGTCTGGAATCGGTCTTCTCCACAATCTTCCTCAGGGTCCGGTCACCTCTTCTCGTTGTGCTGCGTTTTCTGCCACACTTTTTCCTTCCCACAGACTTCCCACTGAGGTGCCTTGATACAGCACTCTGGGAACAGCCTATTCGTTCAGAAATGTCTTTCTGTGTCTTACCCTCTTGCTTGAGGGTGTCAATGATGGCCTTCTGGACAGCAGTCAGGTCGGCAGTCTTACCCATGATTGCGGTTTTGAGTAATGAACCAGGCTGGGAGTTTTTAAAAGCCTCAGGAATCTTTTGCAGGTGTTTAGAGTTAATTAGTTGATTCAGATGATTAGGTTAATAGCTCGTTTAGAGAACCTTTTCATGATATGCTAATTTTTTGAGATAGGAATTTTGGGTTTTCATGAGCTGTATGCCAAAATCATCAATATTAAAACAATAAAAGGCTTGAACTACTTCAGTTGTGTTGTAATGAATCTAAAATATATGAAAGTCTAATGTTTATCAGTACATTACAGAAAATAATGAACTTTATCACAATATGCTAATTTTTTGAGAAGGACCTGTAGTGTAGGAATGCATATCACCTGCTTTAACAACTTCCATAACATCCTCCGTTAAATCTGTTTTCTGTTGTAAATGAGAGCATCTTTTTACCTTGGTCTCTTAGTCTTTTTTCTGTCATCTTTGGTTTTTGCAACAGATCACGTCAACAAAGAGTCCGAAATCTTTATCTCAGTAAAACCAACAACGAAAAAGAGATAGTTCCACGTGTTTGCACTAATCAATTGTAACGTTTAAGGTTAGAAAATCATTTAACATCTCTTAGCCTTGAATATCGACAACTGTCCCGGCCGCCATCTTGCACGCGCCCCCGGTGGTGTCACCAATGTTATTGTCATGATTAGATGCTTCAAGACACCGGTCACGCCAAGGCGTTCCCCATAGCGACCCCTAGAGGACGCAGTTCGAAGTTCCCTCGAAAGGGAACTTTTGATAAAGGTCTACCCATATATTTTGCATGCCTTTATACATTGGTATCAGCCCTCTGTAGAAATCACGGGGGCACTTAGATAGGACCAGAAGGTCATTTTAGCGTTGCCCCCCCTCCATCCCCATTGGTTCTCACACATCAAATAAGCATCACCGGATGTTTCCAGTCATGGTATCAGAATTTGAAGAAATATATGCTTCTGCCATTCACATTTTACATAAAAACACACAACAGCTCAATAACTCTTAGGTTTCAGTTTCTTTCTCTACCGAGTTGTTGTTGTTCTTCTCTGGGATTTAATGGCAGTTTGCATCCAAATGCATTGCACCACTGCCATCTTCCTGGTTTATTACCCTGTAATGTTCATTAAATCATATTCTCCTCACCAGTCCTATGTTCTTTTGCCTGTTCATTCACCCCATTTCAATATGTCCTTTATTCCTGTTAATCCCATTTTTCCTAATTCTTACATCATGTTTTCCCTCTGTTCAATTCAAGTCACCTTTATTTACAGTATTTAGCGGTTTTAACAATACAGATTGTGGCAAAGCACTTAACAGTATCAAATTGGATACTTTGTTCTTCATATTGTCTGTCCGCACCAGGGCTCTGAACCAGTTCAGGGAACGAAAACGAAAAATATTGACAGGAACATAACCAGAAACAGAAATGAAATAAAATTCAATAGTTCTGAACAGAAACGCTGTTTTGAAATGATGCTATTTTATCATTCCATCTACCAGTCACAAATTTAAACAATACGACATATGCAAATGTGACGTTGACGCATCCAACATGAGTGAAATGTCTGCGCTCAGCCGTAAATTGATCATAGGTAAGTTCTTCCAAGGATATGTCACAAACCGTCAAGCATTACAACACAACTGTACAGAAATATTTTGCATTTACATTATTCAGTGCTCTTATCAGACAGGAAAATATATTGCAACAGTTTTTTCCCCTTTCAGTTTTAAAGGCAAGCAGAGCATTTGAATGTTCTTTAACAGTGAATATTATTTGTTAAAATACTGTTCTCCAAAAGCTGCAATATAGTAGGGTGAGCTTTCCAGTGCATTTGTCAGATGTAGTTTACATGTTATTTCCCAATTCATGTAAAATACAATGCAGAATCATCAAGCGAAAAAGGTTAAGAGTCAGGTAAAGGCAGATGATTTAAAAGGTTGGGATCTTCTTCCAGAAGAATTGAGATGAACATTTCTTTCACAGTATCTCTACCTTTACGAACTATACTGCAGATCTTCCTCATGCTGGCTTCACTGGTTGAAGTCGGATGTATGATTTCAGAATATAATTCTTCACAAATGATTTGCTTCTGCAGCAGGTTGTCTGCGATATTATTCACAATCTTAACACTTTTAATAAGAGCACACCAATTTCTATCAAAAAACTGAACTTTATCAAATCGTGGTGTATTTTGTTTTTTTCCAGTTTGAAATAAAGTCTCAGCCCTGTTTGGATGCACGTTGATTAATTCTTTCCAAATTCTTGCAGTCCAAACTGATTTCTGAGCATCCACCTGGCTGAGAGACATTTTGATGTCATCAAACACAGGATGTTTGACCTGAAAGAAGTTTGGCTCGATGTTACCTCTTAATTTGATCGCTTCGGGTTGGACAGAAGCACCAGGAACCTCAAGACTGTGTTGTTTCATCATCTGCAGTGGGGTTTCAGGCCTTGAACACTTAATTGGATGACTCAGTTTTTCCTCTGTTTTAATTCTTTCTTTAAAAAGTGAATCTGATGGGAAAAAATACACATGGAGAATGATGGGGTTCTTTTGTACCATGAAGATCAGTAGATCACAGTGCACTTTCACTGCTATCCCTAGTTTCATAAGCACCGTTTTAGGAGAAAAAGATGGGTTAAGTATTTTGGCATGAAAACGAGTCAAGTCTACTGATTCCAAGGATATTCCCTCTTCTTCAACACTGAGGAGCTTCACAGCATCTCTGAGAGAGGGGGCTGACTCTGCTAAACAGGCGTAATGAGGCAGATGGGCCTCCTCCAGTTTCCCTGAGATCACTGTCACATCAATCACAGGACCAATTCGCTCACACTGCAGCCTCTCCAGCTCTGCACTGAGGAAATGTCCATCCACTGCACGGTACTGGAGAGTGACGTCACCAGCACAGACCCATCGCATTCTGGTTCTGCTGCACTCGAATCGACCCGCCGGAGTGCTGATCCTGAACTCTGACCCTTCTTCATCTGTACAGAATGAAGGCTCCACCTGAACCCACTGATCAGAATCAACAATGTGAACACAAGACTGACACACTGGGAGCAGCTGAAGATTCAGTCCAGACGGTTCAGATTCAGAGATGGTCGGCCTAGAGAACAGGGATTACAATGATAAATTACATTATAACCACCTCTCTGACATGCAAAAGTTTAGGCTATAAATCTAATTTTAGGGAGGGTTCAAGGAATGTTCAACCAAATTTTACAAATTAGTGGTGACCCAGGTGGGACAGAAAAACACCCAACAAGGAAAATCAAAAAAGCTTGAAGACATATATTATTTGAAATGCAAATAACAACAGATTGAATATATTGCAGTTCAAAGATAGACATCACAAAACCCAGTCGCATAGGTAAAAGAAACAGTAATTCTTATCTGAGGGATTTTGATGTGAAAGAGAAGTGTCCATAGTCCATATAGTCCTAATCCAAAAACTTGCAAGTTGTAAACGACATCCAATAATCCACCACAAAAAAGGCTTGCAAAAACATAAAAAAAACATCCAAAGTTCATGATGTTTCTTCCAAAAAGACCAATGTAAATATATAATCCTTGTGAAACACCGTCCACAAACAGAACTTCACACAGGTAGATGTTTTGGTAGCTCCTATAGGCCATGGCCTTCATCCAACACGGGTAGCAACACTAAATGCCCCATGTTACCCTTTAAGCAGGCCTTATCATGTGGAATTAGCGCTTCATGCTAACCCATTAAACAGTAGGCACATGACCTGAGGCCCAAAGTATTAAAAATACAAAGTATTAGCAAACATTCTAAACACATACACAATAAATCAAATCCCAAAAATACGAAACAAAGCATTACTCACTTGTACTGGGCAATAAACAAAAGTTTCCCATGAAACAAAATGTGTGACAAGATCAGATAGGCCAGACCTACCTCTCCCCAGCTAACTATCTTCCTCTTTGTCTATACAGATTTATATTCCTAGATACCTATAACTCACTTATGGCAGCAAAGAGGAATTACAAGGAAAACATGTTGACAGTCTCCAAGACTGTTACAACATGATACATGTATGAAAGAGAAACAGACAATACAAAATATGAGATGTAATGGCGATCTATGCCTTTCTGTTCTCCGCCATTTCAACAGGAACTGGCACAAAGGATTTGATGCGTAAAACCAAAAACTTGCAGCGTAACAGTTTACTTTTCGTTTGTCAGGATACAGCAAAACTCAAAATCAAACTTAAGAACCATTTACACTTTTTCAAGCTTCAAATTATATATGGTTTCAAAGAACAGTCAAAAGACTGTCTCACACCAAGCCCCTTCCCTCTTCTTTAGGCTCGAACTCTCAACCGTCGCTTACGCATTTACGTATTACGTATGAAATTGACTTATGAAACTTCACATATACAATAAAAATCACCACAAAATATAAAAACTGTATATTAAATAACAACACTCAAGATAAATAATATAACAATAATATAGAAAAATATTACAATGTTCTTAATGTTCTTTATGGCTCTAACATAAGATGATGTCACTCTTCCAGCTATATGTAATGTGGGACTCATTTTAAATATATAAATAAAAATTATATATATATATATATATATATATATATATATATATATATATATATATATATATATATATATACACACACATACATACATACACTGTATATATATATAATAAGAAATAGTGACTGTTCAGTCAGCATGCAGCACACATTCACCAGAGAGAGGGCGTTTATACTATTAATTATGATAAACAAACATAAGGACAAAGACATGTGTGACTATCAGAGAAATCTTACCCCAGTTTCTCCAGTTTACAGTGAGGATCCTGTAGTACATCAGAAAGCAGCTTCACTGAATCTCCTAGTTTATTCCCAGACAGATCCAGTTCTCTCAGGTGTGAGGGGTTTGATCTCAGAGCTGAAGCCAGAGCAGCACAACCTTCATCTGTGACGCCACAATCACTCAACCTGTAGAGAACAATGAGAGAATGTGAATTGTAGTTGAAGTGTGTGTAGTTTGTTATTGACTCTGGTCTCAGAGCAGGAGAGGAGATATAATGACAAGCATTGCCACATACTGCTGCTGATAGAATGAGATTTATGCATGTTGATGCTCAATGCTGTGATTTTGTGTGCTTTGCTTTAAGTGTGAAAAATGTGTTTTTGTAATAAATCAAAGTCACATAAACAGTTTAAAAAGTTAAGAATATGGAATCCATGGATGGGATTTGTAATGGCTTGTAATGGCTGTTCATAGAAACTCTAGAAACTCACTCAT
Source organism: Barbus barbus (assembly GCF_936440315.1). Classification (NCBI taxonomy): domain Eukaryota; kingdom Metazoa; phylum Chordata; class Actinopteri; order Cypriniformes; family Cyprinidae; genus Barbus; species Barbus barbus. The sequence goes on along the minus strand of NC_136746.1, from coordinate 30,434,750 downwards.
AATGCAAACATATTTAAGTCTGTGAATATATCTAGAACATTTTTTGCTGCTGAATTATCCACTAATTTAGTTTATAATATATATTTGTGTTACAGATTATGAATATACATATGTTTTTAATTAAACATTTATTTTTTATAATGAATTAGTCTGTATTTAGTTGATTGTGAAAGATTGATTATCAGTTCCACACAGAGATATAGAAATTATACAATGATTTAAAAGAAATAAAAACTGCACTGGTATCGGATCAGGATCTGTATCAGATAATACTGAAGCCCAGGTGTCAGAATCAATATTGGAGGCTAAAAAGACCGATTGGAGCGTCGCTAGTTCATAGTGCAAGGAATGAAGTTGACAGAAAAGCATACAGACAGTTTCTGTTTGTGAGAACTTGAAACCATTCTGTTTTGACCAAGATAGTATTTTGTTTATCTTCTGTTGGATTTTTTTGCTTGATGGTATTGAAGGATTATCTGACTTTAATGATCTGCAATTTCCTGATCAATCCTCTACTAACCAAACAAAACGGCCAGACAAAATAGAAATAGATTTTCACAATCTTTTATACCAGGGATTTTATGGGATGATATTAGACTCAAAATGATTAATAGATGCACGCACAATTATCCATGTACTGCATAAATTTTATGTATGTATCTTAGTAACCACGAACAAATGTCTTTCAATTTGAGTCTGTGGAATTCAGGATTAAATTATTGTGTATCGATTTGAACAAATAAAGACATGTTTACGTATAAAAATGTTCTGATCTGCATTAATATATCATAAATTGCTCATGCAAAAAGGAATCTGTGCATTTGTGGATCACGTGACACACGTGCATTTATTTACATCTTGTTCACGTTAATCTTGTTCGGTTCATTTGGATTTTGAGACTTCATTTTTGCAGTTTGCAGTATTTCACGACGCCCACACACACAACTACCAATGAACAAAGCCCAGTGCAATTCATTAATGTGTACTCGATTTGAAAAATTCTCAAATGTGTCACTACACTGAAACAAATGCTTTTCAATCAGTGTCTACAGTTCAGTTAAGAATTACATTAATATGCAGCATTTTGTTCAAATAGAGACTTATTTTTGAATACAAATGTTAGTTTGTATTAAACTATCATAATTTGTTCATGTAGAGATTAAAATGTGCATTTGTGGATCAGGCTGTAAAGGGTCCTGTTCAAACTGTTGCTATAAACTTAGAAGCACACAATTCCATAGAGTATCTCTATATGCTTAAACATTAAGATTTGTACTCCTAGAAATTACTAAACATGTTCATTAGAAGGGGGTGACCCAATACTTTTGGCAATATAGTGTATGTGACCCTGGATCACAAAACCAGTCATACGGGTCAATTTTCCAAAATTGAGAATAATACATCATCTGAAAACTGAATAAATAAGTTTTCCATTGATGTTTGTTAGGATTGGACAATATTTGGCCGAGATAGAACTAGCTATTTGTAAATCTGGAATCTGAGGGTGCAAAAAAAATTTAAATATTGAGAAAATCGCCTTTAAAGTTGTCCAAATGAAGTTCTTAGAAATGCATATTACTAACCAAAAATTAAGTTTTGATATATTTACATAGGAAATTGACAAAATATCTTCATGGAACATGATCTTTACTTAATGTCCTAATGATTTGTGGCATAAAATTAAAATAAATAATTTTGACCCATACAATCTATTTTTGGCTATTGCTACAAAATATATCCCAATGACTTAAAACTGGTTTTGTGGTCCAGGGTCACATATTTTATTTACTTATTACTAAACTGTTTTGTGAGTCAGTGTTGGCTGCAAAGATGAAGTTGACGATGCTGATTTGCCATCTCCGCAGTACGAGCGAAACGCACCTTTCATACACTTACAGTAGCATATATAATGAGAGAGTGTTTGTTTTCGATTTGAATCAGTTCTTTTGAAGTAGACATTTCAAGCTTTCTATAGCCTAGAGAGGCTATATTTCTCTTGTCTTTGAGGTAATATAGCTTGAGTTTCTCTTCATTTTTGTTCCACGCTCCAGTTCGACCGAGACAACGCAGCCTGATTTCTTTATTTTACAAAAGCACAAATGTGTTGATATTGTAAGTGCACACAAATAAAAGCAGACTATACATTTTCGAATGGTTTGTATGACCAAAAATGTCGGCCTATTTTATTTCCGATGTTCGATTGCGCACAGTCAACAAAACATATAGATACACTAGAGTCTAGATACACTGGTTAACTAAAATAGTTTGTAGTGCAATCCATGCTGATAAGCCTGAGCTCGGACCAAGAATCATGTGAAAAGGATGATTTTTCAGAATGAGAGATTTTTGACAAATGAGGAAGTAAGAAAGAGGATTGTAGGGCCAAACAATAAAAAACAAACACATCTCCAGAATAAAGTCATTATAATGCAAGATTAAACTCATTAAATATCCAGAAAAATGTTGAAATAAAATGCTGAGAATAAAAATTCAATTTCGAGAATAAAGCCGTTGTATTTCGAGAAAAACTGGCTACTTTAGGATCATTGATGGTTGTGTACGCCTCCATCCATAGAAAGGACTGTAACTGTACAGCCGTTAATGGCAATGCCATATGGTTTTAGTTTATGACAGCAGCTATTTGCACCAAGTGAAAATAGCAATAGATGCTGTTTACACTATTATAAGTGCAAATATCCATAGATGCTTTACACTAAGTGAAAATATGATATATTCTATTTACACTAAGTAACAAAAGCAGCATTTTTAGAGATTTGTTGCTTATAATTAGTGAAAATAACCAATCTATACATGCTGTAAAAGTAGCAGATCTTTGCAATAAGTTTAATTAGACGCTATTTATAGGCTACTTATAAACAGATGACGAATCAGCATTGTCAACTTCATCTTTGCAGCCAACACTGACTCAGAAAACAGTTTAGTAATAAGTAGGCCTAAATAAAATATGTTCTATCTATTTTTCCCTAAACATTCATTGTCCTTCCTTTAACCAGCAGGCTTTATGCTATAGCCTATAAACGCCTCATTGTTTTAATATAGTACAGTTTAAGTTAATGTAATAATTTAATTAATTGAATATAAACGTGGAATTACTAATGGCTTAAATGAGTGACTAATAGCCCTTTAATGATAATAATAATACAAGAAAGGAATAACTGACAACGTGCCGTTGAATTACAGAAAAAAAGACCCCACCAAGGTACCATCACAACGTTCTTGTTTGGCAAAATTAATATAACCTATTCTGTGTCCTAAGACAAGTTAAGTTAGAACAAGTACAATAAAACATTTATTATATTTCTACGGGCAGAGTAGAATAGCCAAACCAAAAAGAAACAAAGAAAACACAATGGAATGAGCACAGGTGACTGGGGCTAGTGCCATCTAGTGCTGGCTGATGTTCTTAGGCTCAGCTGCGTGTGGATCGCGAGCTGCGTGTGTGTGGATTGGGGAAGGCTAAAAGGGCGGAACAAAAGTCTCAAAATTCAAATGAATCAAATAGAATAGACTCAGAAGAGATGTGAATGAATGCACGTGCGTCGCCTGATCCACAAATGCACATTTTAATCTCTACATGAACAAATTATGATAGTTTAATACAAACTAACATTTGTATTCAAAAATAAGTCTCTATTTGCTGAACAAAATGCTGCATATTAATGTAATTCTTAACTGAACTGTAGACACTGATTGAAAAGCATTTGTTTCAGTGTAGTGACACATTTGAGAATTTTTCAAATCGAGTACACATTAATGAATTGCACTGGGCTTTGTTCATTGGTAGTTGTGTGTGTGGGCGTCGTGAAATACTGCAAACTGCGAAAATGAAGTCTCAAAATCCAAATGAACCGAACAAGATTAACGTGAACAAGATGTCAATAAATGCACGTGTGTCACCTGATCCACAAATGCACAGATTCCTTTTTGCATGAGCAATTTATGATATATTAATGCAGATCAGAACATTTTTATACGTAAACATGTCTTTATTTGTTCAAATCGCTGCACAATCATTTAATCCTGAATTCCACAGACTCAAATTGAAAGACATTTGTTCGTGGTTACTAAGATACATACATAAAATTTATGCAGTACATGGATAATTGTGCATGCATCTATTAATCATTTTGAGTCTAATATCATCCCATATAAAAGAGATTCTGAAGTTAATGAGAAAGCAAGAGTCAATGAACAAAAGAATAATGAAATTAATGAGAGAGATGATTAATTTGTATGATTTACAAACATTAACAAATGGTTTAGGAACAATGGATCTCCAAACTTCTATCACAGAAGTATAAATGTCAAAATGTTATATTATGAGTATGTGCTGTATTTAGAGAGCACAGATATTAATTGCTTTGTAGTTATTATTGCTATGTGGTTATTTTGCTTTGAACGGTTACTGACCAGAGGATGCATTTTGCATTATGGATGCATTATGGAACTTCTAGTTAAAACCCAAAGCATAAGGTGTTGTTTGCACCTGCTAGGTGTATGAGGTTTGTGGTTTAGACACATCCACGAATGCGCATATGATATGTAATGTGTTGCAATTTTCCTATAGTTTAAAATAGCAATAAGCAGGCTTGCTGTCTAGAGATGTTGTAATTTTTTATTTGAACTTTTAACTCTGCCTTGAGAAGCCTCTATGGTGAAGGTTACATTTCCTGTCTACACGAGAGGCAGGAGCCGACACAGACCGGGGAGAGGAAAGAAGTCGTGTATGAGATTGACACAGATGATATGCAAGGCTATAAAATGCTGGAAGAAGAGATGTACGAGGCCGACATTTCCATGGTGAAGACTTCTCGCTTGTTATTTGCTTATGAGTTATTGTTTTTAAATAAAACAAAACCATTGTATTGGTGATTCGTTAAACTTTTAAATCCAGTCTCTAAGTAATTAATTATTAAATAACCAGTTATCAGAACCTGAATAAATCCTTATTTCGAGCTTCAAGTGGTCTGAACTCGGCTGAACTAGCACGGAGGAGAGATCTGAAACTTAATTTAACATCCACTCAACTGAAATGTAACTACGGATTAAATTGAAACTATTATGAATTGTTTTGGGAAATATGGATGTGAATAGTAGGTTTTAATCCCCCATACCGGTATAAAAATACTAAAAGTATTCATGTACTTGCTTCTGTATCAAATGCAGATATCATCTACATATAAACTACAGTGAACATCAGAACCAATGACTTTTACTATGCTGTTTATTTAATACTAAAAACCTGAGGTTGAACACTTCATATTTACCTTTAAATGTGCTTCATTTGAGAGTCATATATGATCTTACCTCAGTGTCTCCAGTTTACAGTGAGGATCCTGTAGTACATCAGAAAGCAGCTTCACTGAATCTCCTAGTTTATTCTCAGACAGACTCCGTTCTCTCAGGTGTGAGGGGTTTGATCTCAGAGCTGAAGCCAGAGCAGCACAACCTTCATTTGTGACGCTCCAATAACTCAACCTGTAGAGAACAATGCCACACTCTTCACTCTCTCAGATCAGATGAGTTTAGCTGTGAATCCATTATTAAAGAGAAAGTACAAACTTAAAGCACAAATCAGTGTTTGATGGATCATTGGACTGAGGTCTAAAACGTCACAGAACACAATCATGATGATAAATCATCCAAAGTCTCATTCAAACAGGATAAGTTATATTTCTTATATGCACTATTGATAGTTTTCACGTGACGTCACACCCTCATAGGAACCCGCAGCTGGCGGGAAAAACAAAGCTTAGCTGCACTGACCATCAGCTATTTTTACACAGATTGCATCAAGTAATAATGTAGTAAAACGCAGATATTAAAAGGTGAGATTCAGTGGACACCTTATTGATGATGTATATTTTGTGCAGGCAAGAAGATGAAGCCAGAATATAAACGCAGTGTGCAAAGTTTCACATTAAATGCCTTCCCACAGAAAACCATGAGAAGGAAAACACTGAACCGTTAAGAGGATTGCCTTCATGTTCCTGACCTCATCTGCTTGCCTGTGTAAACTGTGCATCATTAATGTGCTGATTACTGAATTTGATCTTTTAATATTAATGTTTTAAATATATTAAGGCACTTTTAAGTGTTTTTACAGCGTTTTGTCGCACTGTTTATGATTGAAATATTGCCGCGGGTGCTTAATATGGATAGCAAATGGCCAAAACTTGCATTTTGTTCAGAAATACCTTTGTTTATACTTTTGAGAAGTGATCGAAATATTTGCAGCTGGGAAACAGATGAAAAATTGACACACTTGTGCAGCAGTTCTATGGATGTTTTGCCCTCCAAGTCTTCGAGCCGATCACGTGACTGAAAACTATCAATATCTGTATTTTATGCAAAATGTCTGTCTTATGCAGATCTGCCTTAATTGATGACACTATTTACTACATAGCATCTGTGAGTCATATGATCTTACTCTAGTTTCTCCAGTTTACAGTGAGGATCCTGTAGTACATCAGAAAGCAGCTTCACTGAATCTCCTAGTTTATTCCACAACAGACTCAGTTCTCTCAGGTGTGAGGGGTTTGATCTCAGAGCTGAAGCCAGAGCAGCACAACCTTCATCTGTGACGCCACAATATCTCAACCTGTAGAGAACAATGACAAACTCTTCACCATTATTATTCCATTATTAAAGAGAAAGTACAAACTTAAAGCACAAATCAGTGTTTGATGGATCATTGGACTGAGGTCTAAAACGTCACAAAACACAATCATGATGATAAAACATTTAACATACAGTATATTAAGACCCTTATGGTGAAAACCTTTTAACATTTGTAATATTGTGTACACGGTAACACTTTAGAATACGGTTTCTTACTGCATAACTAATAAAGAATTACTGAAGAACTAACAGGTAATGATTCATTAACACTTAGCGCACTACTGTTAACTACTAAGGAAGATGTGTTAACTAATCAGTATGTAATACAATTTTATGATTGTGTTAAGTAACAGTTCGCTAAACAATAACTAATGCATTCTGTCACACCTCCTGAAGAACTACTATTAATTATCTACTAGTTAAGGTTCAATAGGTTGTGGCCCACAAATCAAGTACTTGAGCAAAAGTACAGATACCCAATAAAATATTACTCCAGTAAAATTATAAGTAGGCCTATTAATTTTTAAAATTACTTGAGTAAAAGGACATTACCAACTTTGTTACAGTCCACTACTACTATTATTAGCCTACAATGGAAATGAAATATGCATTTTGTTTGCTGCACACCCAAAAGGACTCATTACTATAATTGTACATAACGAGGGGTGAGAACCAGAAGGGCGTAAGTGACATTTTGGATGAAATGGATATATATATATATTGACGTTGAGTCTGATGGTATGATTTGTGGAGTTGATCTTGGTCCTGCAGCAGTGGAAGGTGAGGAGCAGTTGACATTGCTCCAGGATTTGTTGAGGAGAAATGCGGATGTCTTCTCCAAACACTCTATGGACTATGGACATACCACCACTGTGCAACATGAGATACCCCTCATAGACCCGAAACCTTTTCGCCTCCCTTATCGGAAAATACCCCCATCTCAGTATCAGGAGGTACGGAAGGCCATATCACAGATGGAAGATGCTGGAGTCATTCGTCCAAGCAAAAGCCCATATGCATCTCCGATTGTTGTTGTCTCAAAAAAAGATGGCTCCTTGAGGATCTGCGTGGACTACAGGAAACTGAATTCCTGCAGTACCAGAGATGCTTTTCCTCTACCAAGAATAGAGGAAGCATTGGAGGCATTGGGACAGGCAAGGTTCTTCTCTACTCTAGATCTTACATCTGGCTATTGGCAGGTTGAAGTGGCTGAACATGACAAGCACAAAACTGCGTTCAGCACACCGATGGGGTTATATGAGGCTAACAGGATGCCGTTTGGCCTGCAGAATGCCCCATCCACCTTCCAAAGGTTGATGACCTGCTGTTTTGGTGATTTGAATTTTGAGAGCCTCCTGATCTACCTTGATGATATAATTATCTTCTCTAGGACATTTGAAGAACACCTTGAGCGGTTGGAAGTAGTGTTCACCCGGCTCCGTAAACATGGTTTGAAGCTGAAGCCTCCAAAGTGCAGTCTGCTGAGGAAAGAAGTTCAGTATCTGGGACACGTTGAGTCTGCAGAGGGTATTCATACGGATCCTGAGAAGATAAGTAGAGTCAGGGACTGGAAGCGGCCGTCGAATGTGAAGGAAGTGCTGGGGTTTGTTGGTTTTGCAGGGTACTACAGGCGGTTTATCAACGGATACGCAACACTAGTGGCACCCCTGTATAGACTTACCTCTGGTGACCCAAAGAAAAAGAAAAGAAGAGTGAGAGGAACTTCTGGACCTGCAAAGCCGTTTGAGTGGTCAGAGGAATGCGAGAAAGCATTTGAAGCTTTGAAAGAGAGATTAATTACGGCACCAGTTCTGGGCTACCCCAACTACAGTTTACCGTTTATACTGCAAACTGATGCTTCAGGTAAGGGTCTTGGGGCGGTCCTTGCGCAAGTTCAAGATGGTGTGGAAAAGGTGATTGCTTATGCAAGCAGAGGTTTGAGACCTCCTGAAACCCGCTATCCCGCACACAAATTAGAGTTTTTAGCTCTAAAGTGGGCGGTTACAGAAAAGTTCTATGACCACCTCTATGGGCATAAATTTTCTGTGCTGACTGATAACAATCCTCTTAAATATGTGATGAGCACCGCAAAGTTGGATGCCACAGGTCAACGCTGGGTATCACAACTTGCTATGTTTGACTTTGACATTGAGTACAGGCGAGGGAAGTCTAATGCTAAATGCCGATGCACTCTCGAGGATGTCAAGGCAAGAAGTTACAGAAACCCTTCAGTCATGCCCACAGTGGATTCCCTCCAGTCAGCAAGTCCAGTCCTGCGGAGATGATACAGGGGGAAATGAAACAGATTTTAGTGAGCAAGCGGAGAGAACTGTTGCATGCAAAGAGGGAGAGTTTCTGGACAGTGTGCCAGCTGACCCATTTGATGGAGCAGGAACTGATGCACTGCCTGGAATGACAAAATTAGAGATCAGAGGATGTCAAAAAGAGGACCCTGTCATTGGGCCTGTCTTGCACTATAAAACACTTAACAGAAAGCCAAGACGTGGAGAAAGATTGGAGAAAGGGAAAGATGTGCTGCTTCTATTAAAAGAATGGAGGAGGCTGGTGGTCAAAGATGGGATTCTCTACAGGCAGTTTAAAGATGTTAAGGGACAGTTTGTTGCTCAGCTGGTCCTACCAGAGAAAATAAGGCTTCTGGTTAAAACGAGTCTTCATGATGATTCTGGTCATTTAGGATTTGATCGTACCTTGAATCTGTTCCGGGAACAATTCTTTTGGCCAAGAATGCATAATGAAATAAAATCCTGGTGTGAGCAGTGCGAAAGATGTTGTCTGAGGAAGACTCCCACAGCTGGAAACAGGGCTCCACTGGTTAGCATTCACACTAATGCCCCTATGGAAGTAATCTGCATGGATTTTCTAGTCCTGGAAAAGTCTAAGGGAGGAATAGAGAATGTCCTGGTGGTAACCGATCATTTCTCAAGATTCACCCAGGCTTACCCCACAAAAGACCAAAAGTCACTGTGGCGAAGGTGTTGTGGAAGAATTTCTTCTGTCAATTTGGGTTCCCAGCAAGACTCCACGCAGATCAGGGCAGAAATTGAGAGTACAGTGGTCAAGGAGCTGTGCAAGTTGACTGGAATCACAAGGACTCATACCAGCCCCTACCACCCACAGGGCAATGGGATCACAGAGAGATTTAACAGAACTCTGATGAATATGTTGGGCACTCTTGATCCTGATCAAAAACCCAAGTGGCATGAATACGTTGACGCACTAACACATGCGTACAACTGTACTCAACATGATTCGACTAGTTTCTCACCGTACTTCTTGATGTATGGCAGACATCCACGACTGCCTGTTGATCTCCTTTTTGGTTTGTCATCTGCAAAAGAGCCATGTGAGTACAGTGAATATGTCCAGACTCTGCGTGAGTGCTTGACTTATGCCTATGGCGAGGCAGACAAAATGTCGAGGCATGCTAAGGACCTTCAGAAGAAGCACTATGATAAGAAAGCCAAGAGTAGTGTGTTGGAGCCTGGTGATAGAGTGATGGTGAAACTGTGTTATGTTGAAGGGAAACACAAGCTGGCTGACAGGTGGGAACCACGTCCATATATTGTGGTGAAGAAACAGCCAGGGATTCCAGTGTATGTGGTTCGTTCAGAAGATGGAGACAGGGAAAGAGTCATCCATCGCAATCTTCTGGCCCAGTGTATGTTTTTCCCGGTGGGTTCCAAGCACCTAGCTGGAGAAGAGTCTGACATGAAGGAAGTGTCTGGAATGGACTCAAGTGTTTCAGAGGGAGAAGAGGAAGTAATGGAGGCAATTGACAGTGGAGACAGTGGCGTGATTACACAGTGTCCAAGTGTGGAATTGCCAGATGTAGCGAGCGAAGAGTGTGAACAGGATGAGCATCAGTTGAAAGAGACTGAAAAGGAAAAGGAAGAGGATAAGGAGCAAACACCTTTGGAAGTCTCAAATCCTGACCCTCCAAAGAGAAGGTATCCTGAGCGGACAAGGCGCCCACCAAATAGACTCTCATTGGAGATTCATGCCCTCCAAATTGAAAGTGACAAGGAGAAAGTAGAGAGAGGAAAGAAAGTGTGGGAAAAGGCTAAAGCAAAGAAGAGTCATACACACTCCCCACACATACTTAAAAGATAATCGTAAAATTTTAAATTGTTCAATTATTTTGGGGTTTATCCTAAATTAAGTGATGACTGGGACGACATCATTCAAAGAGGGGGTGGATGTAGGGAAGGTGTAATGGGTTCTCCCATCCTTTGGGGGGAGCTGTGTGTTGTTTCCTATTAGGGGAGTGAGCCCTTCTTTTCACTCACAGTTCTATTTTCATTGTGAAAGGTAAGGAGGGTTATCATGTTGCTCCACTATATCCATTAAAATGTATCTAATTATAGTAGCCATCCATGTTATTAGGAGAAATATATTGTTGATGAGAGGTTGGTTTATGCGTATCAGACATTATTTTTGATAGGTTGTTGTATATTTCTGATATTATTGCACATTTCCCATGTTCCATGTGGCTGAGCATATTTTCATGTGTATTATATTGTTTAAAGCCTACTTGTGTATTTTATGGTCTAATTCTCCCCATTTTGATTACATCCAGCATTTATCTTTGTCTGTCATATGCTGTAGTCATTATATATTGTCATTTTGAGGTTATTTGAAATGAACACAGTTCTATTTTCATTGTGAAAGGCTGTCACCATTCTGTTATGCTGTGAGAGTGTGACTGTGTGGAGAAAGGAGCCTAATAAAAGGAAGCTGCTCTGTTTGACTCAACGATTTTGGTGTCGTCCTCATTTACTCCTCACCTCAACACAACGCAGAGACATTTGGGGGAGCACACCGACGAAGAGGGTTACATATATATATACACACTGGCAAAAGTATACTGTCATCCATGAGTATACAAATGTTTATTATAAACGATTGAAATCAGTGCACAAAGTCAAATCAACCTATGGTAAGTTTTTGTTTTGGCCCTCCTGTAAAGTTAGTGAAATGTCACTTAAGCCTTTCTGGTTCTCACCCCTTATGTTTTTGCCTTTATGGTAAATAATTTCCTTGTTCTGTAGGAAATCTGCTTCGGAAAGGAACCGCAACTCAACTGTCTTGCCATAACTATCCAACTTACTACAGATACAGTACACTCTGTAAAATGGTGGTTTGTTAATTAATCAATTAATTTATTTTCTGAAACAATGGGATGAAGCTGTTGGGTCATATTTGTTTTTTAGTCTTGTTTTTGTGTTGTGTTAATGCCTAGTTAACGGCAGTTTCCCTGAGCCCAGATCCCTTATAAGTAATTAATTCTTTATTAATTACTAAAGGTTTCACTATATTTTCACTTTAGAATAGGCCTACTGTTTCAGGTTCAAAATAAGTCCTGCAGAATTATTTGATATTTATTAATTACTAATGGGCTCCCTATGTTTTCACTTTAGAATACTGTTTCAGGTTCTAAGTAATTCTTGCGGAATTATCTAATAATCCTTTATTAATTACTAATGGGTTACCTGTATTTCCACTCTCCCTCAGTCCTTGCCTTACATACAGAAATTGAATTAATAGTAATATGGTATATGCTGAGAAGGCACACATACTGTTACGGGGCTGACGAGACGTGAGACGTGCGGATCCATGTGCAAAGCTTTATTACTAAACATGGTCAGAAAACAGGCAGGGTCAGAGATCGGCAAACAGGTATGGCAAGGGCAAGACAGAGCAATCCGTGGAGCAAGCGTGGGTCAACGATCAGCGAACAGTATCCGAAGGGGCAAGGCAGAGAGATAATCCAGAGTCGGCAGCAATAATCCAAACGGGGAGCAAACAGTCCAAACGGCAAGGCAAAGGGGTAAATCCAGGAAACAAGAGCAGGGTCAAACACGGCAGGAAAACAAGGCAAGACTAAGACTATAAGAATGGCTCTGTAAAGTTGCTATCTCTAGATGAGTGATATACGCTAACAATACTCGGCCCCGATGCTGAGGAAGTCCATGGTTTATATAGTGTGTGTTTGGGTGATGGTGATTGCGAGATGGTTCTCAGGTGTGGGCGTGATCATTGTGAACAGCTGTGTATGAGTCCATGTGGTGAACGAGTGACCTCTGGTGGCTAGTGAACGGAAGTGCATGGTCAGGATTCGTGACATACAGTACTTTATATAACATATAAAAACTAAGGTAAGTTATCGCATGGCACTGGAGAGGTGGTGGGGTTCCTATCGGAAGCTGATTTCTTACAAAACAAACTCAAAACAATTCACTATACAGGCAAAACCTCTGTAAAATATATTGCATTTATTAATATTGCATTTTCATACTGTTACTACTGCTAATAACATTTATATGAAAGGGTCAAAACTCAATGTAATTGTGTATGACTGTTCATTAGTAGTTACTTCATAATTATTTTTATTGAACCTTAACTAGTAGATAATTAATAGTAGTTATTCAGGAGGTATGACAATACATTAGTTATTGTTTAGCTAACTGTTACTTAACACAATCATAAAATTGTATTACATACTGATTAGTTAACACATCTTCCTTAGTACTTAACAGTAGTGCGCTAAGTGTTAATGAATCATTACCTGTTAGTTCTTCAGTAATTCTTTATTAGTTATGCAGTAAGAAACAGTATTCTAAAGTGATACCGTGTACAGGTCTATCTGGTGTTTTAAATATGCTTAAGAACAAACCATGAGACAAATTCATCAATCGACACCATTGCTGAGTATTTTCTCCTTAAAACTGCAGTGTACCAAAGACAGCCTCAAAAATACGATTTGAAACTGGTGCTGTTTCCATGAAACCAATCTTTGGTTTTAGATTTATTAATTAGTTGTGTACTCGGCTTTAAAAGTGTGCAAAATGTGTTTTTTTTAACCTATTTAAATGACTTTGATTCAAGAATATGGAATAAATGGATGGCATTTGTAATGGCAAAATTGCCTGTTCATAATTCTAGAAACTCTCTCATAATGCAAACATATTCAAGTCCGTAAATATTTCTTCAATAACTTTTGCTGCTGAATTATCCACTAGGTTATAATATATTTGACAGATTATAAACATACATATTTTATCATATTTATTTTTTATTTTATTTCTTTATAATGACTTAGTCTGTATCAATATTCCCTCTCATTTTTTTCTTGCTGAGCAAAACTTTTCTCTATTGGGCGAACATTTCGGCCACCTGAGCAAAAACATTCTTTATACCAGACCTGTACAGCGCTCACAAAAAAGTGTGTAACTCTTAGCTTTAATGTGCTATTTATATTTGATTTGACCCTTGATGTAACTAAATGATGTATATTTTAGGTTCCATGAGAAAACATTATTACAGTACAATACACTGCCATTCAAAGTTTGGGATCAGTACATTTTTTAAAGAAGTTTCTTAGGCTCATCAAGGCTGTATTTTTTAATAAAAATTTAATTTAAGATAAAGGTTTTTTATTTTAAGTAAATTTTTTCTTTCTTATTATTTTTTTACATTAATATTTTTATTCAGCAAGGATGTGTTAAATGGATAAAAAGTGATAGCAAAGACTTATATTGTTAGAAAATATTTATATTTTTAATTAATGCTGTTCTTTTTAACGTTTTATTAGCCTAATCAAAGAATCAAAGAAAAAAGGTTCCAAAAATATTAAGCAGCACAACAGTTTCAACACTGATAATAAATCAGAATATTAGAATGATTTCTGAAGGATAATATGACACTGAAGACTGGAGTAATGAAGCTGAAAATTCAGCTTTGCTTTACAGGAATACACTATATTTTAAAATATATTAAAATAGAAAACCAATATTAGAAATTGCAATAACCTAAGAGTTCACAATATTAATGTTTTTTCCTGTATTTTGATCCCTTGATGAGCATAAGTGACTCCATTAAAAACAAGGTCAATTATTTATTAGGTTTATAATATAGAGCTAATATAATATAATGTAATATAATATCATATATTAGAGAGAGAGAGAGAGAGAGAGAGAGAGAGAGAGAGAGAGAGAGAGAGAGAGAGAGAGAGAGAGAGAGAGAGAGAGAGAGAGAGAGAGAGAGAGAGAGAGAGAGAGAGAGAGAGATTTGATTTTCAAAAACACTATTACAAATAATTAACACATTATCCAGACAATCAAATAAAAAAACAAAGAAAATAAGAAAAATTTAAATAAAAAACATTAAGCCAAAATAGGAGAAAAGACCAAATTGTTTTCAAAGACCTCACACAACGCTCCACCATAGCACCAAATCAAGTCAAAAAGAAGATCATTCGTCGCTTTAAAATAACGAAAATCAATGAGAATTCTAGATTTTACTGAATTAAAAAAACTGCCAATAAACTATAACTCATGTTTTGTTCAATTTTGCTAAAACTTTCTTTATAGAAGACTGTTTTAGCTTGACCTAATAAAAAATTCAAGAGCGGACACGTTTTCTCTGAACATATTTAAAACCACATATAAAAATCTTAATAGAAAACGTCTCACCAAAACAAAACTAGATTCTGTAAAACAGTAAACAACGGCTCAAGCCTAGAACATTGCATAAATGCATGAAATACAGTTTCTCTCTGCAGACAGAAAGGATAATCATGACCAATGTCAGGATTTAAAAGCATTAACTGCAATCGCCCCATGCAAAATTCTCCACTGCAGATCCCCAAATTTCTTAGTTAATGGTGACTTGTACAACGCTTTCCATTCAGGGTGCTCACCCTCTTCCAACTGTAAAACATTACACCAGGGAGTATACACTCTATTATTTAAAACCATTTTGTTTAAAGATTTAACACACATTTTGTACATTTCTTTTCCGGAAGCTAGCTCTCGGCCAATTATTGTCACATCTTCACAACACAAGAAAACACCTTTACAATCTTCTAAAATGGAAGATAATCACAAAACAGGAAATGGATCATCACTGTTTGGAACACTTAGCCCCTCAGAATAGTCCTCCAGCAACTTGATTTCTTCCGTTGTGAGAGCAGCTCTCCATTGCCCAAGTAGTTTAGCGACTGTACGTTTTGAATGAAGTCCCAAATGTCCAGCAACTAAGTCAACATTTTTGAAGTCATTTCCAGCTGACTGTAATAGGCACCCAAGAGTTGTTACTTTAGAAGAGAGAAGAATTCCATTGAGTGCAGGAAAAGGGCCCTCAAGCGATATGTCCATGCGTGACCCACAGACTAAAGGTTCTTGTAACAGCCAGTATAAGGAACTTGTTCCGCAGGATCTTTGCACAGTGAACAAAGTCCACACCTTAAAAACATTACGATAAAAAATTGGAAGCTTGGACAAATCCATCTTTTGGACAAATCCACCTTCGTTCTTGCTATGAACGAACTGCATGCGGCCATTAGTAAACAACAGACTGTACACCCGGAAGCTGCATTTATTGTTGCGGGTGATTTTAATCACTCCAACTTAAAGACAGTGCTCCCCAAATTCCATCAGCATGTCTCCTGCCACACTAGAGGAGAAAAAACTTTGGATCATGTTTACACAAACATCGCAGGAGCTTACATCGCGACACCCCTCCCCCACCTGGGACAGTCTGATCACCTTTCTTTGTTTCTCACCCCCAAGTATTCACCCCTCATCAACCGTGTGAAGCCATCAGTGAAGACCATCAAAGTGTGGCCAATGGGAGCAGAGTCTGTACTTCAGGACAAATTTCAACAAACGGACTGGAGTATGTTTGCTTCCCAGGCTGCCAGTGGCTCTCACACGGACATTGACATCTATACCACCTCTGTACTGGATTACATCAATACCTCCATTGACAGTGTTACAACAGAGAAACAGATCACAACGTACCCTAATCAGAAGCCATGGATGAACAAGGAAGTGCGGCTCCTGCTGAAAGCCCGCAACACTGCTTTCAGATCAGATGACGCTCAGGCCTACAGCATATCCAGGGCTAACCTGAAGAGGGGCATCAAGAAGGCCAAGCACTGCTACAAGCTAAAGGTAGAGGAGCATTTTTCCAACTCTGACCCCCGGCGCATGTGGCAGGGCATCCAGGTCATCAGTGACTACAAGCCATGCAACTCCACTCCAACGGTCACAGACGTCTCCTTCCTTGATGAGCTAAATGACTTTTATGCTCGCTTTGAGAATAACAACAAGGAGACAGCCACCAAGATCACACTCTCAGGAGACCATCAGACCCTCAAACTCACCTCCACAGATGTCTGCACAGCATTGAGCCGGATCAATGCATGCAAGGCCGCTGGCCCTGACGGCATTCCTGGACGTGTGCTCAGGATATGTGCAGAGCAGCTCGCAGAGGTCTTCACAGACATTTTCAACCTGTCCCTCACCCAAGCAACTGTGCCAACATGCCTTAAGGCCACATCCATTGTGCCAGTGCCGAAACACTCCTCCCCGACGTGCCTGAATGACTACCGCCCCGTAGCACTCACACCCATTGTAATGAAGTGCTTTGAGCGACTGGTCCTGGCACACCTCAAGAACTGCCTCCCACCCACACTGGACCCACACCAATTTGCCTACCGTAGCAATAGGAGCACTGAGGATGCAGTATGCACAGTACTGCACTCGGTACTCACACACCTGGATAATAACAACACTTATGCACGGATTTTGTTTGTTGATTTCAGCTCAGCATTCAACACCGTCATTCCCTCCAAGCTGATCACTAAACTTGGAGACTTGGGTGTTAACACCTCCCTCTGTAGCTGGATTATGGACTTTCTGACCAACAGACCTCAGCATGTTAGGTCAGGCCACACCTGCTCCACCACCATCACACTCAACACCGGCGTACCACAGGGCTGTGTGCTGAGCCCATTCCTCTACTCCCTCTACACCCATGACTGCAGGCCTGTGCATGGATCCAACTCCATCATCAAGTTTGCTGACGACACCACAGTGATTGGCCTCATCAGAGACAACGATGAGACTGCCTACAGGGAGGAGGTACAGCACCTGGCTGCATGGTGCGCTGACAATAACCTGCTCCTCAACACCAGCAAGACAAAGGAACTTATTGTGGACTTCAGGAAGAAGAAAAGTGGAACGCATGACCCCATCCACATTAACGGGATGGTTGTTGAACGTGTCTCCAGCTTCAAGTTCCTGGGAACCCACATCTCGGAGGACCTGACCTGGACCACCAACACATCCAGCCTAGTCAAGAAGGCTCACCAACGCCTCTTCTTCCTTAGGACACTGAAGAAGAACCACCTGTCTCCAATCATCCAGCGGAACTTCTACCGGTGTGCAATTGAAAGCATCCTGACCAACTGCATCACAGTCTGGTATGGGAACTGCACAGTTGCTGACCGCAAGGCACTGCAGAGGGTGGTGAAAACCGCCCAACGCATCACAGGGACACCACTTCCTGCCATTGAGGACGTCCAGAGAAAACGCTGTTTACGTCGAGCTCGCGGCATTCTTAAGGACTCCTCTCACCCTGACCATAGACTGTTTAAATTACTGCCCTCTGGGAGGCGCTTCAGGAGCCTCCGATCAAGGACAAGCAGACTCAGGAACAGCTTTTTCCCTACAGCTGTTTCCCTACTAAACTCTGCCCAATGATACCCCCCTCACACACCACCACAAACTCTTCACCCCTCCCCATCATTAAAATCGGTTAAAAAACAAAAACAAAAAAAACATCCACACACTGAGTACTATGCACTGGAAATTTTTATTTCTATGCACTTTCAATGTTCATTGCACTAGTATTTATATATCTTAATGTATAGCTTATTCATATCCATTTGTAATTATATTCATAGTTTTTGCTCATAGTGTACATACATTTACTGTACAATCCATCTGTATAGTATGTTCATATCACCCATCTGTATATCATACTGATAGTATTTAAAAATTTGTAAATTATGTCCATAGTACTACTGCCTTATCTGTATATTCTGTACATATGTAACTATTGTAGACACTGTATATCCTGTACCTCTGCTTATTGCACTTCTGGTTAGATGCTAACTGCATTTCGTTGCCCTGTACCTTACATGTGCAATGACAATAAAGTTGAATCTAATCTAATCTAATCTTTTTAGGATTGAACCAGAACAAAGTCTTGTCCATACCTAAGCTTCCAAAAGACTGCAGAACCATGAAAGCTACAGATCTCCAGTTCGAGTCCACTGGTCCAATCAAAAGTCTCTGTACAAATTGAAGTCGAAAAGCTGCTGTCCTGCTCTGCAAGTGCATTAATCCATGACCACCCTCTTCCTTGGGCAAATACAACATAGCTTTTGGAACCCAGTGCAGTTTATCCCAAAAGAAATCAATCAAAATTGACTGAATTTTGAATAAAAAGTTTGCTGGAGGATCAACACAAATTAACCGATGCCATAGAGAAGATGCTATCAAGTTATTAATAATCAATTGTGGCGGGAGGAGCCAACGACAGACACAGTGGGTGTGGCGTCAAGCCTCGGAGAGGTTTTTATTAAACAATAAAAAGGGAAAATAAAGTGTCCAAGGGGAAAAGTGTCCAAATAAACAGGGAACCTGCTGTCCTCGTTGTGCTGCGGGGCTAGTGAAGGAGGGTAGTGTTCGTCAGGGAAGGGTCCAGGGAAGGGGCGGAGTCCGGTGGCCGCACGCGCTCCCCTCTCGGGGCCGGGAGCGAGTGGCGGCGGCGTCTCTTGCGCGGCTCCTTCCATCTCCTGGATTCCCGGCGCTTCTGGGGGATTCGGCGGCCCGGCATCCTGGCCCGTCAGCCGCCTAACGGGTGCGGCAGTCCTGCTCGACGCACCCTTCCTAGACCCACGAGGACACCAGCGTGCATGCACGGGGAAGAGACTGGTCTCCCGAGGAGAGGCGCGCTCTGCGTTTAAACGGCGGCGGTGATGAGGCTCTATTCACATCAGGTGCGCCTCATCACACGCCGCCAGCCCTGCGTGTTCAGCGCCCCTCCTCTCTCACACACCCACTCCCGTCGGGAGCCTGGTGAAGGGCGGCGAATACGGGACGGGGTGATGATGGACAGGGGGGAGGCAGCCGACTCGTCACATTCCCCCCCCCAAGCGACATCCCCGTCCGAGGGTCGCCGCCCACGCGGGAGTGCTACCTTCCTCAACCAGGCTCCAGCGATCGGAGTGGGCGAGGCAGGGATTCCTCTCCGGGCAACTCTCCCTCTCGCACCGCGCCGGAGCCGGGACAGAGGAACCGGGTATTAGTTATCAGCCTCAACCAGCCACAGGGTAAATGACAAATAGAAAGAACGTCACTTACCCCTTTGGTGGCTGGGAGGCTGTCCCAGTCCTTCCTCCGTCCCCGTACGGGCTCGACGGCTTCTTGCGAGCGAGAGGGGATGACGTCATCTGATGTTGCCCAACTGCGCTGTCTAGGCTCCGCCTGCCCGCATTCTCCACCACTGTGGCGGGAGGAGCCAACGACAGACACAGTGGGTGTGGCGTCAAGCCTCGGAGAGGTTTTTCTTAAACAATAAAAAGGGAAAATAAAGTGTCCAAGGGGAAAAGTGTCCAAATAAACAGGGAACCTGGTGTCCTCGTTGTGCCGCGGGGCTAGTGAAGGAGGGTAGTGTTCGTCAGGGAAGGGTCCAGGGAAGGGGCGGAGTCCGGTGGCCGCACGCGCTCCCCTCTCGGGGCCGGGAGCGAGTGGCGGCGGCGTCTCTTGCGCGGCTCCTTCCATCTCCTGGATTCCCGGTGCTTCTGGGGGATTCGGCGGCCCGGCATCCTGGCCCGTCAGCCGCCTAACGGGTGCGGCAGTCCTGCTCGACGCACCCTTCCTAGACCCACGAGGACACCAGCGTGCATGCACGGGGAAGAGACCGGTCTCCCGAGGAGAGGCGCGCTCGGCGTTTAAACGGCGGCGGTGATGAGGCTCTATTCACGTCAGGTGCGCCTCATCACACGCCGCCAGCCCTGCGTGTTCAGCGCCCCTCCTCTCTCACACACCCACTCCCGTCGGGAGCCTGGTGAAGGGCGGCGAATACGGGACGGGGTGGTGATGATGGACAGGGGGGAGGCAGCCGACTCGTCACACAATATACGACCTCTATATGACAACTTTGGAAGTAAAAATTTATATTTATCAAGACGACCTTTTATTTTCTCAACAGCTCCTTCAAAGTTTTTTTGTACAACCATTTCATTGCCCAAAAACACTCCAAGATACTTAAAACCCTCCCTAGTCCAAGATAAACCATCTGGGAGGTTTGGATCTCCACCTAACCAGCTCCCAACCAAAATGGCTTCATTTTTAGACCAATTAACTTTAGTAGATGAAAACACTCTGAAATCCTTCAACAATTTTAACAGCAAATCGACATCATTCTGACAGCTAATAAAAATAACAACATCATCAGCATATGCCGATAATTGAAACCAGGGCTCTGAACCGGTTCAAGGAACGAAAACGAAAACCGGAAATGAACGAAATTTTGACTGGAACAGAACCGGAAACAGAAACTAAATCAAATTTTATAGTTCCGAACAGAATCGAAAATTTGAAATGGCCATTAACCGGTTAATAACGTTATTTTATCGTTCCATTTAATATTTTAAATTTGCTGTCAACCTATCACGAATTCAAGTAGTACAGACTATACAAATGTGATGCTGACGCATCCAGCGAGTGAAATGCCCGCCCGTGCTCAGCTGTGAACCCTAGTCGCAATGGCAATGAATTCTGCTACCATCTGTTTTAATGGAAAATCTGACAGGGTAGCACAAATCGTCAGAACACCGGCGTTAGCATTTATCCGACGTCAGTGTAAGATGGATTCAACAGATCTTACACACCAGCAGTGCTTCGATGAAAGTAAAAGCCAATAAATAATATTTTAGTAGGCTATACGTCGAGAATATGGAAACATTTGGATTCGTGCCGAGTGAGAGAGGTAGGCATCAGTTTCACCTTTAATTTGTTTTTGGAATGACGTTTTTATAGCCTATAGGCTATCCTTAAGTTTAGAGGATTTGTTGTGGAGAGAAACTAATTACTGTGTTTATTAGGGATGTGCGGGTCTAGTCGACTAAACGGTACAGCTCCTACTAGTCGACACTGAAAACACTAGTCGATTACACGAGAGAGAAAAAAAAAAAAACATTTTATTATTCAAATTACCATCATTTTAACGTTACATTTTAAAACATTTTAAATAAGTTAAAATAAAACTTTTGAAAAAGAATACATATCAAAATATTTAAATATTTTTAAAAGCATATCTGGGCAGAAACTACATTTTTACCTCAGACCTCTCATGCCTAGTCTTCACGTCAGTTGCCGCGAGCTTAGAATGACCACACGAAAGACCTATGCGTTAGCTTGGAGGCTAGCCAAAGCCAGCAATGTCAATCTTTCATGCGTCACTGCGGTCCGTGATCCCATGCACGCGATCTATTCTTCTAAACGAAGACCCACTTCGGTGGTGCTGCGGGATTTCCAGGCTCTTTTCGAAACTCTCTGCGTGCCTGTGACCTCAGTTCCTGCCAAGCGAGTTTTTTTTTGTTTGTTTTTTCAAGTGCAGAATCGTCTAGTCCAGTCTTTCGCCAGACCACGTTAACAAATGTGCATGGAGTAAGTAAAACTAGCATTCTTTTGTTTTTAGACAATATAGCCAACATGAAGTAAATTTTTTAAAGCCATTTTAATGCTATTCCTTGATAAACGTTCCTATTTTTTTTTTTACTTTTGTTTTTATATGTTGGCTAACTTTATATGAAAATGAAGAATTCTGTCAGTCTATTGATTGATTTTCCATTTCTGCATTGCTCCAGCCGATCTGAATAAATAAGCTATGCACCGGTTTATGTTGAGTGTTAGAGCCCTGCAAAATGATTTTTATATTGTAGACATCTATGGATTAGTGATGAAAAAAAAAAATCACCGCGCTGGTGGAAACAACAGGAGACCACACGACAGAGCAGCTCGATGGTGTTTAGTGTCCCGCAGAAGCAGCAGGTGACTTCAGCGCAGCGGAATAGTTCTGCGTTCAAATTCACGCAATAGACTAAAGCTTGCTGCAAAACCCCAGCAAACATAACCATGAATGTGTCTGCGGGAAATAGTAAGGAGATATTTGAACTATTTACTAATAAACTAATGTTTTCTGAGTCCGGATGAAGTTGCTGATCCTGACTCACCGTCTCCTCATTAGACGCGCCTTTAGAGAGAAATGCATCTTTATTGATTATGATTAAGATTATAATAAGAGTTTGTGTTTTAAATTTTTTATTTCGTTAAGTGATAATTTAAAGCTTTCTATAGATATATTTATCATGTCTGTGAGGCATGTATTCGCTCAGCTTCGGTTAATTTTTATGAAGCGCTCCTGTTCAAGACGAGACACACAAAGCACATCATGTTTGTTTTCTTTGTTTTATAAAAGAAATACCTTTTGTTGGTATTGTGAGTGCGCACAAATACAAGTAGACCCTTTACAGGTCGGAATGATGTATTATTCTTACCTTTATCAAACAAACAAACAAACAAACAAAAAATGACCACTGAAAGCAATCCAATTGTTTGCTGGTGCCTCCATGTCCTGTAGAGCGCGCTTTAGCTTCCACTCTCCGCACAAACTTAGATATAGGCTAGCGCACATTATTATTATAGCAGGTTTAACGTTTAAACATTGTTATATACTTGAACTGTTTTAGTATATCTATAGATTTTATTTTAGGCAAGTCGTGATGATATGAGAAGGCTAAATTTATCAAACATAGGCTATGATCAGCTCATGCCGCTGGCCGTTACTTTAAAATAAAAAAAACGTATAGGCTATTTAATGAACAAAAATGCTCCCAACGTTTTTCTAAATTAACTTAAAAAAACAAAACGAAATATAATAATTTTGCCATTACACACAAAACGGAACTATTTTAATAGCCGAAACAGTAGTATAAACTGTTTTAGGAGAAGGGGGAAAAAAAGGGCTCGGGTCGGAAATTCTGATAAGCTGTCGGATGTGGGCCGGGCCTAGCCTGAGCGTCTCGGGCCAGGGCCGGGCTAGGGCCTAAATTTGAGGGCCGTGCAGGGCTCTGTTGAGTGTATGCTCAGGCCCGTCGCGACAAGGCAGGCAAACCAAGCAATTGCTTGGGGCTCCGAGCTGGCCTGGGGCCCCAAGACAACGACTGGTTAAGAATAAAATGTAGCAACAAACTGTGTGAGCGCCCCATTGATAGTGAATGCAGTAAAGTGCAATGATACTGTTATCGGGATCCCCCTCAAGGGGGCCCCCCTCGCTGACAGCAGCCAGCCAACCACGCGATCTCTGCTGCCGGCAAAATACAAAACTTCCTCGGCAGTCATGAAGTGGAATTATGCTTCAGGAAGCAAAAAAAGAAAGAAGAGAAAGGAAGAGGAGGATAAGAAAAAACAAGACAGTGGTAAGTGATAAATCACACACATAAAATAGCTCTACTTGTCTTGTACAAATGGTGCAATTTTGCAGCAGGTAGGCTAGCAGAAATATGTTTATGTATGTTAGCTAAGCTACCTGCCTGACAGCAAATGCTGCTTGTAACGAACAGTTAGAGCAACTTTTTTTTTGAACGGACGGAATATGGTTACATACTGTAATATGTTTTTTAACGGGATAAGGAAGACGCAGATCTGTTCCAGAATCGCTGTTTATCATATTTAATGACATGACATTGCTATAGCTTTGTAATAGGTTTTGATGAAAGTGGCATAGCATGCTATACTAACTATTCCACTGTGATAATCTATTTAGGAAAACCACACAATAAATTCTGTGCATCAAACATTAGCTTGGGATGTTTTTAAGCATTGGTAGTCGACTCACAGCACTACTAATAATTAGTAAACATTTAATTATAATTTCATTGTTTGTTAACAGTAAAAAGTTTATTTATATAGCACATTTCATACACAATAGCAATTCAAAGTGCTTTGCATAGAATAAATTAAAATAATAAAAAGAAATAAGAATAATTAAAACAGTTTAGAAAAAAAAAAAAAAATACAGTACAGTCGGACGAACAGCTGCACAGTGCTCATTCAGTAAATGCATAGCTAAAGACTAAAGATTAATTAACTGTCAATTTACCTTCTATTAATGATTGTTATTATTATAAAGTGTTACCATCTTTTCTTTCAGTATGTTGGATTTAGTTATTGTGCACTTTTTTAATGTATATTTGATTTTATGGTACAGTGGTGTTTTTTGCAAATGTTCAATTGTTGAAAATGTTCAAATTTTATGCACTTTATATGCAACAGCAGTATTTGCACTGTAAACCTTTTTTATTTATATAAAGTGTGAGTGAATTTAAACTGTATGGCTATGCTGTGGTTCCTTTGCGTGCGTGCGTGCGTGCGGGGGGCCTCCATGTCCATTTTGCTTGGGGCCCCCAAATTCCTTCAAACGGCCCTGTGTATGCTCTTTATTTTTTTCTGTTTAACGACCGCCTAATATTAAATGATGATAACGCAAGGCAAGCATAATCATGACCTATTTTTAGCAGAATTAATTGAGGGATTTGACAGTGTGATTCAAAGATTTAAGTACTTCAAGTGTAGGCTGTTATATAGACACAAAAAACTGCACTTTTTTTGCCATTTTTTGGGGGTTTCTAGCTTTTAGACTAGTCGGATACAAAACTTCCGTTTAAACGGCAGTCAAATTAGTCCTAGCGCACATCCCTATGTTTATAATGTTTGTAAACATTTTTTATTTACCGGCATTTTAGCCTACATCATTTCTGAATAATAGGCTAATAAAATGCAGGCTTAGCCTTTGTTTTTTTTTCCCCTCAAACATTTTATACAAGTAGCGTTTTTTTGTTTTTTTTACAATTTGCAGCAAACATCTTAAAAAAATTCTTTAATGTCTTTAAAGCATTAATAGATTTTTTTATTTTGTTTAGTAGCCTACATTTAGAAATGTAAAAATCTAGAAAAGATGATGCTGTATAGCCTATTAGCGCAGCGGGTTAAGATACCATCTCTTTCTGTATTTTTTTTTTTTGTGTGTAAAGAAAACACAGTACTTTATTGTTATTATTATTATTATTATTATAGGCAAAGACAATTTTAAAAATAACGGTATTAACCGTTATTTTTTCTACTCAAACCGGTTTCGGAACGATAGTAATACAGAGGAACGCAGGAACTGAAACGTTAAAATATCGATTCTGCTCGGAGTGAACCGATTGACATTTTTCGTTTTCAAGCCCTGATTGAAACACCTTTAAACATTTAGGAATATGCAAACCATACAAATCTGCTCTTAACTTATTTAAAAAAGGCTCAATTGCTAAAGTATAGAGCATACCTGACAGAGCACACCCTTGCCTTACACCTCTAAAAACCTTAAAAGGAGCGCATAAGTCACCATTAACTTTCAAAATACTCTCAGCATCACTGTACAAAACCTTAACCATTGAAATAAAATTGGAACTAAAGCCAAATGCCTCTAAAACATCCCATAAATACTTATGCTCAACACGATCAAAAGCTTTTTCTTGATCGAGTGACAAGAGGCCAAAATCTAAATCAAGACCTTTACCAAGGTCCAAAACATCCCTAATAAAACATATAAAAAATGTGTCTACCAGGAACACAATAGGTCTGGTCAGGATGGATCACCTGCTCCAAAACTTCTCCTAATCTATTTGCCAGAGCTTTGGAAAACAATTTATAGTCATTGCACAACAAACTGACTAGTTTCCAGTTTTTAATATCATTTAGGTCTCCTTTTTTCGGCAACAAGGTGAGAATTGCTCTACGGCAACTTGTGGGCAGCCGCCCGCTGGCCAGGCTTTCCTTAAGCACCTCCAATAGGTCTGGACCCACCTCCGGCCAAAAAGACTTATGGAAGTCAACTAACAAACCATCAACTCCAGGTCCCACATTCCATGCTTTGAAGAGCTTTTTCCAACTCCTCCAGAGTTAAAGCTTTGCCGAGCTCCACATTAGCCTCTTCAGATAACTGAGGCAAGTTCTCAAGGAAGACATTATCAGTTTGTTCATGCAAAAGTTCACTTTTATACAATTCTTCATAAAAACTAACTGCTCTTTTTCGAATGTCATGAGAATCAGATCTCAAAGCATGTATAAATCTTTGTCCATTTTTCTTCTCCAAATTGAAAAAATATTTGGAAGGTGCATCCATCATTTCTATGCTCTGAAAACGTGATCTAACCAGAGCTCCTTGTGCAACTGTATCTAATAATTTACCTAAAATATTTTTCATCTTATTAAGGGAATCAAAATAAGCCAAATTACCTGTATTATCAACAAGTTCAAGTTCAAGTTGAGCTTTATTGTCATTCCGCTACATGTGGGGACATACAGTGGAACGAAATGTCGTGTCTCGCAGGACCACAGTGCTACATAAATACAGACATACAACAATGAAGTATTCACCCTATACAAACTAAAAGAATAAAGGATAAAAAAATACAACTATACGAATGCTTCACATAAATATTACCCTATACAGACTAAAAAATAGAAGATAAAAAATACAAACTATACGAATGCTTCACAAATACTGTACATGTGCAAAGAGAGACATTTGAGTCAGCAGCTGGTTGGGGAACAGTGCAGGATGATTTGTAGTGCATGAGCATGTAAACATACATATATTGCTGAGTCTTTTGTGAGATTGTGCACACGTAGCAGTGTGTGTAAGTGTCCATAGTGCACATAGTGTAAAGTGTCCATAGTGTAAAGTGTCCATAGTGCACATAGTGTAAAGTGTCCATAGTGTAAAGTGT
Organism: Barbus barbus; assembly: GCF_936440315.1. Lineage (NCBI taxonomy): Eukaryota > Metazoa > Chordata > Actinopteri > Cypriniformes > Cyprinidae > Barbus > Barbus barbus. The sequence continues at coordinate 30,407,395 of NC_136746.1, read as the reverse complement.
CCATAGTGCACATAGAGGAGAGTGTTACTACAGGTGGTTTGTACAGGCCCACTCACCTGTGTGTAGCACACTTTGAATTGCACAAAAAAAAAAATTAAATAAAAAAAAAAAATTAAAGTTCCATACAGTTTTTCTTTGGTGTGGTAAGGTTTGGGGTGGGGGGTGGTCCATGTTCAGGAGGTAGGGGGTTTGCATGGGGTTTCAGAGGGGGGCGGGGTGGTTTGAGTTCAGGGCTCTCACAGCCTGGGGGAAAAAGCTGTTGAGCAGTCTGGCGGAGCGGGCTCTGATGCTCCGGTACCGTCTTCCTGATGGTAGGAGCTGGAAGAGACTGTGGGAGGGATGGGTGGAGTACTTCACGATGCTGTTGGTTTTGCTGGAGCATCGTGTAAGGAAGATGTCCAGGATGGAGGGGAGAGGGGCACCGATGAGCTTTGCAGCTGTGTTCACTGTCCGCTGCAGTTGCCGTACCAGACAGTGATGCAGCTGGTCAGCACACTCTCAATGGTGCCTCTGTAGAATGTGGTGAGGATGGGTGGAGGGAGACTTGCTCTTTTCAGCCGGTGGAGAAAGTGTAGGCGCTGTTGTGCCTTTTTGGAGAGTGACATGGTGTTGGTGGTCCAGGTGAGATCCTCTGTGATGTGCACCCCCAGGAATTTAGTGCTGCTGACTCTCTCCACAGTCGAGCTGTCGATGGTCAGTGGGGGGTGGTCAACGGAGTTTCTTCTGAAGTCCATCACAGCCTCCTTTGTCTTCTCCACATTGAGGGACAGATTGTTTGTGCCACACCATTCAGCCAGCTGTGCCACTTCCTCTCTGTAGTGCGTTTCATCATTGTTGCTGATGAGACCTACCACTGTTGTGTCATCAGCAAACTTGATGATGTGGTTGGAACTTAACTTGGCAGTGCAGTCGTGGGTCAGCAGTGTGAAGAGCAGCGGGCTAAGCACACAGCCTTGTGGGGCACCTGTGCTCAGTGTTGTAGTGCTCGAGGTGTTGTTGCCGACACGGACTGACTGAGGTCTTCCAGTTAGAAAGTCCAGGATCCAGTTACAAAGGGAATTGTTAAGGCCCAGCAGGTTTCGCTTATTTATGAGCTGTTGTGGGATTATTGTGTTGAATGCCGAGCTGAAGTCAATGAACAGCATTCTAACATAGGAGTCTTTATTTTCTAGGTGGGTAAGAGCCAGGTGGAGGGTGGAGGAAATTGCATCGTCCGTAGAGCGGTTTGGACGGTATGCAAACTGGAGCGGGTCGAGTGTGTTGGGGAGGCTGGTTTTGATGTTATGCATGACTAGCCTCTCAAAGCACTTCATCATGATTGGAGTCAGTGCTATGGGACGGTAGTCATTGAGACAGGACACAGGTGATTTCTTTGGTACCGGTATGATTGTTGTGGATTTGAAACACATGGGGACGACTGCCTGGCTCAGCGAGGTGTTGAAGATATCTGTTAGGACATCTGTCAGCTGTGCAGCACAGTCTCTCAGAACACGGCCAGGTATGTTGTCAGGACCCGCAGCCTTGCGTGGGTTAATCCTAGATAGGGTCTTCCTTACGTCGGCTGGAGACAGACAGAGTGCCCGGTCGTTGGGAGGAGTGGGCAGTTTTTGTGCAGGTGTGTCATTCTGCATTTCAAACCGTGAATACAAGTGGTTGAGTGCATCGGGGAGGGATGTGTCCTCATCACAGGCCTGTGGCGGGGGCTTGTAGTCAGTGATGGTCTGAATGGCTTGCCACAGGCTCTGTGTGTCTCTGCTGTCTGTGAAGTGATTGTTGATTTTTTGGGCATATGACAGTTTTGCTTTTTTGATGCCACAGGACAGATTGGCTCTTGCTGTTTTGAGGGCTGCTTTATCTCCTGATCTGAATGCTTCATCTCTGGTCTTTAGCAGCCCACGAACCTCTGCTGTCATCCATGGCTTCTGGTTTGCACGTGTGGTGATGGTCTTGGTGACTGTCACATCATCAGTGCACTTTTTGATGTAAGCAGTCACAGTTTCAGTGTACTCATTCAGGCCTGTGTGGTTGTTGTAGGTGGCTGCCTCTTTAAACATGTTCCAGTCTGTGTCCTGGAAGCAGTCCTGCAGTGCTGAGGTGGCATTGTCTGGCCATACTGTGATCTGCTTTTCAACCGGTTTGGTGAGTTTAACAAGCATCTGAAGCTCTGCTAATTCTCTCTCAATTGTTTTCATTGAACAGGTAATGTCTCTTGTGACATTGAGAGTATACTGCTGACACAACTGCTTAATTTGTACTTTTGCAACATCCCACCACTGCTGCAAACATTGAAAAGAAGATTTTGTAGTTCTAAAAAAAAATTCCAAAAGTCTTTAAAAATATCTTTAAAGTGCTTGTCACATAATAAGTTACTATTAAAATGCCAATAACCACTTTTTGGTTTAATGGAGCTACGAGATACAACACACTGTAACAAACTATGATCAGATAAACCCACTGGACAAATTGAACAGCTTCTAAAAAGATTAACCTGGTCTTTAAAACAGTAAAATCTATCCAACCTTGCCAGTGAGATCAAGTTATCTTAAGCATGAGCCCACGTATATTGCTTTTAAATACCATGGTCATTTCTCCAAACATCAACAATCTCATGGGTTTTCAATAACTGAATAAGTCGTTTTCGTGAGGGCATAGGTGGTTCAACATGATTCCTATCAAGAATGCTCGCAGTGCAATTAAAATCTCCCCCTAACAACAAAGAATTCTCAGGATTACAATTACATAATACATTGCTCAGAGTATCTAGAAAAAGCATTCTTTCCTAAGCATTAACTGGAACATACACACAGATAAAAATAAAAGAACAATTTTCAAACTGGGCAACAACTTTCAGAAGCCTGCCTTTTATAACTTCTTCTACCTGGGTCATTCTTCATTTGTGGTGGCAAGTGGTGTCCCTCTACTTTAAAACAGTTGAAATAAACTTTAAATACCAATAATATTTTTTTTTTTTGCATTTTTGTATTCTGTAGGATAAACACAATTTGTGCACTATTAATAATTACATTTTTGTTTTAAAATACATATTTAATTGAGTTTGAGAGATTACATTTGTAACAAAATATGCATGTTCCCGCCATACCTCAGAGAGGTTTCATGGAATGTAATTGCAACAAAATAAAAATTAAGTGTAAAAACACAAATAAAGTGGTTATATTGTGAATATAGATTTGATTTAACATGTACAATTATATTAAATTAAAAAAATATATATATATTTTGTAATATTTAAGAAAAAAGTAGTGTCCCCCAAATTCATGTCTGTGGTGTTACATCAATGGACGTCGTCCCTTTAAGAAACGGGGGAGATCTATTTGGACTACTTGCTGTGTGTAAAGGTCATTGCAGGTGCTGGTTGATCTGAGGGGTGCATGGTGAGTACATTCTTTCTTAATAATTTTCTTAAAGTTAGCTAAATTCCTCACAATTTCATGTGTCGCACTTTATTGGTGTCTGTGGTGTTATGTTGATAACTTGCAGATTTTACCAATTTTAATCATAATTTCGATAAATACATACTTATTCATATCTCCAAAATATCCCCTGATCTTTAAATCATCATGATGGCAGCCTCCATTTTAGAAAAGTCTGGATTTAGGCTAATTTGTCTGTGGTGTTACTGCCTATCCTGGTAACACCACAGACTCTATAGTAACTCCACAGACAACATACAACCAGAAATGTTGTATTCTTAATAAAACACATAGGACAGCCATAATCATATAATTGTATCTCTCTATTGAAACATATCACACATTGTGATTGCAGCACAATCCATTGTGCAGACATTTTTTTGAGAGAGTGAAACACTCACTGTGAGAAACAGTGTTTATGTAGTGTTTTAATAATATTTTTTTATTCAGTTTTTCTCTAAATGTTCTTTTATCAGAGAAGATAGTTCTTGTAATCCTACTCATTTTGAATTTCAGTATTTTGCTCAATAAACTTTAAATTGTTAAACCGTTTATGCAATATTACGTCTGTGGTGTTACTTCAAAAAATATCTGAAATTTCTTTCCTTCAGAGCCATTTGATCATATAATTTAATGTTTTTAGACTGTAAAGTGGTTGTAATATTTTAGAATAAAGACTATAAAAGTAGCACAGACCATTTTACCTGCCCTTTTTTATGTATATACACATTTTTAAAAAAACGAAACGAAAACGAAACAATTCTTCTTTGGCAAAAATAGGGGCCAAGATGAACAAGAAGACACTAAAAGTACTCTGTTGATTTTGGTCACACAAATAAGTGTTATACATCAATCGAAACTGTTAAGTGTCTACTTTTTTTTGAGTACACTCAAGATTACAACAAAACTTTGTGGTTTTGGAAAAAAAAAGAAAACCAACAGGATGCGCTCTCTGTCTTCTCCGTCTCCGCGATATATTTATAGTAACGCGTCACTAAAATGAAGTGTAACTCAGCGAATACTCAACACAGAAACATTAGAGTTATCTCTATAGAAAGCCTGAAGTGTCTGCTTTCAAATGAAGTAAGTGTTATCGAAAACAAATGTTCTGTGATAAAGTAATCAGTATGAAACCGACACCATGTTCAGTCTGTCCAGTCTAACTCATTATTTCTAATGAGATCCCGCCCCCTCGTGTTCACATGTAAATAACCACGTGACGCGCGCGCGCTTGGAGACGCCCAACAACAAACACACAGTCACGAGACTCTGTTGCTGCTCGTTTCTGGAAGGAGACGCGCTGAGTAAAGGCTGGATTTACCTCAGAAGAAGTGCAAGACTTCATACAGAAGATCGATCTGAGTAAGTAATGCTTATTTTTTGCATTAGTTAGTGTGTTATTGTGACTAACTAAACGCGTTCAAGTTTGGTTTTTCCCAACCGACAACATGATGAATGCTACGCATCTAAGAATGTTTAGAAGAATATTTAATGTTCACAAATAGATTTAATAGCGTGCTAAACAATAACAATTAGTTTCTCAGATATAAAATATCATTTTTTAATGGTACAAAGTACATCCTTTTGTAGTTCACAGCATACGTGAGTCTATGGCTGCAGAATCATAACAGCTACTATAAAATCATACATACTAGACTATATGACTGCAAAATCATAGTTGTTTTTCTCCCAAACTGTAATTCCAGACTACAGTGTTTGAATATGATGGGCAATTCATTGTATTTAAATTTCTTATGGCACAGTGATGTTTTAATGCTCTAGAGAAAACAATAAAAGTAATATGAGAGTACACTGTAACATGATGAATGCTACGAGTCTAAGTATGTTTAGAACATGTTTATTATTAATAGCCTACTCTGTTCAAAAATAGATTATAATAGCGTGCTAAACAATAATAGTTTCTCCGATATAAAATATAATTTTTTATAGTACAAAGTACATCCTTTTGTGGTTCACATCACAGCATACTTGAGTCTAGTGTTGCAGAATCATAACAGCTGCTATAAAATCATGCATACTAGGCTATATGACTACACAATCATAGTTGTTTTTTTCCCCAAACTGTTGTTTTCATGCTCTATATAAAACAATAAAAGTAATATGAGAGTACATTGTAACATGATGAATACTACGAGTCTGTTTAGAACATGTTTATTATTAGTAGCCTACTCTGTTCAAAAATAGATTTTAATAACATACTAAACAATAATAATTAGTTTCTCAGATAGTAAATGTCTTTTTTGTGTATGATAGTACAAAGCATGCATGAGTCTATGCTCACAAATGTTTTTTTTTTTGGTTGTTTGTATTTTTTTGGATCAGGTACCTGAACCACAGATGAATCCTGATGACTTTCTTCAAGATGTTTTCCTCTGAGATCGCTGTACCAACATCAGATGGTCAACTACACTGATATTCTATGGTAAAACAAGATCCTTGGCTACTGATTGTGTTTTTTTTTCTTCTTGAATCCATGGAAATAAGTAAATATCAGGTATTTGTTTCACTTGTTGAACATAATCTGTTGCAGGAATGACTCAAAGTCTGTTCACATCTCTGTGGTTAGATCAGTGTGCACAATAATGTGTCTTTGACCTTCATTATGTATGCTTTGATTATACTGTGTTGTAAATAAAATACAAATAATTTAAAAACCCCATTTTTTTCAGTCTCCTCACACTCTCTGTCTTACCTGCCTCAGTCACAGTCACACTGATGGGCCATTAGCAGCTTTAGGGGAGGGCCCTTTGTCTCTCAGGTGAGAACCACTTAATATTCAAGACCATTACCACTCCCTCGCATATTGGCTTTAGATCACAAAACATGTCTTTAAAAATTTAAATCAATATATTGTTTTCTGTGAATGACTAAGCTGAATGATTTTCACATAATTGTGAAGTAAATATTCTAGCTTACAAGACTGATTACTCAAAAGTCTTATTCAGGACGATTTAGTGTGGCTTTTATGGCCTTATTTCAGCTACATTATTTTCCCCAAAACTTACTAACCACGCATAATATTTTTTTTCTAAGAAATGCAGACATGTACATCCATCTTGGTCACATATTATTGTAGCACAGTTTGTGCTGAATACAAAAAAAAATTACATGTTGGTCAATAGTATGATTTAAGAAGCTGAAATAAGCACAAATATCAGGGCATGTCAACACATCTCAAGGGCCCCAAAATGACCTCAGACCCCAGAGGGTTAAGCATTTCTTTTGAAAAAAATTAATTTAAATGATCAATGCAACTGAGTCCTTACAGTAATTTTTGTATTTATTAATTATTACCTAAAGTTGCATATCCCTGCTCATTTTAGAACAAACCAAAATTGTACTTCAAATATTGGTAACACCATAGACATAAGTGGTTGTTTCACCAGTTTTTGATTCAAATTGTTTAAAAATCTAAATGTTATTAAGCTTCAGTTTTAATTGATATATAATATTAAACTATTTTTAAATGCATAGCATTAAATTTTATTAAAAGAAAACAAACAAACATTTTTAAAATTTCTGCCTCTCATTTGCCACCCCAATTGAAGAATGACCCACCTGGTAAGAACAGGGAATAAAATTCTTAGAAAATAAAATTGCAACCCCACCACTAGTTGAAGTCAAGTGACTTAAAACAGAAAGCCAATTAAATTCTTTAGCCCAGTCAGAACTATTTAATAGATCACTGTGTTTCTCTTGAACAAGAAATACATCAATTTTCTTTTGTTTAATTATCTCATATAATTGAAACCTTTTCCCAATATCTCTAGCGCCCTTCACATTCAGAGAAGCCATAAAAATTTCCCCCATAAATGAAAAAAAAAAAAGAGAAAAGAAACAAAATGAGCACAGCCAAAAGAGACAAAAGAAAAAAAGATATTTGTGTGCTTTCATTACTGGCATTAACCTTTAGTTGGGCATTAAGTTTGGCAAGAATTTTCTTTAGCCGATACACTTCTTGGTTTGTAAAACCTCCATTTTTTAAAGTCTTTGCCTTTTGCAGAACATCAGGAACATATTCTTCAACTCTTACTTTTCTGGCATTTTTGGTCACCTTAAGAAAAGACTTTATATCCTCTACAGTATAGCTCCGGCTAGAAAAGCCACTTTGAGGTAAACTGCATGAAACACTACATTCAGAGAAATCACTCTCACTCTCTCTGTTTCAGATTGACTCAAATCACAATTGTCTGTCTTTTTAGTCTGTTTACCAGTGTGCTGTTGCTTTAATCGTCTCTTCTGAGGCGTTTTAAAAGCAACATCGTCTAAATCCATCATAGAAATGGGATCCTGCTCTATGTTGAGAGACATTTGTTCCCCAACTGTTACAGGGTTACCGCCATCTCGCTGTTTATTCACTAGAACCTGCACTGACTGCCCATCTACCAGAGAAGGCCCGTCTATTTCCACATCAACCACAGCATTCTCTCTCTCATCAGGTATATCAGTCGGCATTACATCTGTAACTTTGTCAACTACTGCCTTTGGTACCGGTTTCTGAGGCAGACTTGTGCTAGGTGCATCGACAGCAGCAGGCAATGCAACAACAACATCCTGTCTCTCATCATCACGCGCAACATTATTTCTCCCCCCATCAGCCGGTAAACGGTTTTTCTCCGGTTGATTTAATCTACCTGGACAAGTACGGATCAAATGACCCGTCTCCTCGCAAGCAAAGCATTTCATGTTGTTTGTTGTGACAAAAATAACATAATTAAACTCATCCTGACGAAAATTTAAAGCCAAATCCAATTCATCCAAATTGTCTTGTAAAATCATATTGACATAACGTCTAAAAGACACAACATGCTTCACAGGGACTTGCACCCGATTGGAATCCTCTTTATCGGAGAAACAAGTTTGCCATAGCGAGAAAGCATTCCAGTCAAAACCTCATTCGAGATAAAAGGTGGCACATTAGAAAAAGTTACTCTTTTCGAAGGAGTAGAGAGAGGAAGTAATGGGGTGAAAATTCCATTAATCACTACACCACTGTCAACTAGCTGGTTTGCTAGATCAACTGTCTTTACAAACATCACAATAGCATTGTTCATACGAGATGCAGACATGATGTTCTCAGTACCAATCACTTCACTTATAACCAAACTGCATTCTTCCACATTCACAGTGGAGTCTACTTTAACACCATGACACCGTGTCAGGAAATCAAAACTACCTGAGGCCGCCATGCTCCTGATACAAACCGGGAGCAGACGCTCCGGTATGCTTAGAAAAAAACTTCCTTACCCTCCCAAACTAAATTAACCAACAATATTCAAGAAAAAAAAAAGATAGAAAAACTATACCACTCGTACCTGCACACACCAAACACTCACTCAACGCTCCACCCACTCACTCAGCACATGCGCACACAGAGAGAGAGAGAGAGAGAGCGAGCGAGCGCTGAAACACGGGCAAGGACAGGATTTACTATAGATTTCACATTTTATATAAAGTTCTCATTATAATGCTTACGTCATTAATGTTTTTGGCAGATTTGTGCTATATTTTCATCTACATTATCAAGTGATTGTTAAAATCGTCTGCTTGTTTCTGAAGCCATTACGAAAACAATTTTAATTGAAGTATGCCTACTTTTGAACAAATATGACGGGGGGAAAAAAATAAAAAAACAAATTAAGAATTACTGTTACATTAGGATCAGTATTTTTTTTTTTTAAGAAACATCTTAAAGAGAACTTGAAACCATTCTGTTTTGACCAAGATTGTATTTTGTTTATCTTCAGTTGGATTTTTCACTTGATGGTATTCATGTACTTGCTTCTGTATCAAATGCAGATATCATCTACATATAAACTACAGTGAACATCAGAACCAATGACTTTTACTATGCTGTTTATTTAATACTAAAAACCTGAGGCTGAACACTTCATATTTACTTTAAATGTGCTTCATGTGAGAGTCATATATGATCTTACCACAGTTTATCCAGTTTACAGTGAGGATCCTGTAGTACATCAGAAAGCAGCTTCACTGAATCTCCTAGTTTATTCCTCGTCAGATCCAGTTCTCTCAGGTGTGAGGGGTTTGATCTCAGAGCTGAAGCCAGAGCAGCACAACCTTCATCTGTGACGCCACAATAACTTAACCTGAAGAGAACAATGACACACTCTTCACTCTCTCAGATCAGATCAGTTTAGCTGTGAATCCATTATTAAAGAGAAAGTACAAACTTAAAGCACAAATCAGTGTTTGATGGATCATTGGACTGAGGTCTAAAACGTCACAGAACACAATCATGATGATAAATCATCCAAAGTCTCATTCAAACAGGATAAGTTATATTTCTTATATGCACTATTGATAGTTTTCACGTGACGTCACACCCTCATAGGAACGCGCAGCTGGCGGGTAAAACAAAGCTTAGCTGCACTGACCATCAGCTATTTTTACGCAGATTGCATCAAGTAATAATGTAGTAAAACGCAGATATTAAAAGGTGAGATTCAGTGGACACCTTATTGATGGATATTTTGTGCAGGCAAGAAGATGAAGCCAGAATATAAACGCAGTGTGCAAAGTTTCACATTAAATGTCTTCCCACAGAAAACCATGAGAAGGAAAACACTGAACCGTTAAGAGGATTGCCTTCATGTTCCCGGCCTCATCTGCTTGCCTGTGTAAACTGTGCATCATTAATGTGCTGATTACTGAATTTGATCTTTTAATATTACTGTTTTAAATATATTAAGGCACTTTTAAGTGTTTTTACAGCGTTTTGTCGCACTGTTTATGATTGAAATATTGCTGCGGGTGCTTAATATGGATTGCAAATAGCCAAAACTTGCATTTTGTTCAGAAATACCTTTGTTTATTCTTTTGAGAGGTGATCGAAATATTTGCGGCTGGGAAACAGATGAAAAATTGACACACTTGTGCAGCAGTTCTATGGATGTTTTGCCCTCCAAGTCTTCGAGCCGATCACGTGACTGAAAACTATCAATATCTGTATTTTATGCAAAATGTCTGTCTTATGCAGATCTGCCTTAATTGATGACACTATTTACTACATAGCATCTGTGAGTCATATATGATCTTACTCTAGTTTCTCCAGTTTACAGTGAGGATCCTGTAGTACATCAGAAAGCAGCTTCACTGAATCTCCTAGTTTATTCCAAGACAGATCCAGTTCTCTCAGGTGTGAGGGGTTTGATCTCAGAGCTGAAGCCAGAGCAGCACAACCTTCATCTGTGACGCCACAATATCTCAACCTGTAGAGAACAATGACAGAATGTGAATTGTAGTTGAAGTGTGTGTAGTTTGTTATTGACTCTGGTCTCAGAGCAGGAGAGGAGATATAATGACAAGCATTGCCACATACTGCTGCTGATAGAATGAGATTTATGCATGTTGATGCTCAATGCTGCTGTTTGAAACGGTCATGTGCTTCAGGACTGAACAGACACACAGAGCCGAATGTGAGATATTGTTTCATAGTGATATAAGGACGGATCTGTCTGGAGAAACAGTCACTTGCTGCTCTAATAAACACCTACAGGAGGACATCTGCTTCACAGGTGCCACGTGTTCCCCATTACATCTCATTTATTAACTCTTGTGATCAAACACTTGATCATCATGTCATGTTTGGTCTCATCTGGCAGCTTAAAACTGAATAGAAATGTGTTGATCTTAATAGAGATTCTCAAGGTTTTAATGTACGTTATGAAAATCATGTGAAACATTATCAAACAATTGAACTCAATAGAGATTCTCAAGGTATATCAAACAGCTATCAAAAAAGCAATCAAACAACTTGCTGCAATGAACAACAACTTGCAATTCCAATTTAATTAAATTAATTAATACTATGAGAAAAGAAAATCTGCACATGCATTGTCAAATTATTCAAGTTTCATGGGTAAATTTAAAAGAATGTTAAGACTGGATTTAATCAACATTTATCTATTAATAGAATAAAACTGTAATTCATGTGTTCATAAGTTTGAGTCCAGCTCGTCATTTCAGATGCCCTTCTGTAAAATGTCAAAACTATCAAAATATAAAAATAACAAACAATTATAATAATTAACTACCTTATACGTTTTAATTTCTGTCTTCAAAAGTGTGTGTTCAAGTATGCTGCTGTTTTGCTCCATTAACTGATTCATCAGATTTTAGGAGTTTTGAGCTGCTTCTCCATTTGTTTGGTATTTTATGCCAGATGAGAAATATTTTAATTCCTTTAATTTTAACATTTTTTACTGGACAACCTGAATTATTGTAACTTCTCTGACTTTGTTTGCCTGAAGAAATCTTTTACAGTGTCTCTGTATTGAAAACACATCAAAATGCCGGCCACTAAAATAATAGCCACAGCACTGAAGATTTATGAGCTTTTGACTCTGATTTTCTTAATGTTTTAACAGTGAAGTGATTGTTTTCATTGATACTTACTGAACTGATCTGGATTCTTTAATCACAGGCAGCAGCTTCTGAAGAACTCTCATATTTTCAGTCTTATTCTTTCCTTTAACAAATTTATCAAGACGAAACTCATTCAGGTCCTCTTCTGATGTCAACAACACAAAAACTACAGCAGACCACTGAGATGAAGAGAGATTGGCTTTACTTAAATTTCCAGATTTCAGATGCTGTTGTATTTGCTCCACTAGTGAACGATCACCCAGTTCATTCAGACAGTGGAACAGATTGATGGATTTCTCTGGAGAGTCAATGGTCCTGATCTTCTCCTTGATGTACTCAACTGTTTTCTCATTGCTGTCAGAGCTGCTTCTTTTCTTCTTCATTATTCGTTGTGGGAGAATCTGATGAGACTCCACTGACAAACCCAGAAGAAACCGCAGGAAAAGATCCAGATGTCCATTTTTACTCTGTAGAGCCTCTTTCACAGCTCTCTGATGCAGCTCAGATAATGAAGCATGTTGAAACCAGTCCTTCACTTTAGATTGTAATCTCTGTTTGTTGATTGGCTCAAACACATTTCTGCTGTGGTTTGTCCAGGAGAGGTGCACATATAGAGCTGCTAGATGTTCCTGAATGCTCAGATGAACAAAGCAGAAGACTTTCCCCTGATACAAGCCCAACTCCTCTCTGAAGATCTGAGTGCACAATCCTGAGTACACTGATGCTTCTTTCACATCAATGCCACACTCTCTCAGGTCTTCCTTATAGAAGACCAGGTTGCCTTTCACAAGCTGCTGGAAAGCCACTTTCCCCAGTTTGAGGATCATGTCTTTATCTGTCAGCTTCTTCTCATAGTCCTTCTCACGTTTGATGTTGGTCTGAAGGATCAGGAAGTGTGTGTACATTTGAGTGAGAGTCTTGGGAATCTCTCCACTCTCTGCTGGACTCAACATCTTCTCCAGAACAGCGGCTGAGATCCAGCAGAACACTGGGATGTGGCACATGATGTAGAGGCTCCTTGATGACTTCAGGTGTGAGATGATTGTATTGGCCAGACTCTGATCACTGATTCTCTTCCTGAAGTATTCCTGCTTCTGTGGCTCATTGAAGCCTCGTACCTCTGTCACTCGATGGACACACTCAGAGGGGACGAGATCAGCTGCTGCTGGTCTGGAGGTGATCCAGATGAGAGCAGAGGGAAGCAGATTCCCCACAATCAGGTTCATCAGCAGCACGTCCACTGAGGCTGATTCAGATATATTACACAGTTTCACTTTACTCTTAAAGTCCAGAGACAGACGACACTCATCCAGACCATCAAAGATGAACAACACTTTATATTCATCACTGGATATTTCCATTTCTTTAGTTTCAGGGAAAAACACATGAAGAAGATCTGAAAGACTGAGTGTTTTGTCCTTCATCAGATTGATTTCTCTGAAAGGAAGTGGAAATATGAGCTGGACGTCCTGATTCTCTTTCCCTTCAGCCCAGTCCAGGATGAACTTCTGCACAGAGACTGTTTTTCCAATGCCAGCGACTCCCTTTGTCAGCACAGTTCTGATGGCTTTGTCTTGTCCAGGTAAAGGTGTAAAGATGTGATTGCATTTGATGGCTGTGTCCTCTGTTGCTGCTCTCCTGGATTGTGTCTCAATCTGTCTCACCTCATGCTCATTACTGATCTCTCCACTCTCACTCTCTGTGATGTAGAGCTCTGTGTAGATCTCATTCAGGAGTGTTGGGTTTCCCTGCGTCGCTGTTCCCTCATACAGACGCTCAAACTTCTTCAGCAGATTTGATCTGAACCTGTTGAGGACTTCATGGCTGGAAAATTAAAATACCACATTATTACATGAGCTACAGAGGTAAATGTACATAGCAAAACGTCTTTTTTGTTTTCTGTTATGAGACACTGAACATATCATAGGGTTTATGAAATGTGTCAGTTATTAATGATGTATTTGAGTAATGTGTGATGATGCACTGCATTAATAAATCCCACAGTTTACCTTACACCAGGATACGTGTCTTGTGGTTGATTCATAGGCTGGTCATATTTCTTACAGACAAGTTTTGTTACTGATCTGTGTTGCAGGATTGACCTTGAATCAAGAATCAAACACTCTGACATCGGTGACATTTTTACAATTACAAGTTGTGAGTTTATTAAAAATGCACCTACTCAAGGTAACCATAAAAATGAAATACCATTTAACTAAATGTAAATAAATAATTCTACTCTGTGCTCTATATCTGATTGTTTTTATTACATTTACTGCATTTCCTAGCCAGACGTCTGCTCATATTTATTTATTAGTGCTGTATAATTATAACAGTTTAATTTAGTATATCTTACTATAATCATATATTTTACAAAACGATGTAATACTTGAGGTTATACCTTGTGTCATCACTCTTAAAATGAACTGGACGATCCAAAGAAGCATCACTCCTCATAGACACACAGCTGGGCTCTGCTTCTGATTTCTTCTGATCAACTGAACTATAACAGAGAGTGTGAGAGCAAATGATAAAATATCAGATTAAATAATGAAATAATCACATGATAAAACACCATAACAAATATTTCAATTCTGTCTGTTAATGAAATATTGTACCTGAAATGTTGTGGATGATCTATAGACTCGTCACTCCTCATAGACACACAGCTGGGCTCTGCTTCTGACCTCTTCTGATCAACTGAACTATAACAGACAATCCTTTCAATTACTGGATTTTTAATATTAACTTTAAAAAAAAATTATGACATTTTCATCTTTACTATGTTGATACAGAAACTATATACTAAAGTTCTTTCCCAGACTCTCTGCCATAACTAATATGAATACCATATTAACATGAAAACCTAATAAAAAACTAAAACACAATATAAATATGACACACAGCTCTGGCTCTGATCTCTTCTGCTGAACAGATTTAATGATGACATTCATTTTAATAAAGGACCTTTAAAAATAAAACATTAAAATCACTTTATAAGGAGGCTGTATCGTCTTATTGTTTTAAGTAAAAATCTAATAATAAGTTGTTGTTAAGCATTAGCTTCTTGTGTTTACGTTGAAAGGTTCTGAATTTAATTTGTACATTTGTCATAATCTCTCTGTAAATGTTTGTATCTCAGGGGATTAGTCACCCTTTTAACGGTATAAATCAAGATATTTTTCACATATAGACTCTGTGGTCTATAGACTTTAGACTTTGTAGCCTATTTCAGAAAATCTGTTTAATACTTCAAACTCTTAAATCACAAATTTGTATTATTTGTGTTCTAATAAGGTCAAAAATATCAATAAATTAATTTCCTGATGTCTGTTTCTGGTGTTGCTGTTATTAGTGTTAAAATAGTAAGCGTGTAAAGTACCTGCATCCTGGAGAAAGCTCTTGATCTCGGGGTGTTTGTGTGTGATTCATGATGAAGCTGAACAGAGACACAACTCCATTAGTGAAAGAACAGATACTGCTGCTTAAATATTACTCCATTACAAGCGAAAGATGTAAACACAGATGTTTACTAGAGTAAAAGTACAGCAGCACCTGCTTTTAAAAGTACTTCAGCTGTTTTGTTCAGATAAACACAGGTGAGGATGACACCGGAAACCAGACACAAATGGACGCGCGCGCTCTTACAGGAAAAATAAAGAGACTGTCTAAAAAATAAAGAGTCACGTTTTAGAGAAAAATAATACTCAAGTAAAGTAGAGATACTCAAAAAGCGTAGTTAAGTAAGGAAGCTGAAGACAGAAGAGAGATCTCCAACACTTACTCAAACTAATCATTCAGCTGAACACATCCTGAGAGTTCACTCAAATACACAATCTTACTCTCATGTTAACACAAACCACAGACAACATGAAACAACAACTAAACCACTTCATCTGCTGAAAAACAAAGAGACACATATCAAACAAAAGAAAAAAAGAGGAAATATGAAAGCGGAAGTTACCTGCAGAGCCTCACCTGCGCTTGTTCTGCCAGTGACGTCACACGCATTCTCCACTGAGCCTCGATCATGTGTTGCGTCCCAATTCGCGAATTTATACTATGCCCTAAAGTACGTACTCTCTTTTGACAATGTAGCAGAATAGCAGGCAAGCTTTGGGACAGACTACTTCATCATAGCTGGGTCTTTAACAGATGCTCTGTTGCTTAGTTACGAGCATCTCGTCACTGTTTAAACTGTCCTGTCAATCATCTTATCACAGTTAACATCATCCACATGTCCTTTCATTTGATTTCATACAGTATTGGAGAGATATAAAGAAGCACATGTGGAGAACTCTGCTCATGTGTTGCATAAGGATGCATTTCAAAGTTAATGTCAAACATATCATTATAAAAGTTCACAGTGTTGCTGCAGATGAAATATAACGTGGATAACTATTGTGTTGTTTTTTGGGACGCTTTACCACAGAATTTTTGTTGAACTGTATGTAATATATCTGTGATATTCCTGCTGTCATGTTTCTGCAGTAATACCTGTCTTTACTGTAATAGTCCTGTGGTCCTTTTCTCATATTTTGGTGGTAGTCCTGTAATAAGTTTGCAGGGTTTTTTTTATGGCAACACTTAATTTGCTACGATATTCCTGCAAGAAAACCATAGTTTTTCTGTCATAAACCTTTGGTATTACTAGCATACTTGTCATAATCTTAAAAATGTTACAAATACAAAAATGTGACACATCATACTGCATCTGCCACATTACATTTCAACATTTATTCAGCATGTGTAACAACATCATCTGTGTACACTACAAACTAGGGTATATGACACAATAAAACAATATAAGGCACAATTAAACAAAGCATGAAAATGCAAATTCTCAGTATTCAAACATTAACATCTCATAATTAAGCTTTCACTCATTTGATAATTTGTTGTGAGCAGCCTCTCTCAGGGATCTTGTGTCCACTTTAGGGAAAGCATTGTCTCGCGTAGCCAGAGCTTCAGACTGACGGCTGAAGGTCTGGAATCCATGGCAGCTTTCATTGGCCAAGGCCCGCCCATGAGGCCTCTTGACCGACATGTCAAACAACCAATCACAGTTCATTTCGTTCCGTGTCACGTTTCGGGGCGTGGAAATATCACCACAATAACAGACCGGTGTGTAAAACTCTGACGTATTTTACAGATTCTGTGCCATGAACTTTAAATATTTCACATACTTTTAAAAATCCAGCGTTTATTTGATCCTGATAAGCGTTTGTGGTCACAGTTGTAAACACGACGGTTTTCTTCTTTCATGAGGAGTTTGGCGCCTCAGCATCTTTGTTTCCAGGTGTAATGTTAAAGAACCAGACACACACGTCTCCCGGAAATCCTGTATAATTCAACCAATCTGACGACGACTTCGAAACTCCTGAAGTGTTTCCACTTTTGTGTGCCGTATGCAATTAGACGTTTAGCCAGCGGTCCGTGGGCTTGACGTCTGAGGCTGAGACTAGAGAAAGCACATCTCACTTTTTCTGCAAAATAAACAAATGTACATGAATAATATACATTAATAAATAAATGACAAACGTAGGAAACAACCAACATCTCTTAACAGACATTTAACATTTTATATCATTATATTTAATCTCGAATAATCATTCATACGTTTAATTAATTAATGAAGATTGCTGAGAAATATAAATATTATTATAAAAATTCAATATAAATTATGGTGTATGGCCTATGGGTGAGTATATTAAAAGCAAATATTTATTTTTGGATGAACTATTCCTTTTTCATTTCATTATAAATAAATGCACCTGACGCACCTGGTCCTTTTGGTTGGTTTGAAAACTACCGATATGTGTGTTGGAGCAGGTTTAGGATAGTTGCCCTCCAGGAGCCATCTCCTCAAGGGTGAATCCCTGGCTCATCAGGTCTAGTAGCATGCGCAAGACTACATTCATTTGTGAAAGCGCTGAAAAATAATTCCAGGAAAGTTAGTCTATTATTAGACCAAAGCCAAAAGCATGTTGTACTGTTTTGCTGTTGTTCTGAATATGAGCGCAGCTATCATGTGTCCATAGGAACAAAGATAAACATGACTGCAATTTTGATATTGCTCTTTTACAACAGTACACTAAAAGTGTAATTAATAGTGAGTAGAGATGCATGACATATCGCCAGATGATATATTATTGGCCATAATAAGGAAAATTCAAACATCGTTATTGCAACAATAACTTAATTTCCACCAATAGTTCCACAGATAATTAATTCTGGTATATTTGTGAGCATCAGAGAAATCCATGATTACTCGCAGCTTCTTTCATTTTGCAATTTGACAATGGCACAGAGCAATAACACACTTCAATTTTAGTTTGTTTGACGGATGTTTTGCCAAAGCAACTGTGCAAAACACAATAGTAGAGAACTTTTATGTTATCATGAGAAGTGTAGAAATGTTTTCAGTTCATTGTGAAACTGTGTGTGTGACAAAGAGTGTGTTTAGTATGTGAGCAGCACATGTACTCCACTCTAGGTTTTCTTTTTCTGCTCCCTACTCACTAAATATGCTCCTCAATTCAGATCAATCCATTCCCCAACCTGCTTCTACTGTGCACCACATACATAATCTGGAATACTGTGAACACAGAGTAATACAAACAGTGAAATGTGTTGGACCACCAATGAGCCAATCAAATTTGAGGATTGAAACTTAACATTTTTGTCTAAATACAATTTTCTATTTACTTCACTTTCAGTTTGAGGTCGTGCCTCGGTTCTTAGCCTTCTCAGCTCATTGAGAATCCTGGAATCTCTGAAACAAGATTTTAACAAATTATTTTGTATATAAACAATTTATTTGATCTTATAAACAATTTAGAGAAATATAAAAGGTGCTTTGGAATTTTTCTATAAAAATCTTTATCTATATACTAGAGACTTCAGACTATGTTTAAAATGATAGGCTACAGAGTGAAATCAATGAAGCTGCCATTTACAACACTTCATCATGTCTGCACTTCACTGGAGAACTTTATGTGGTAACATCTAAATGAATGGGTTATTTAACATGATCAAGCTGACTGTATTGACAGATCAAAGTCATTTTTAAGATCAGGTAAATATTGGCTCTATAACAACTGCATCAACATCTTAGAGAGCATATTGTTTACGTTTTACTGTAACTGCTTTATAATATTCCTCATTTTGGGAGAAGTTTTTGTAGAGATTTTCTAGAGGCAGACATCTCGGCATGGATGAAAGAACATCACCTACAAATCAACCTGGCAAAGACGGAGCTTCTTGTCATCCCTGCCACTCCGACTCTATAGCATGACTTCACGATTCAGTTAGGCTCATCAATAATTGCCCCATCAACTTCGGTCAGAAATCTTGGTGTAATCGTTGATGACCAGTTGACCTTCAAAGAGCACATTGCAAAAACTGCTCGATCCTGCAGGCTTGCACTACACAACATCAGAAAGATCAGGCCCTTTCTGACTGAGCATGCTGCGCAACTTCTTGTTCAGGCCCTTGTCGTTGCAAGGCTGGACTACTGCAATGCTCTTCTGGCTGGACTGCCAACAACATAATCAAACCTCTACAAATGATTCAGAATGCAGCGGCACGACTGGTCTTCCACGAGCCCAAAAGAGGTCATGTTACACCTCTCTTCATCTCTTTGCACTGGCTACCAGTGGCAGCTCGCATCAAGTTCAAGACACTGATGCTTGCATACAGAACGACCACAGGCTCAGCACCCTCCCACTTCCACTCACTATTACGAATCTACATCCCCTCCAGAAGTCCGAGATCTGCTAATGAGCGACGCTCATTAGTGGTACCATCACAGAGAGACTCAAAATCACTCTCCAGAACATTCTCGTTCACCATTCCTGGCTGGTGGAATTATCTTCCCACCCCTATCCGGAATGCTGGTTCCCTGTCAATCTTCATGCAACAACTGAAAACTCATCTCTTTCGGCAGTACTTGACTTCATCCTAGACTCAAAAAAAAAAAAATCTTTCCCTCTATCTTTCTCTCCTTCTCTTACTAGCTTGTACTTATTTGAACAATGACTGAGACTTGGTGTTATGAGCACTTCCTCTGTCTGATTGCCTCTTCAAGATGAATCGCTTTTTGTATTCCCCAATTGTAAGTCGCTTTGGATAAAAGCGTCTGCGAAATGACTAGATGTAAATGTAAATGTATAAAATATAAATATCTGAAAGACGTGACTCGAGATCTCAGTCCACTAATTTGTCCTTTACAGTTTTCAAGTTCCTCTCTGAGCCACTGTTTTCTTCCATTCTTCTTTGCATTTCTTGAACTGATTCATTTACAGGGGCCTTGAAAAAATACATAAGCAGCATACACTTTCATTGTCTTTTGTGGTATTGTGTTTTGAAAAACTGGATTTGACAGTGGCAGGACTAGTGTTGTTTTTGGAGGCCTGTTTTAAATTTTAGTTTTAGTCTAGTCTTTGTGTGAAGCTGTCATTTTAGTTTTTATTAGTTTTAGTCACGTTCATACTCTTTTTAGTCTAGTCAAGTTTCAGTCAACTAAAAGTCTGAGCATTTTAGTCTTTCTTTAGTCAGAATTATCCATGACTATTTTCGTCTAGTTTTAGTCAACGAGTGTTTAGAGTCCCGCAGCAGCAGCGAGTGCCTCCAGTAGATGAAGAGTTCTGCTTCAAATACACGCAATAGACTGAAGCTTGCTGCAAAGCCCCAGCAAAAGTAATTACCATGAATGTGTTGGGGGGGAAATAGTAAGGATATATTTGAATTATTTACTAATAAACTAGTGTTTTCTGTGTCAGTGTCGCAAAGATGAAGATGATGATCCTGACTCGCCGTCTCCTCATTAGACGCGCCTTTAGAGAGAAGTACATCTTCAGGATTATAATGAAAGAGTTTTTGTTTTCGTTTTTATTTATTTCGTTAAGTAGTAATTTAAAGCTCTCTATAGATATATTTATCATGTCTGTGAGGCATGTATTCGCTGACTTTCGATTCATTTTAGTGAAGCGCTCCTGTTCAAGACCAGACGGCACATCATTTTTTTTTCTTTATTTTATAAAATTATTTATATATTTTCTAAAAAGTTTTGTTGATATTGTGAGTGCACACAAATAAAAGTAGACCCTTTACAATTCCGAATGATGTATTAGTCTTACTATTATGAACAAACATTAGGTGTAAGTTGTTTCCAATGAAAAAAAAATGCAATTGATTGCGCCGGTGCCTCCATGTCCTGCGCTTTAGCTTCCACTCTCCGCACAAACTACTGATGCAGCGCACATTTATCTAGGTTTAATGTTTAAACATTGTTATATGCTTGAACTGTTTTATTATATCTATAGATGTTATTTTAGGCAAGTGGTGATGATTTGAGAAGGCCTAATTGATCAAACATGGCTATGATCTGCCTGCTGGTCTGCCGCTGGCCGCTCAGTCCTTACTTTAGGAAAGAAAAAACAAAAAAATGCTCCACACGTTTTTCTAAATTAACTTAATAAAAAAAAAAAAACGAAACAATATATAATTACTTTGCCATTACATACAAAACTGAACTATTGTAATAGATGAAACAGTATAATCTGATTTGGGAGAAGGGGAAAAAGACGGGCTCGGGACGGACTCTGGACTCCATTCCAGACACGGAAGACGCTCTGATTTAAATTTACAACATTTATTTTACCAACCAAACATGTTAGAAGTAGCCTACACACACATCTCCCAAAGACGGACCCCGGCTGGCCATCGGTCTCTTTCAGACACAGAGTCAGACTTAACTTTGTCATCTTCTAAATAATGCTGCGAGCGGGGCTTGAGGAAGTGACGTCTTCTGCGTCTGCACAGTGTGACCCGGGCCACGTTCAGCTCCGAAAAAACAATGCAAAACTTTTATTAAACGGAAGCAGTGGTTTGTTGAACACCTTGTTCTGATGACACAAGAGTTGCAACTATGGCAGCTGAGAAGATCACTCTGTGTGTTCTTTTTGAATAATTTTCTGAGCCTGATGAAATCGGTATAAATACGTGTTTAATACTACAAAATACATCGATGTTACAGTCACTGCTGTCCAGAATAAAAGAGAGCATCCCAGTCTAGTGAAGGGGTTTGTGGAAACTGTGGTTCCTAATTATTGTTATCCAACATTTGCCTCGCATTTCAGGATGAAAAGAAATTTCAGGTGAAGGATAATCCACTTCTTACCTCTGAGACTGTGTTATGATCTACTGTATATGATCTATATTATTTTTATTGTGAGTATTAGGCTTATAATTATTACTGATCACTGTTGTGGTATGATATTGTAATATTTACTATAATATAATCAGAGGCGCATAGAAACGTTTATGAAAGTGTGACTCCACAATACAATAGTAAAATATATAAATATGTATAGAATTTTTTTTGTTACATTAATCAGTGTCTAGCACACCTTCCTGAGGAAAGGATATGGACCAGAAGACATTGCAATTACAACATATTTAGACAGATTTAAAGAAGTTCCAGATCTATAATTGTGTTCTTAATATTTCAGATATTTTGCCTTTAATGTAAATTGTTACGGGGCTGACGAGACGTGAGACGTGCGGATCCATATGCAAAGCTTTATTATAAAACATGGTCAGAAAACAGGCAGGGTCAGACAGTGGCAAACAGGTATGGCAAGGGCAAGACACAGCAATCCGTGGAGCAAGCGTGGGTCGACGATCGGCGAACAGTATCCAAAGGGGCAAGGCAGAGAGATAATCCAGAAACGAGAGCAATAATCCAAACGGGGAGCGAACAGAGTCCAAACGGCAAGGCGAAGGGTAAATCCAGGAAACACGGCAAGGCAAGACAATGAAAACTAAGAACGCTTGGTAAAGTAGCGGGGCTAGCAATACTCGGCAGTGAGCAAGAGCAAGTCCCAGGCTTAAATAGTGAGTGATTTGGTGATGGTGATTGCGAGATAGTTATCAGGTGTGGGCGTGATCATTTTGAACAGCTGTGCGTGTGTCGTCAGTGCAATGGATTATGGGAAATGGAGTCCAATGTGCTGTGTAGTGTGAAAAGTCCATGTGGTGAACGGGTGACCTCTGGTGGTGAATGAGTGGAAGTGCATGGCCAGGATTCGTGACATAGCCCCCCCCCAAGGAGCGGCTTCCAGACGCTGCTATACAATCAAGGAGGGCGGTGGAGTGGAGGCGGAACAGGGGGAGGGATGGAGGGCCAGGTCCCCGCGAAAGTGGAGTGGCCGGGGATCGAGGCAGGGCCGGCAGGGCAGGAAACCAGGGCGGAGCCAGAGGCCAAGTCAGGACCGACAGAGCAGAGGCCCACCAGGGCGGAGCAGGCGAGACCAGAGCCCACCAGGGCGGAGCAGGTGAGACCAGAGACCACCGGATTTGAGCAGCAGACCGCCACAGGGAAGCAGCAGACCACCAGACCGAAGCAGAAGACCACCGCAGGGAGACAGACAGGGCAGGAACCCATGACAGAGTCTGGGATCTGGGGAGAACAAGGACAGACAACACAGGGAGAGCAGAGACAGACAACACTGGGAGAGCCTTCATGGTCTCAAGAGTCGTTGCAGGGCAGGACGGGACCAGAGCCCACCTGGGCGGAGCAGGAGACCCCCAGAGCCAGACAGCTGACCACCACGGCGAAGTAGACGGAGCCGGAGCCCACCAGTGTGGCGTAGACAGGGCAGAGTATCGCCACGGTAGAGCGGACTGCTCAGGAAGCCATGGCAGGATCAGGGATCTGGGGAGAACAGAGACAGACACCACAGGGAGAACAGAGACAGACAACACAGAGAGAGTCCCCATGGTCCCAGGGGCCGTGACAGGGCAGGTCGAGAGTTCATGCACGGTCTCTATGGCTGTGGCAGGGCAGGAGGAAGCTATGCAGACGGCCTCCATAGCCATGACAGGACAGGACGAGGATTCGCAAACGACCTCCATAGCAGTGACTGGGCAGGACGAGGATTCGCAAACGGCCTCCATAGCCGTGACAGGGCAGGACAAGGATTCACAGACAGCCTCCATAGCCGTGACAGGGCAAGGCAAGGATTTACAGACGGCCTCCATAGCCGTGACAGGGCAGGACAAGGATTCACAGATGGCCTCCATAGCCGTGACTGGGCAGGACAAGGATTCACAGACAGCCTCTTTAGCCGTGACGGGACAGGGCGTGAGCTCACAGACGACTTCTTTAGCCGTGACAGGACAGGGCGAGAGCTCACAGACGGCCTCTTTAGCCGTGACGGGACAGGGCGTGAGCTCAGGGATAGCCTCCGTGGCCGTGACAGGGCAGACCGTGAGTTCAGGAACGGCCTCTGTGGCCGTGACAGGGCAGACCGTGAGTTCAGGAAGGCCTCTGTGGCCGTGACAGGGCAGACCGTGAGTTCAGGGACGGCCTCCATGGCCATGATACTGTAAACAGTGAGTTCGGGAGTGGGCGCTACCACTTTGGGAGGTTCTGCAGCGGAAGCCGCCACCTCTGGAGGCACTGGAGCAGACTCGTGAACAGAAGCGGCCTCAGGAGCAGACTCGTGGACAGGAGAGGCCTCAGGAGCAGACTCGTGGACAGGAGAGGCCTCAGGAGCACATTGTGCAGCCCACACACTCAAAATGGTGACCGCCATAACGGGAAGCACTGAGATCAGGGGAACAGTCACTGTAACAGCCAGGGTTGAGGCCCTGGGAATGCCAGCTGCTCGCACCGATATCAGTGGTAGGTCCGTTATGCTGGAAACCAGACAGGGAACTCGAAGGACTGACCTTAAATCTCTGGGTGTGACAGACTCTGGCAATTCGGCGGAGACGTGAAGAGACTCTGGCTGAGGAGCTGAGGCGTGAAGAGACTCTGGCTGAGGAGCTGAGGCGTGAAGAGACTCTGGCTGAGGAGCTGAGGCGTGAAGAGACTCTGGCTGAAGAGCTTTGATGGGGTGTGATACTGGCTGATGAGCTGTGATGCGGAGTGATTTTGGCTGATGAGTTGTGAGTTGGGTTAATTCATGATGGTCAACGGTGGTTTGGTGTGACTCTGGCTGGAGAGCTGAGACGTGGCGTGACTCTGGCTGGAGATCTGAGACATGACTTGGTTCATGACTGGCAGCACTGACGGCAATAACATGACGGGGTGTTGTTATGGCCGCCATTACGTGAGCGCATTCTGGCGCGTCCACCATTTCAGTCACAGACGTGGTGCCGCTTTCCTTTTCCGCGACACCCACGGTGAGCGCTGAACCAACCGTCAACAAGGCATAGTCCATAAATTGACTGAGAGATGAACAGGGACCCTCGCGGATTAACTGTGACCGGAGCGGCTGATTAATGCCCTCACAAAAAAAATCTATGAGTGCACAGTCCGGCAGATCAGAAAAATAGGCGAGGTCTAAGTACTCCTGAATATAATCCTCGAGCGGTCGCGAGCCCTGCTCGAGGGTTAGTAACAGTCGTGCAGAGTCCATACCTGGCCAATGTCCACTTGAAAAGCCGCTGGATCCTTGTGGGGCCGAGTATTCTGTTACGGGGCTGACGAGACGTGAGACGTGCGGATCCATATGCAAAGCTTTATTATAAAACATGGTCAGAAAACAGGCAGGGTCACACAGTGGCAAACCGGTATGGCAAAGGCAAGACGCAGCAATCCGTGGAGAAAGCGTGGGTCGACGATCGGCGAACAGTATCCAAAGGGGCAAGGCAGGGAGATAATCCAGAAACGAGAGCAAAAATCCAAACGGGGAGCGAACAGAGTCCAAACGGCAAGGCGAAGGGTAAATCCAGGAAACACGGCAAGGCAAGACTATGAAAACTAAGAACGCTTGGTAAAGTAGCGGGGCTAACAATACTCGGCAGTGAGCAAGAGCAAGTCCCAGGCTTAAATAGTGAGTGATTGGGTGATGGTGATTGCGAGATAGTTATCAGGTGTGGGCGTGATCATTGTGAACAGCTGTGCGTGTGTCGTCAGTGCAATGGTTTATGAGAAATGGAGTCCAATGTGCTGTGTAGTGTGAAAAGTCCATATGGTGAACGGGTGACCTCTGGTGGTGAATGAGTGGAAGTGCATGGCCAGGATTCGTGACATATATAAACATGTGCAAACAATATACTCGCTCTTGTGAATTTTTCTTTGATGTTAATTACATTTACTTACAAATTCATCATCATCATGTTGATATGCTATGTTACTATAAAACTCTTACGACAAACATGTATTCTAATATCTTCATTTGCTGCCCATACCGAGCTGCAGTGGACACATATTAAATGACTTCACTTGGACCTATAGTGCGATCTGTCTCTTTAATACCGCGTGGTTTATATACATGTTGCTGCTGATTAGGCTGACATTTCTGACACACCACCAAACAAAAGAAAATGTATCTCAAAGCCCTGCACACCGTTTCCAGGAAACATGTTCAACCCGAAACCGGAGCAAAACGTTAGACACCAGTGTGAACCTGAACGTGCCCCTGAAGTGAGACACAGGAAACAGAAATGCTGCAAAATAATAATAACGCAACTAAAAAATATTGATTTGTGTTTATTATATATTTCTTGTTTATGTTGAGTGTTGTTCTGAGTAACTAGGAGAGTTTGGACGCGTCTCTTAGCAACGGGACGCTGAACGGAAAGCGCTCGGGTCAAACGCGTTTCAGTCCAGACTTACGATATGATTGAAATATGATATAAATATTAAGCGTTTATTATCACTAATAACATTTATACTCCACCATTTGAACTAAATATAATACAGACATAGATTAAAAGTAAATACATTTTTAAAAAGGTACTAATCAGCATCCATACTGCTTCTTTAACCTGTCTTTTTATTTTTCAAATGTCAAACATTTTAATGTTTTTAAAAGGTAAAACAAATAAAAATGCTGCACATGTGTTTTTTTCCCCAGTTCATCATCCCTCTAGAATAAAATCTTGATCTCATATTTTCCTTAAGGTTTATACTTGAGGTTTATATATGATTTAAACATGTTATAAATAATAATATCACCATTTTAAGGCATTATTTAAACTTAATATAACATCTAGACAGATTAAAACTAACTACAAATATAAAAAGGTGCAAATCAGCATCTTTGCATATATACATATATATATATATATTTTAATCTCAAATTTATTTATTTTTTATCTCAAATTACTCTTGATGTTTGGTCTCTTATTAACTGAAGACTAATGAGATGCAAAATATTATAGACAGGGTTTGTCTCATTAAATATACTTCAAAGACTAGATTAACTGAGATTTACAGAAGTGCATCTGAGTGCTGAAAGCTATTTTTAAAACATTTGCTGCATGGATAAAGAAATAAATAAAAAAAACACCTGCTATAAACATATAAGACAAAATTGTGTTGAGAGAAAAAAAAAGGTCAACAAATGGTATTCAGAACAGAGCAAAATATAAATCAGAAAATATAAGCAGCAATAAAATTATTAGTTATAAACAACAAACATCTAGAAAAAACTAATGTATTTAAAGAGAAACGTACATCTCTCGTTCTGCATGAATACAAATGTTTGGATCACATAAACTTATCCATTCCAATTTAATTAAATCTAATTTAACATCCTAATTTTGTCAGTTAACGGTCAATGATTGGTTAACGAGTGTTGGGAGGCGCCAGGAAAATGAACCGAAATTAACATCTCTATAGTTTTTGTCCCCATCACGCAGTCTCTGTTGATTGTGTGACTGTGACGTCTCTGTAGCGGCTCCTTATTCACCATCAGCTGATCCTGAGGAACTGCACTGACCGATAAATACTGAGAGTCCTACAATAAAACACACAGACAGTCAGATATGAGTCTGAGACATTACTGCTGTCACATCACATCAGCAGATCCAGCTCAGAAAACACACAGTATAATCATATTACAGCCAGAGATATGAATGAACAACTGATCAGAGATTAACAACAATACATGATCAACAACTACTATCACTTAGAGACTCTGTAAGAGATTAAAATATTCATATATTCATAAATCAGTCACATCACAGAATTAAACACACTTTAAAGTACAGAGACTAAAGTGGAGCTGAATTATTATCTTATATTCTCCAATCACACACACAGGAGGTCTGTTACTCAATTTAGAAACTTTAAATAAACACTCACAATAGACTAATGTCTCCAGTTTATAATGTGGATCCTCCTTCAGATCAGAGAGCAACTTCATACTAGAATCGCCGAGATTATTCCTCCACAGATTCAGTTCTCTCAGGTGTGAGGGGTTTGATCTCAGAGCTGAAGCCAGAGCAGCACAACCTTCATCTGTGATGCCACAATCATACAACCTGTAGAGAACAATGACAGAATGTGAATTGTAGTTGACGTGTGTGTAGTTTGTTATTAACTCTGGTCTCAGAGCAGGAGAGGAGATATAATGGCAAGCATTGCCATATACTGCTGCTGATAGAATGAGATTTATGCATGTTGATGCTCAATGCTGCTGTTTGAAACTGTCATGTGCTTCAGGACTGAACAGACACACAGAGCTGAATGTGAGATATTGTTTCATAGTGATATAAGGACGGATCTGTCTGGAGAAACAGTCACTTGCTCCTCTAATAAACACCTACAGGATGACATCTGCTTCACAAGAGCCACATGTTCCCCATTACATCTCATTTATTAACTCTTGTGATCAAACACTTGATCATTGTGTCATGTTTGGTCTCATCTGGCAGCTTAAAACTGAATAGAAATGTGTTGAACGCAATAGAGATTGTGAACATGTGTACTTTGCTTTAAGTGTGAAAAATGTGTTTTTGTGATAACTTTTTAAACTGTTTATGTGACTTTGATTTAAGAATATAGAATCCATGGATGGGATATGTAATTTAGTTTTGTCACGGTTCACTAATTCATTGCTTCCTTCTCGTCCCGTGTTATTGTTATGTGTGTGTGTGTAGATGTGTGTGGGCGTGACCGAGCCATCACAGCTGATCAGCGCTTCAGCTGAGCCTCGTTTGCAGTGGCAGCTGCAGCTCATTCACGCACCTTCAAATACTCACCAGTTTCTCTCTCCATTGCCAGATCGTTTGTTTGATGTCTTCGTGTGCTGTCGCTAGTTTCCTGTTCCTGTTGGCGTCCCTGATCTGTGCTGCTGTCTGGTATCGTGAGTCAGTGTTCCGTCGAGTGTTGCTGTGTTCCTCGTTCTGTGTCCGGATACCTCACTCTTCACCCACGGATCCCTCTCTTCACTACCATTCATCTGTGTTGTTCATCGAGGTCCCTGCGTCACTCACCATCGTCCTGTTCCTGTTTGTTTTGCACTCTCTGGCTACTAAAAAAACACTTATTTCACTCGCAACTTGCTTCCTCATCATTCGGTCATGACAGAACGATCTGGCCCGTCAATGGAAGCAGCGAGTGCCTCAGCAAGTTCCCTGGAGGAATTCATTACTCTGAGTATAAACAGGATGGATTCCCAGGAAGCGAGTCTGAATAACACGGGCCGTGCTATTCAGGCTCTAGTGGCGCAGGTGTCCGAGCTCACCCAGCAATTTCAACATCTGCGAGGTCCCACTGCGCCACCCACGCCGCTGGCTCCCCCCATCCCACCTGAGACCCTTTTCCAGTCGGAGCCTCGTCTGCCCGTTCCCGAGTCCTACTCCGGAGAACCCAATTTCTGTAGAGCCTTCCTCACACGGTGTTCCATGCACTTTGCTCTACAACCTAGAACATTTAGTGCCGAACAGAACAAGGTTGCATTCGTGCTGACGCTATTGACTGGGAGAGCGGCACTATGGGGAACAGCGGTGTGGGAGAACCAGGATCCATGCTGCATCTCGTTCCAGGCACTGTCCGATGAAATGAAGCGGATGTTCGATCGTGCCGTCGCCGGGAGAGAGGCGGCCAGAATACTCGCCGATCTCTGTCAGGGTGAGAGTCCTGTCTAGTGTCTGCCTGTCCGTCGATTTCTGTTTGTATTTTTCAGGAGGAGGCGGTGGATTTGTCTAACGTGCCCGCAGAGTACCAGGACCCGAGGGAAGTGTTCAGTAAGTCTCGAGCAGCTTCTCCGCATCGTCCTTACGACTGTGCCATAGATTTACTGCCATGTACGTCTCCGCCTAAGGGCAAGTTATATTCGCTTTCTGTTCCAGAAAGGGAGGCTATGGAGAAATATATTTCTGATACTCTAGCATCTAAGTTCATCCGCCCTTCCTCTTCTCCTGCAGGGGCGGGGTTCTTTTTGTGGGGAAGAAGGACGGGTCTCTGCGTCCTTGCATTGATTACCGGGGGTTGAACAACATCACGGTAAAGAATACTTATCCTTTGCCGTTGATGTCTTCAGCTTTCGAGAGATTACAGGGAGTGTCAATTTTCACAAAATTGGATTTACGTAATGCCTATCATTTGGTCCGCATAAGGAGGGGGGATGAGTGGAAGACTGCTTTTAACACACCCAGGGGGCACTTTGAATATTTGGTTATGCCCTTCGGGCTGTCCGACTCCCCGGCGGTCTTCCAGGCACTCGTCAATGACGTGCTGCGAGATATGGTAGATCAGTTCATATATGTCTACCTGGATGACATATTGATTTTTTCTTCGTCTCTCCAGGAACATGTGCAGCACGTCCGGCGAGTGCTTCAGAGGTTGCTAGAGAATGGGCTTTTTGTCAAGGTGGAGAAATGCGCTTTTCATGCACAGTCTGTTCCTTTTCTAGGGTACATTGTTTCGTCTGAGGGAGTACGCATGGATCCTGAGAAGGTTAAGGCTGTGGTGGAGTGGCCAAGTCCAGATTACCGTAAGGCCCTACAGAGGTTTCTGGGCTTCGCCAACTTCTACCAGCGTTTCATTCGCAACTTCAGCCAACTAGCCGCGCCTCTGACTGCCTTGACCTCCCCCAGAACTACGTTCAGGTGGTCTAACCAAACTGAAGGGCCGCTTTGTTTCAGCCCCCATCCTTATAGCCCCTGATTCCTCACGTCAGTTTGTGGTGGAGGTCGACGCATCGGAGGTGGGGGTAGGCGCAGTGTTATCCCAGCGTTCTTCTGCGGACGGCAAGATGCATCCCTGCGCGTTTTTGTCCCATCGTTTATCACCGGCCGAACGTAATTATGACATTGGTAACAGGGAGTTGTTGGCAGTCAAGTTAGCGTTGGAGGAATGGCGTCATTGGTTGGAAGGGTCGGGGGTACCTTTTATCGTCTGGACCGATCACAAGAACCTAGAATATATTAGAACTGCCAAAAGATTGAACCCCAGGCAGGCTCAGTGGGCACTTTTTTTCGGTCGTTTTGATTTTTCTCTCTCGTACCGCCCGGGTTCCAAGAACATCAAACCCGACTCTTTATCGCGCATTTTTGACCGTTCCGAACGCCCGTCTACTCCCGAGTGCATTTTACCTGAGACTCTTTTTGTCTCCGCTCTCACATGGGAGGTCGAGTCGAAGGTCAAAGTGGCTTTAGAAGGGGTAATGCCTCCGTCCGGTTGCCCACCGAATCGGTTATTTGTGCCTGAGGGTTTACGGTCAGACGTTAATCAGTGGGGGCATTGTGGGGGCACACCAGGGAGGGTCTGTGCTGGAGTCTTTCCTGATGCCACGGTCTGTGTCCTGGTTCCGGTTGAATTATGCGCAAGTGATAAGAAACAACCACGAAGTCCTGTTTTAAGTACATTCCAGAATTTTCCACACATGTGCCCCTCTGTTTTAGGAGTCTCGTGAGACGTTAAGGAGAGCAGTGCAGGATGCTTGAGCGCGGTGCTGGTCGTTAATTAACTTTACGACCACAGATAGTGAAAAGAGCAGATTTCGCCAGAATGTGCTGTCTTGACATTAGATGTGTGTGTTCTGGTTTCGACCAGGCTCTACATGAATATGTTTTTTATATAATGAATTAGTCTGTATTTAGTTGATTGTGAAAGATTGATTATCAGTTCCACACAGAGATACAGAAATTATACAATGATTTAAAAGAAAGAAAAACTGTACTGGTATCAGATAAGGATCTGTATCCGTCAATACTGAACCCCAGGTGTCAGAATCAGTATTGGAGGCAAAAAAGACCGATTGAAGCGTCGCTAGTTCATAGTGCAAGGAATGAAGTTGACAGAAAAGCATACAGACAGTTTCTGATTGTGAGAACTTTAAACCGTTCTGTTTTCACCAAGATAGTATTTTGTTTATCTTCTGTTGGATTTTTTGCTTGATGGTATTGAAGGATTATCTGACTTTAATGATGTGCAATTTCCTGATCAATCCTCTACTAACCAAACAAAATGGTCAGACAAAATAGAAATTGATTTTCACAATCTTTTAGACCAGGGATTTCAACACTACCAGAATAAGACGGACAAGAGGAAGCAGAAGACGGAGCGTCGCAAGCGGGCCAAAAAAAGAACTGGAAGATCAAAAGATCTGTTTCAAACTAAAGGAGATTCTGAAGTTAAGATTTAATGTTTTTATTTGAACTTTTAACTCTGCCTTGAGAAGCCTCTATGGTGAAGGTTACATTTCCTGTCTACACGAGAGGCAGGAGCAGACACAGACCGGGGAGAGGAAAGAAGTCGTGTATGAGATTGACACAGATGATATGCAAGGCTATGAAATGCTGGAAGAAGAGATGTACGAGGCCAACATTTCCGTGGTGAAGACTTCTCGCTTCTTATTTTGTTATCTGCTTATGAGTTATTGTTTTTAAATAAAACAAAACCATTGTATTGGTGAATCGTTAAACTTTTAAATCCAGTTTCTGAGTAATTAATTATTAAATAACCAGTTATCAGAACCTGAATAGATCCTTATTTGGAGCTTCAAGTACTCTGAACTCATTCAACTCAACTCCATTTAACATCCACTCAACTAAAAGGTAACTACGGATTAAATTGAAACTATTATGAATTGTTTTGGGAAATATGGATGTGAATAGTAGGTTTTAATCCCCCATACCGGTATAAAAATACTACAGTATTCATGTCCTTGCTTCTGTATCAAATGCAGATATCATCTACATATAAACTACAGTCAACATCAGAACCAATGACTTTTACTATGCTGTTTATTTAATACTAAAAACCTGAGGCTGAACACTTCATATTTACTTTAAATGTGCTTCATTTGAGAGTCATATATGATCTTACCACAGTGTCTCCAGTTTACAGTGAGGATCCTGTAGTACATCAGAAAGCAGCTTCACTGAATCTCCTAGTTTATTCTCAGACAGACTCAGGTGTCTCAGGTGTGAGGGGTTTGATCTCAGAGCTGAAGCCAGAGCAGCACAACCTTCATTTGTGACGCCACAATCACTCAACCTGTAGAGAACAATGAGACACGCTTCACTCTCTCAGATCAGATCAGTTTAGCTGTGAATCCATTATTAAAGAGAAAGTACAAACTTAAAGCACAAATCAGTGTTTGATGGATCATTGGACTGAGGTCTAAAATGTCACAGAACACAATCATGATGATAAAACATCCAAAGTCTCATTCAAACAGGATAAGTTATATTTCTTCTATGCACTATTGATAGTTTTCACGTGACGTCACACCCTCATAGGAACGCCCAGCTGGCGGGAAAAACAGAGCTTAGCTGCACTGACCATCAGCTATTTTTACGCAGATTGCATCAAGTAATAATGTAGTAAAACGCAGATATTAAAAGGTGAGATTCAGTGGACACCTTATTGATGATGTATATTTTGTGCAGGCAAGAAGACGAAGCCAGAATATAAACGCAGTGTGCAAAGTTTCACATTAAATGTCTTCCCACAGAAAACCATGAGAAGGAAAACACTGAACCGTTAAGAGGATTGCCTTCATGTTCCCGGCCTCATCTGCTTGCCTGTGTAAACTGTGCATCATTAATGTGCTGATTACTGAATTTGATCTTTTAATATTACTGTTTTAAATATATTAAGGCACTTTTAAGTGTTTTTACAACGTTTTGTCGCACTGTTTATGATTGAAATATTGCCGCGGGTGCTTAATATGGATTGCAAATGGCCAAAACTTGCATTTTGTTCAGAAATACCTTTGTTTATTCTTCTGAGAGGTGATCGAAATATTTGCGGCTGGGAAATAAATGAAAAATTGACACACTTGTGCAGCAGTTCTATGGATGTTTTGCCCTCCAAGTCTTCGAGCCGATCACATGGCTGAAAACTATCAATATCTGTATTTTATGCAAAATGTCTGTCTTATCATTCTGTCTTATCATCTTACCACAGTGTCTCCAGTTTACAGTGAGGATCCTGTAGTACATCAGAAAGCAGCTTCACTGAATCTCCTAGTTTATTCACAGACAGATCCAGTTCTCTCAGGTGTGAGGGGTTTGATCTCAGAGCTGAAGCCAGAGCAGCACAACCTTCATCTGTGACGCCACAAACATTCAACCTGTAGAGAACAATGACAGAATGTGAATTGTAGTTGAAGTGTGTGGAGTTTGTTATTGACTCTGGTCTCAGAGCAGGAGAGGAGATATAATGACAAGCATTGCCACATACTGCTGCTGATAGAATGAGATTTATGCATGTTGATGCTCAATGCTGCTGTTTGAAACGGTCATGTGCTTCAGGACTGAACAGACACACAGAGCTGAATGTGAGATATTGTTTCATAGTGATATAAGGACGGATCTGTCTGGAGAAACAGTCACTTGATCCTCTAATAAACACCTACAGGAGGACATCTGCTTCACAGGACTCACGTGTTCCCCATTACATCTCATTTATTAACTCTTCTGATCAAACACCTGATCATTGTGTCATGTTTGGTCTCATCTGGCAGCTTAAAACTGAATAGAAATGTGTTGAACTCAACAGAGATTGTGAACATGTTGTGTGCTTTGCTTTAAGTGTGAAAAATGCGTTTTTGTGATAACTTTTTAAACTGTTTATGTGACTTTGATTTAAGAATATAGAATCCATGTGTGGCAGGAGAGAAACCCAATTAGTGGCACTAAGGCCTAACTATTTAGAATAGAATAACTGCAGCTTTAAGAAAACCGACTACGCCACTCTGACACCACGCAGAGAATTATTGATACACTTTATCTTAAGGCACGCACGTTGGTTGCACCAGTAAGGAACAGAGACATGAAGATCATACAACAGAGTTCTTTATTACTAAAAATCACACAGGAATAAACTGAGCGTACCAGGCAAGACTCGCCACAGCATCTAACCATAAAATACACGTAATGATATCAGAGGAGAAATACAGTCATTCAAAAAGTCAGTCACCACAAAATGAACATACACTAAAACATTACATTGAAAAGCTATTCAGCTGAGGGCTAACGAACAAGGAATCCAACCACACACTTTAGAGTAAACTTATCACTCACACACAAAATCCGTGCGTCTCCCTGCACACAGCACCCAGTGTTCAACCCACCACCAGCACGCGGAGGAAACACGGGAGGATTCCTGGCTGAAGCCCCCAGCATTTAGCCGAAGAAGTTTACAATTGCTCACACACGCAAACCAAATCAAGAAAATCACAATTAGAATGAATCAAGGCTAAATCAAGTCAATATAAACAAATAATAATAATAATAAACCAAAGGAAACTTGACTGAAAACTATAATTCCCACTAACACATAACCTCGAAACAAGGAAAAACAAAAACTACTAACAGCGTCATTCAACGCACATATAACAAACCACACTTACAAATCAGACAAAATAAAACAAACACAATAAAGTAGGCTGTAGGACAACGGCGATTCCTCGCATTAAATACTACCAAAAGGCAGAGGGGAAAGATCTCGAACACCTTGAAAGGGAAACACAATGGTTAAACGCCCGCACGAATACCCAATGTTCTCAACCCAATCAGGAAAAGACTTACCCGACGATAAAATCGAGTCACTCGGAACAAACCATTTTAGATCGCTTGGTCTCGTTTTGATCCTACAGCACCGCATTAACTGGTTTGCGTATACCTGAAACGAGCTAAAAAAATCATACCCACTTTCCCAATCAATGCCTCAGCACACAGTACCTGTAACTTCCTATGATAAAGACTTACCCGACGATAGAATCGAACACTCTCAACCGTATCACTTTTAGATCACTTGGTCTCGTTTTGATCCTGCAGCATTGCATAAGCTCATTTACATATGGCTGAAATACACTGAAGTCATACCCACTCGTCAGATTAATACCCAAACACAGTTCCCACAACTTAACGTTACTGCAGTAACAGCTTACCGAAAGAAATCGCCATTTCAGGAGCACGCGAAAACCAGTGTACAGCCGCAGTCAAATCACCCGCACGTTGGAAGCAAGTGGGAACCCCCAGATCAATCGGAGATGACGTATGTCTCGACAGGAATGGAAATACGCTATTTATAGCCTGATCGGAAGTGACGCGTCAAAAGGAAATTTGTCGGCGGCAAGCTCTAATGAATTTAATAATTAATATTAATAACCATGGGAGGAGAGCATCCGGTCACACATGGATGTGATTTGTAATTTAGTTTATACTATATATTTTTGTCACATATTATGAATGTAGTAACTTTAGAATTATTACTCTAATTTTAGCTTTTAGGGAATCATTCTTAAGATTCGATATTTATATGATTAATTGATGTTAATCAAAATGTCCAACTTCAACCTTATTAACGATACCTCATTAACGACTTGTCCAGCAAGCATTAAAATCAGTAGTTATCTCTTAACAATTCAGATTATTCCCGTGGCCGAAGTAATACAGAATTGATTAGGTAATGTTGAGCATAGTAATCTTAGCACAGGTAATTTAGCATAGGTAACGCATTCTTTTTGGCAAATAATTAAGATTTGAAAATTACACAGCAACAGACAAGAGATTTCTTAATAGAATCAAAGTTTATTTCACTACTCTACCACAATACTAAGCTAAACAACACAAAACAGAACACGTAAACACACAAACACACACATATTGCAGGCAATGAATTGTTTTGATCTGAAGAGAGTTTAAGGTTCTAATGCTCGTTTTCAAGAATGCTCTACTTCAAACCTGAGAGAGTCACAAGCATGGAACTTCACTATCGTTACTCTTAAAGATGAATACAACCAGTTTTCAACAACATTAGGAAATATTGTTTGATTTTACTTGCTTTAAGTCGAGTTTCGTTCCTCTCCCGGTCGAGGGGATCCCGGCGCTGATTGGCTGGTGATGCGTCGTCGTCACTGGGGATGCCCTGTCGTGATTGGTTGGTTTCTCTGTGGAGTGATGACGCTCTCAGGAAGTTCGTTTCAGTTCTTTGGGTCAGGTGCTAAAGTTTCTTTAGAAGTTTGACTAAGTCTTGATCGTTGTTCAACGCTCGGCCAGATGTTAACGGCAAGCGCTTAACAGCACGATCAGAGCAGAAGACGAAGTTTCAAACAGCGCGCGAGCAAACAGAGAGAGAGCACACAGTGAGAGAGTGGGGTTTCTGTCTTTAACGGGCTGATTTGGGATACACCCACAGGCGACTGACCCAATCGGATTCCTCCTGTGGGGCGTTTGATCCAATCCCAAGTGTTTCTGTAGGGCGGAGCCCCGCCCCGCACGGCTCGGTTTCCGTGCGTAAAATCATTTGCTGAATTATTTCATAGAATAAAAGAATATTCTAGCAGATTCCTATAATTGTTTTAATCATACATTATGATGAGAAAAGTTACTTTTCATCCACACCAGATTATTGCTGACACAACTAGCTTTCATTTGAAATCAAACAACAGTTATTTGGCACACACAAGGTACATACCTTAATTTTATCACTACAGGGGTTAATGCATCGATTAAACGATCTTAAATTCTCAATAAATCACACCAAGCATGTGAAACAAAAAAATAGTGATCGTGAGACATTAGACATTGAAAGATTACAACAATACCATAGATTCCAATAACACAGCAAACTTATAAATGACATGAAAACAACCTTAATATATATTGTAAATATATTGTATACATTGTTTTGAGTATATTGCTTCAATAGCAGAACAATTATAATTTGTCCTTTTTTAAAATGCTTTAATTCATAGGTTCGACTCTCTTTGTCTGTTAATACGCAGAAAAGGCGCGTTCCTCTTTTGGAATGTGAGGAGGAGAGAGGAGAGTGGTCTGAGACGTTTGGGGAGACCTGGAGATTTTCTTAACTCGGACGTGTGTCGTAAAAACATCACCTTTATTGATACCATCATTGAATTACTGCATTAATAATTAGGATATCAGGGAGGGTCTGTGCTGGAGTTTTTCCAGATGCCATGGTCTGTGTCCTGGTTCCGGTTGAATTATGCGTAAGCGATAAGAAACAAACACAAAGTCCTGTTTTAAGTACTTTTTCCACACATATGCCCCTGTTTTAGGAGTCTCGTGAGACGTTAGGGAGAGCAGCGCAGGATGCTTGAGCGTGGTGCTGGTCGTTAATTAACTTTACGACCACAGATAGTGAAAAGAGCAGATTTCGCCAGAATGTGCTGTCTTGACATTAGATGTGTGTGTTCTGGTTTCGACCAGGCTCAACATGAATATGTTTTTAATTTAATTTTTTATAAAGAATTAGTCTGTATTTAGTTGATTGTGAAAGATTGATTATCAGTTCCACACAGAGATACAGAAATTATACAATGATTTAAAAGAAAGAAAAACTGTACTGGTATCGGATAAGGATCTGTATCCGTCAATACTGAACCCCAGGTGTCAGAATCAGTATTGGAGGCAAAAAAGACCGATTGGAGCGTCGCTAGTTCATAGTGCAAGGAATGAAGTTGACAGAAAGGCATACAGACAGTTTCTGTTTGTGAAAACTTTAAACCGTTCTGTTTTGACCAAGATAGTATTTTGTTTATCTTCTGTTGGATTTTTTGCTTGATGGTATTGAAGGATTATCTGACTTTAATGATGTGCAATTTCCTGATCAATCCTCTACTAACCAAACAAAACGGCCAGACAAAATAGAAATTGATTTTCATATTTTAGACCAGGGATTTCAACACTACCAGAATAAGACGGACAAGAGGAAGCAGAAGACGGAGCGTCGCAAACGGGCCAAAGAAAGAACTGGAAGATCAAAAGATCTGTTTCAAACTAAAAGAGATTCTGAAGTTAAGATGTAATGTTTTTATTTGAACTTTTAACTCTGCCTTGAGAAGCCTCTATGGTGAAGGTTACATTTCCTGTCTACATGAGAGGCAGGAGCAGACACAGACCGGGGAGAGGAAAGAAGTCGTGTATGAGATTGACACAGATGATATGCAAGGCTATAAAATGCTGGAAGAAGAGATGTACGAGGCCGACATTTCCGTGGTGAAGACTTCTCGCTTGTTATTTTGTTATTTGCTTATGAATTATTGTTGTTAAATAAAACAAAACCATTGTATTGGTGAATCGTTAAACTTTTAAATCCAGTCTCTAAGTAATTAATTATTAAATAACCAGTTATCAGAACCTGAATAAATCCTTATTTGGAGCTTCAAGTACTCTGAACTCATTCAACTCAACTCCATTTAACATCCACTCAACTGAAAGGTAACTACGGATTGAATTGAAACTATTGTGAATTGTTTTGGGAAATATGGATGTGAATAGTAGGTTTTAATGCCCCATACCGGTATAAAAATACTAAAAGTATTCATGTACTTGCTTCTGTAACAAATGCAGATATCATCTACATATAAACTACAGTCAACATCAGAACCAATTACTTTTACTATGCTGTTTATTTAATACTAAAAACCTGAGGCTGAACACTTCTTATTTACTTTAAATGTGCTTCATTTGAGAGTCATATATGATCTTACCACAGTTTCTTCAGTTTACAGTGAGGATCCTGTAGTACATCAGAAAGCAGCTTCACTGAATCTCCTAGTTTATTATCAGACAGACTCAGTTCTCTCAGGTGTGAGGGGTTTGATCTCAGAGCTGAAGCCAGAGCAGCACAACCTTCATCTGTGACGCCACAATCACTCAACCTGTAGAGAACAATGACACACTCTTCACTCTCTCAGATCAGATCAGTTTAGCTGTGAATCCATTATTAAAGAGAAAGTACAAACTTAAAGCACAAATGAGTGTTTGATGGATCATTGGACTGAGGTCTAAAACGTCACAGAACACAATCATGATCATAAACATCCAAAGTCTCATTCAAACAGGATAAGTTATATTTCTTCTATGCACTATTGATAGTTCCCGTCCAGGAAACTCATATGGAAACGCCTTCAGCGTGACCAGGCTCTGAATATGATGTGTAATCAGTCAAACAAGGGCGAGGCGTCACGGGCGGGGTGACGTCACGACCAGGAAGCATATAATCACGTGCGGCGGAGCCGGCTTCAGCTTTTTGTCATTCAGCGAAGCGCTCTGTGTGTGTCAGTCTTATTTACTGTTGTTTGTCCTAGTTTTAAGTGGAAAGCATTCAGTATCATGTCAAAGCCAAGGGCAAGCTCAGGGGTGAAGCTTTCAGACCACGTTTTGAGTCGTGTGTGCATCCTTGCCCTCGCTATATCACGAGCGAGGACACACACGATTTTTGCGTGGACTGCCTGGGTGCGGAGCACGCAGAATCGGTCTCCGCACCCGGAGGGCTCTCTTCGAGAAGGGAGCCTTCGCGAGCTCCCCACGCGGTGCCGGTCCCGCTGCTGCCGAGGCAGAGCGGCGGTGCACTCGTGGGGCTCGCAGGCTGATCTGGCTGGCGAGTGTGAGACGGGCATGTCCTTGTCTCCTCCTGTATCTGCCAGATCTGGCGCCCCGTCTCTCGGTGTGGAAGCGGTCTCTTCCCCCGAGACGAGGGCTTGACGCTGCGTCCTCCGAGGAGGTTGATGTGACGAGCGTTGACGAGGTTTCGCCGCCTCTCTCGCCCCAGAGAGCTACTTCTACACAGGAGCCTTCCGTTTTCCCCGATCTCCTCACCGAGGTGTCGAGATCGCGGGTGAAATCTTTTCGTCCCGGCCATTCGTTCCCGCGGGAACTGAATGAGCGCGGGTATGCGGCGATGCCGCGGGTTGAACAGACGCTTGCGAGCTATCTGTCTCCCTCTACGGCATCGCCTTTGAAGGCTCCTGCTCTGCTTACAACATCTTTGGTGGGTAGAGGGTATGCGCGCTCTCTAAACTCAGGTGGCTGCTGGGCGGGCGCAGCCTCCTCTGCATACCAGCTCCTCGCGCAAAAGGTCCTGACGGGCGAGCCCCAGGACCGCGGAGGGCGACCCCTACTGGGGTGGAGTGGCTTGCACCGCGGCACTCGGTGACCACTTCACCTCGGTGCCCTCCAGGACTTGTCTGCTGACCCTGCCGCTGTTCCAGGGCACAGCCGGTCCCAGCGAGTATATTTCTCAGGTTTGTCCGCCCGGCAGCGCGGAGCCAAGAAACTCGCCCCAGCAGCCAGGCCACGTGCCTCCTTCCGGTGCACCGCTTCGAGACAGCGGTCTGGCTGCACCAGAGGTCAGTCTCGAGAGACTGATTCCCTTAGTAGAGCATTTGACAGCCTGGCAGCGGTTGCCGAATGTGTCTCCTTGGGTCCTGCAGACTGTAGCGAGAGGCTATCGTATTCAGTTCGGCGGGCCACCCCCGCCGTTCTGCGGGGTTGTTATGACTGCGGTCCGCCCCGGGCAGGCTCTGGTTTTAGAACAGGAAGTTGGTACTCTGCTGAGGAAGGAAGCCATCGAGTTGGTTCCTCCTCACGAGACCCAGTCCGGTTTCTACAGCCGGTACTTCATTGTTCCGAAGAAGGATGGAGGGCTGAGGCCCATACTGGATCTGCGTCTACTGAACCGCTAAGTCAGAAAGCTGAAGTTCAGGATGCCTACTATCAAGCAGGTCGTGACTCAAATCAGGTCCGAGGACTGGTTTGTCACGATAGATCTCAAAGACGCATATTTCCATGTTTCCATCCTTCCTTCT
Source organism: Barbus barbus (assembly GCF_936440315.1). NCBI lineage: Eukaryota > Metazoa > Chordata > Actinopteri > Cypriniformes > Cyprinidae > Barbus > Barbus barbus. The sequence continues at coordinate 30,365,739 of NC_136746.1, read as the reverse complement.
CACAGGAAGTTCCTGAGGTTCGCCTTTGGGGGCAAAGCGTACCAATATCGGGTTCTTCCCTTCGGCCTAGCACTTTCACTCCGCACTTTCACCAAGTGTGTGGATGCGGCACTGGCCCCGTTGCGGCTTCAGGGCATCCGCATACTCAATTATATCGACGATTGGTTGATCCTCGCTCAATCAGAGCGGTTGGCGGTTCGGCATCGAGATGTCGTTCTCGCCCACATGAAAGAACTGGGGTTGAGACTGAACGCCAAGAAAAGTGTGCTTTCTCCGGTTCTGAGAATCACTTATCTAGGCGTGGTGTGGGATTCGACCACGATGCAGGCACGATTGTCCCCTGCTCGGATCGAGTCGATCCTTACTACAGTCAGGAGAGTGCGAGAAGGCCAGTCACTCACTGTCAAGCAGTTTCAGAGACTGCTGGGGCTCATGGCAGCTGCGTCCAGCGTGATACCTTCTGGCCTGCTGTACATGAGACCCCTACAGTGGTGGCTCAAGACCAAGGGGGTCTCCCTGAGGGGAAACTCACTCCGCGCTGTCAAAGTGTCACGCCGTTGTGTCCGTGCCTTCGACATGTGGAGGAATCCTTGGTTCTTGTCCCAGGGCCCGGTGTTGGGAGCTCCTTGTCGCCGCGTCTCGCTAGCGACGGACGCTTCCCTCACCGGTTGGGGTGCGGTCATGAGTGGCCACTCTGCCCGCGGTCTGTGGAGAGGTTGCCACCTGACGTGGCATATCAATCGACTAGAGATGTTAGCAGTGTTCCGTGCACTCAAGCACTTCCTCCCAGACCTGAGAGATCACCACGTGCTGGTGCGCACCGACAGCACGGCAGTGGTCTCTTACATCAACCACCAAGGAGGTCTGCGGTCGCGCCCCTTGTACAAGCTGGCACACCAGATCCTTGTGTGGTCCCAGGGCAAGCTCTTATCTCTGAGAGCTATGCACATACCTGGGCATCTCAATGTGGGAGCAGACATCCTGTCGAGGCAGGGGCTGAGGCCCGGGGAATGGAGGCTTCACCCCGAGGTGGGGAAGCAGATTTGGGGTATTTTCGGCCAGGCCCAGGTGGACCTCTTTGCGACTCAAGAGTCAGCACAATGTCCTCTCTGGTTCTCGCTGACCCCTCCAGCTCCTCTGGGACTGGACGCTATGGTACAGACGTGGCCGAGGCTCTGTCTGTACGCCTTCCCCCCGATCGCTCTGCTCCCTGGAGTTCTGGCGAGAGTGCGCCGGGATGAGGTCAGTCTACTGTTAGTAGCACCGTTCTGGCCGGGCCGAGTATGGTTCTCGGACCTGATATCTCTCCTCGACGGCACTCCGTGGGATGTGCCCATCAGGAGGGACCTCCTCTCACAGGCCGGGGGCACCGAGGTGCACCCTCGCCCGGAGTGATGGAAGCTGTTGGTGTGACCCCTGAGGGGGCACAGCTCATAGCTTCCGGTCTGTCAACCGAGGTTGTCGAGACCATCCTCCAATCCAGAGCTCCCTCTACGAGGAAACTGTACGCCTTGAAGTGGAGGCTCTTCACTTCTTGGTGCGGGGACCGCCAGCTCGACCCAGTCAACTGCCCCGTTGGTGCAGTACTGGAGTTCCTGCAGGCCCGTTTCTCCGCAGGGGTAACCCATTACACTGTTAAGGTCTACGTGGCAGCTATTTCGTCATACCACGCCCTTACCGGTGGCCAGTCAGTGGGTAGACACCCCCTGGTTACACGTTTCCTCCGCGGTGCGCTGAGGCCTCCGGTACGATCTCGTCCCTACGTGGGATCTGGCTGTGGTTCTGGAGGCTCTGTGCAATGCACCTTTCGAGCCCATTCAGGAGATAACTGAGAGACTCCTCACTATCAAGACCGTTTTCTTATTGGCTATCACCTCTCTGAGGAGGGTGAGTGACCTTCAGGCCCTGACTACGGCCTCTATTCACTTTGCGCCCGGTTCGGCGAAAGTATTCCTCTACCCCCGCGTGGGGTATGTTCCGAAGGTCCCATCGGTTGTTGCACAGCCGGTCATACTGCAGGCCTTCTGTCCTCCTCCCTTCGGGGAGCCAGACCAGGAGAAGCACAACCGTATGTGTCCAGTGTGAGCACTAGACGCATACATCCACAGGTCCTCCCTGTGGAGAAAGCGGACCAGCTGCCCGTGTGCTATGGTCCGCCTAAGAGGGGTCTTCCTGCTACGAAGCCCTCCTCTTAGTAGGTGGATTGTGGGTGCCATGGCTTTGGCATACGAGGCCTCTGAGCTCCCCCCGCCGGTGGGAGTCAGAGCGCACTCAACCCGAGGTGTGGCGGCCTCCAAGGCCTTCTGGGCAGGTGTTCCATGCAGGACATCTGCAACGCAGCTGGGTGGTCCACGCCCCTGACTTTCGTTAGGTTCTATGACCTCGACATCCGAGCCACTCCCGGCTCCTCTGTCCTTTCGTCCTGACACCAGGCAGGGACTTGTCAGTCTGGCGGCATTGGTATCTCGTTCCCATATGCGTTTCGACGCAGCTCGAAGTTCCTGGAAGGGAACGTCTCAGGTTTACGTATGTAACCATGGTTCCCTGAAGGGAACGAGACGCTGCGTCGCGTTGCCACACTTCCGGCATCCCTGCCAGTGCTTGCTTCATGACTTGAAGCTGAAGCCGGCTCCGCCGCACGTGCTTATATGCTTCCTGGTCGTGACGTCACCCCGCCCGTGACGCCTCGCCCTTGTTTGACTGATTACACATCATATTCAGAGCCTGGTCACGCTGAAGGCGTTCCCATATGCGTTTCGACGCAGCTCGAAGTTCCTGGAAGGGAACCATGGTTACATACGTAACCTGAGACGTTTTCACGTGACGTCACACCCTCATAGGAACCCGCAGCTGGCGGGAAAAACAAAGCTTAGCTGCACTGACCATCAGCTATTTTTACGCAGATTGCATCAAGTAATAATGTAGTAAAACGCAGATATTAAAAGGTGAGATTCAGTGGACACCTTATTGATGATGTATATTTTGTGCAGGCAAGAAGATGAAGCCAGAATATAAACGCAGTGTGCAAAGTTTCACATTAAATATCTTCCCACAGAAAACTGTGTAAACTGTGCATCATTAATGTGCTGATTACTGAATTTGATCTTTTAATATTACTGTTTTAAATATATTAAGGCACTTTTAAGTGTTTTTACAACATGTTGTCTCACTGTTTGAGATTGAAATATTGCCGCGGTTGCTTAATATGGATTGCAAATAGCCAAAACTTGCATTTTGTTCAGAAATACCTTTGTTTATTCTTTTGAGAGGTGATCGAAATATTTGCGGCTGGGAAACAGATGAAAAATTGACACACTTGTGCAGCAGTTCTATGGATGTTTTGCCCTCCAAGTCTTCGAGCCGGTCACGTGACTGAAAACTATCAATATCTGTATTTTATGCAAAATGTCTGTCTTATGCAGATCTGCCTTAATTGATGACACTATTTACTACATAGCATCTGTGAGTCATATATGATCTTACCAAAGTGTCTCCAGTTTACAGTGAGGATCCTGTAGTACATCAGAAAGCAGTTTCACTGAATCTCCTAGTTTATTCACAGACAGACTCAGTAGTCTCAGGTGTGAGGGGTTTGATCTCAGAGCTGAAGCCAGAGCAGCACAACCTTCATTTGTGACGCCACAATCTCTCAACCTGTAGAGAACAATGACACACTCTTCACTCTCTCAGATCAGATCAGTTTAGCTGTGAATCCATTATTAAAGAGAAAGTACAAACTTAAAGCACAAATGAGTGTTTGATGGATCATTGGACTGAGGTCTAAAATGTCACAGAACAAAATCATGATGATAAAACATTTAACATACAGTATATTAAGACCCTTGGTGAAAATCTTTTAACATTTTTAATCTTGTGTATAGGTCTATCTGGTGTTTTAAATGTGCTTAAGAACAAACCATGAGACAAATTCATCAATCAACACCATTGCGGAGTATTTTCTCCTTAAAACTGCAGAGTACCAAAGACAGTCTCAAAAATACGGGTTGAAACTGTTGCTGTTTCCATGAAACCAATCTTTGGTTTTAGATTTATTAATTAGTTGTGTACTCGGTTTTAAAAGTGTGCAAAATGTGTTTTTTCAATAACTTTTAAAACTATTTAAATGACATTGATTCAAGAATATGGAATAAATGGATGGGATTTGTAATGGCAAAATTGCCTGTTCATAATTCTAGAAACTCTCTCATAATGCAAACATATTCAAGTCCGTAAATATGTCTAGAATAACTTTTGCTGCTGAATTATCCACTAGGTTATAATATATTTGACATAGATTATAAACATGCATATTTTATCATATTTATGTTTTATTTTATTTCTTTATAATGACTTAGTCTGTATCAATGTTCCCTCTCATTTTTTTCTTGCTGAGCAAAACTTTTCTCTATTGGGCGGACATTTCAGCCACCTGAGCAAAAACATTCTTCATACCAGACCTGTACAGCGCTCACAAAAAAGTGTGTAACTCTTAGCTTTAATGTGCTATTTATATTTGATTTGACCCTTGATGCAACTAAATGATGTATATTTTAGGTTCCATGAGAAAACATTATTACAATACACTGCTATTCAAAAGTTTGGGATCTGTACATTTTCTAAAGAAGTTTCTAAGGCTCATCAAGGCTGTATTTTTTTGATAAAAATGTAATTTAATTTTTCAGTTTTTTATTTTAATATACTTTGAAATATAATGTATTCCTATGAAGAAATGCTGAATTTTCAGTGTCACATGATACTTCAGAAAACATTCTAATATGCTGATTCATAATCAATGTTGGAAAAAGTTGCGCTGCTTAATATTTTTTTGGGACCTGTGATATTTTTCAGGATTCTTTGAGAAATAAAAAGTTGAAAAGAACAGTGTTTATTCAAAACAGAAATTTTATGTTGCAATATACACTACTAGTCAAAAGGTTGGGGTCAGTAAATTTTCTCTTTCTTATGATTTTTTTACATTAATACTTTTATTCAGCAAGGATGTGTTAAATTAATAAAAAGTGATAGTAAAGACTTATATTGTTAGAAAATATTTATATTTTTAACTAATGCTGTTCTTTTTAACTTTTTATTAGCCTAATCAAAGAACCAAAGAAAAAAGGTTCCAAAAATATTAAGCAGCACAACAGTTTCAACACTGATAATAAATCAGAATATTAGTGTTGGGTGCTGCCCCTTTAAGAACGTTGTTACAGTAGGCTCATGTGATCGTTAGAAAAAGGAAAAAAAGGCACTGATAGAAAAAGGTCATGTTGTTCTCCTGTTGAAGCTTGCTAAACTTCTATAACAATTCCAGATTGAATTCATAACTTAAACTATATATTCCCAGCGTGGTGAGTAATTCTTATTTTAGGTGTATAGATAGTTTCTGAGGTATTGCTATGTAGATTGCAATTTGCGATTAGCGCCATAGCGCCTAAACGGTTAATATATACGCTTGTGTTTGCTGTTTGTGAAGACATATGTTGTTTATTATGCTGTTTAAATATTCGTGCAATATGTTGCATTTAGTTAGTAAGCAAAATTTAACGCTTTGACACGAGAGATTGTTCTAGAAATCCGTATATCACATGTGATAATGCTTAATTGTGATATGTGAAATGTTACTAAATGTTAATTGTGAACTCTTTTGTTTTTACAGTTTGACCACACACTCACGTATGCATATAAAATGTACACAAATTCTAAACTACAAGTAAACAACAACACTGACCAAAATGTGTACAGTGTGAGTTCTGCACTACTGGAATAAAGGACAAAATCAAGTTCCAAGTTAATGTTATCATTTTATGGGTAACATTAAAGTCAAACACGAGGAAGAAAGAAATTAATAACAACATGGATCAAGAAACAGAAGAAAGTTCTACCCCAGATCAACAACAAAGGGGTCTCAAGCGTCAATGTGGAAGTGCAAAGGCTGCTGTGACACGCATGATGACACAGATTACAACCGCTATGAACTGTAATCAGCTCAAAGAGGTAGAGATGAAACTTGCTGCTTTGGATGAGGCAGTTATGCGGTTTCATCAGATTCATGACATGTATCATAAAACATTAGAAGATGATGATGACCTTGATGCTTCTAATGGCTACTTAACATCAGTCCTGCGGGATGTGCAAGACTTTCAGCACACAGTCTTAACCTGGCTTGAAGACTTTAAGCCATCAATGGAAGCGTTTGATGCATCAAACTTCCAAGAGGAACAGCAAATGCTTGATGAAGCTGATAAACTGCAAATGTCTCCTGTAGACCAATTATCTACCCAGTTGCAAGAGCTACAGAATTTAAGACAGAAAGAAAATAAGAAGTTCTCTGTGCTTTTAGCTCAACAAGAAGAATGTCTGCGTGCAGAGTTTAAACTACAACTTCAGCAAGCTAAATTTGAAATGGATGGACTAAAAGGCTTACTGGAACTCAAAGATGCGGAGATGGAGGAAAATCGACAGAAGGCTGAGTTAACGACAATAAACAAAGTTTTCTCAACTCCTGTCTCAGGTAACCCATCCCTTAACTTTCGTCCATCACTCTCAGCAGTAAATGAGAATTCTTTATGTCAACTTCTAGAGCTGTCAAGGCAACAGTATCAGTCACACGTTGATTCCATGCACTTACCACCTGTTGACATGATCAAGTTCGATGGAGAACCCTTATAGTACTGGCAGTTCATTCAATTATTCTCCTCAGTGACTGACAAAGAGACAGTGCCGGATCAAGAGAAACTCACTCGACTGCATCAGTACACTGTCGGCCAAGCTAGAGATGCTATCTCACATTGCTTGTACAACCCTGACTCTAGCCTGGGCTATGCAGAAGCCATGGCTATTCTGAAAAGATGTTTTGGCAATCCATATGCAATATCACAAGCATGGGTCGACAAGGTGCTCAATCACAAAGACATTAAAGACAACAAGCAGTTGCAAAGTTTTGCAGACATTCTGTGTAGCTGTCGAGACACTCTAAAGGCAAAGAAGTGTGAGGATGAGCTGAATGGTGGGCGCACATTGCTACAGATCGTGGAAAAGCTGCCTGAAGACATAAAGAAAAGATGGCTCACGATAAATTATGAGATTATCAAATCTGGATGTTTACCAAAGTTGGACGACGTAGTCAGTCTTGTTCAATCTGAAGCCGCTAAGAGAGCTGATCCTATCTTTGGTAATCTTCTTACTCCTGTCAATCGAAATTTTACAGCGAGTTCTAAATCAAGTGCTAAGTCAAGCTTCAATAAGAAAAGGCAGACATTTGCAACAGTGTCAGTTACTAATGAATCCACCACATCGTCCACACCAAAGACAACATCAAGATTTAAGTGTCCAAAGTGCACTGACGGACACTTCCTGAACCAGTGTCAAGCCTTCAGAGCTTTGTCTGTTCATGAGCGTTTGGCCTTTGTTCAGCGAAAGCAACTCTGCTCGAACTGCTTTATGAAGGGTCATAGCAGCACAATCTGTTCTCGCAGCTGGGTATGCAAGGTGCCCGGATGTGGGAAGAAGCACAACAGCTGGCTACATTCTGCCATTGTAGCTTCTAACAATGACAAAGGCCAATCTACTAATCAAGCTACTGAAGATGAGCCAGCTGTCAACCCGCCACAAGCCATTCAAACACATGCCACCAGAAAATGCATTGAAGTCAGTCAAAAGAAGATTGCACTTCCCATTCTGCCTGTAGTGGTTTCAGACAGACACAAACGATTCTCTATGAATGTCTTTGCTTTTCTTGACAGTGGCTCCAATGGGACCTTTGCTTCTAAGAAACTAGTTCACGCTCTTAAGCTAGAGTCACGTAAAATGAACATTAAACTGAACACTATGGAGACCAAAAATCTCAATGTAGTCACCCTAGCAGTGGATCTACAAGTTGAAGATGCCCAACAAAGGACCTCTTACCTGATGAAGGGAGTCCTCTGTCGGGATCATCTGAACATAAGTCTAGACAATCTAGTCACACAGCACGAGGTGTTCCAGTGGCCGCATCTGAAGGAAATTGCAGATGAAATCAGTTTACCTGATGTTGATCTAGCTGATGAAGTTCCCCTGCTGATAGGTCTAGACCAACCAGATATACTTGCTCCACGTGAGACACGCTGTTGTGAGTCAGGTGAGCCTTAAGCAATTCTGACTGGCCTGGGGTGGACACTCCATGGACCAGTAGCTGACGGTTCAACATCTATCTCTGCCAATTTCATTCAAGCTGACCACTCTCTACAACAAGCTGTTGAAAGATTTTGGAAACTGGATGATCCAGTGCATGTGAACAATGACTCATTGTCAGTAGTCGACGAGCAAGTTGTGGATCTATGGAACAAGCAATCAGTCAAAGAAGATGGTCATTACACACAACCAATCCTTTTCAAAGAACATCCACCACGACTGCATAATAACTACACAATGGCCAAACATCGATTAGACCTTCTTGGAAAGAGGCTAAAGAAAGATCTGACTTTGTGTCAGAAGTATACAGAAGGTATAAGAGACTCTTTGCTGAAAGGATACGTAGAAGAGGTTGTTGACATTAACAGAGAAGATGGTTGCGTGTGGTACCTGCCACATCATCTAGTGCTACATCCACACAAGCCAGAGAAGGTTTGTATTGTCTTCGATTGTGCAGCACGGTACCAAGGTACTTCGTTGAATGATCATGTTCACCAAGGCCCAGACCTTACCAACAAGCTACTAGGATTTCTTCTCAAGTTTAGGCAAGAACCCGTTGCTTTGAATGCGGACATCGAGAGCATGTTTTATCAAGTCCGAGTGCCATCTGGTGACAGAGATGTGCTTCTCTTCCTGTGGTGGCAAGATAACGACCCAGACAAACCACCTAAGCATTATCGTATGACGGCTCATCTGTTTGGAGGTGTCTGGAGTCCTAGTGCTGCCAATTTTGCCTTGCAACGAGTGGCGGAGGACAATCATGGAAACTTCTCGGATGACACGGTGGAAACGGTGAAGCGAAATTTCTACGTCGACGATTGCCTTAGGTCAGTACCAACGGAAGAGGCCGCCATTAAACTTGCTTCCGAACTCCGGGAACTGCTGATCTGTGGAGGCTTTAGATTAACCAAGTGGTTAAGCAATTCTAAGGAAGTGATGAAATCTATACCAGTTGATGATTGGGCAAAATCGTTACATGAGGTAAACCTTGACCAAGAGGATTTGCCATTTGAAAGAACACTATGTGTCCTTTGGGATGTAGAACGAGATTGCTTCACATTTGATGTCAAGTCAGTGGACAAGCCTGTAACAAAGAGAGGAGTATTGAGCACTACCAGTTCCATCTATGATCCTTTAGGATTCGCAAGCCCTTTCGTGCTCAAAGCTAAAGCAATCTTTCAAGAGTTGTGCCGCATGAAAGTCGACTGGGACGAGGAGTTACCGGTGGACATAGCAGGACAATGGCACAGATGGTTGAACGACTTGCCTCTGTTGTCAGCACTGACAATTCCAAGATGCCTTAGACCAACATCCACTAGTTGTTTGTTACCAACCCAGCTCCATCACTTTTCCGATGCTTCGGAACTGGCTTATGGTGCTGTTTCTTACATCAGGATTGGTAACACCTGCAGGCTGGTGATGTCAAAGGCCAGACTTGCTCCAATCAAGCCAGTTAGTATACCACGACTGGAGCTACTAGCAGCAGTAGTTGCTACAGAGCTGGATCAGCATATCAAGCGCCACTTGGAGATTCCAATTGAAAGGACTTTCTTTTGGACAGACAGTACTATCGTACTTCAGTACATCAACAACAAGCATTGTCTTTTCAAGACGTTCGTTGCTAACCGTATTTCAAAAATACATGAGCGTTCAGAACCATGCCAGTGGAAACACATTGACTCCTGCGGATGATGTCTCTCGAGGAATGAATATGGGAGAGATTTTGTTGAGTAAACAATGGGTTTCTGGTCCGCACTTTCTACAACTTGAGGAGGAACACTGGCCTGCTCAACCTATCATACATGATTTGCCACAGGAAGCAGAGATCAAACGAGCCAAAGAAGTCTATGCAGCTAGCATAAACCCAAACCAAGTGATGAAAAATGCAGTGGACAGACTACTGGAACGATACTCCAGTTGGCATCGATTGAAAAGGGCTACTGCCATCATGTTGCGTGTCAAGGCTTTGTTATGTAAGAAAGCATGTGTGCATCTTTCTGACCCCATCATTGTTTGTGAGCTCCAACAAGCAGAGTTAGCTATTCTCAACTACATACAAATGGCATCTTTTGGATCTTCTCAAGCCAAACACAGTTCCCCTCTCAAGCTTAAACCTTTTGAGGATGAAAACAACCAACTCCGTGTGGGAGGCAGACTAACAAATGCCCCAATTCCCTTTGAGGCTAAACATCCAGTGATCCTACCTAACAATCATCACGTCACCCAGCTGATTATCAGTCACTACCATCTTCGCTTGGGTCATGCAGGTCCAGAGCGGGTACTTGCAGAAATTCGTCAACGTTTCTGGATACTAAAGGGACGTGCTGTCATCAACCGAACTCTCAAATCATGTCTACAGTGTCGCAAGTTAAGAGCTAAGCCACAAACCCAGCAAATGGCAGACTTACCTGATTCTAGACTGACTCCAGGTGAGCCTCCATTCACTCGTGTGGGCATAGACTACTTCGGGCCATTCTTGGTTAAGAAGGCACGCAGTGAGCTCAAGAGGTACGGATGTTTGTTTACATGTCTCACTACGAGAGCCATCCACTTGGAAGTTGCGCACACCCTTGATACAGACTCCTTCATCAACGCCTTACAGCGATTTATTGCTAGAAGAGGCCCACCCGCGGAAATACGATTGGATAATGGGACTAATTTCGTCGGTGGGTTACGAGAGTTGCGGAAAGCCATCAGTGAATGGAATCAACAAAAGATTTCTGATTACCTGCTGCAGAACAATGCAAAATGGATCTTCAATCCACCTGCTGCCTCACACATGGGTGGTGTTTGGGAGCGACAAATTCGCACCGTTCGTTCCATTCTAAACACTGTCCTTTTGCAGCAGGCACCAGATGACGAGGGTCTGACAACACTGTTTTGTTGTGTTGAGTCTATTGTCAATGGTAGACCAATCACTAAACTCTCAGACGACCCATCAGATCCTCTACCACTCACCCCAAATCATCTGTTGTTACTCCGTTCCGGTGCAACTCTACCCCCAGGGGCCTTCGTGAAACAAGACCTTTACCGACGCAGATGGCGCCAGGTACAATATCTTGCAGATGTCTTCTGGTGCAGATGGCTCAAGGAGTATTTACCTGCATTGCAACAACGCCAAAAATGGCTACAACCAAAGCGGAATCTTCAAATAGGAGATCTTGTGATCATTCTGCATGAAAATACACCACGCAATCATTGGCCATTAGGTCTGATTACTCAAGTCTATCCAGGTGCAGATGGATTGGTGCGTACTGTGGAAGTGAAAACACAGACGGGAGTCTTCAAACGTCCTGCAGACAAAATTTGCCTCCTGGAAACCAGTCTTCCCAGTTGAATCTTCTCAGTTAAATTAGCTTAATTCAGACATTACCCTTCCTTTGTTTGAATGACCTGTTTGGGTCATTGGGGGCCAGGATGTTGGGTGCTGTCCCTTTAAGAACGTTGTTACAGTAGGCTCATGTGATCGTTAGAAAAAGGAAAAAAAGGCACTGATAGAAAAAGGTCATGTTGTTCTCGTGTTGAAGCTTCCTGAACTTCTATAACAATTCCAGATTGAATTCATAACTTAAACTATATATTCCCAGCGTGGTGAGTAATTCTTATTTTAGGTGTATAGATAGTTTCTGAGGTTTTGCTATGTAGATTGCAATTTGCGATTAGCGGCATAGCGCCTAAACGGTTAATATATACGCTTGTGTTTGCTGTTTGTGTAGACATATGTTGTTTATTATGCTGTTTAAATATTCGTGCAATATGTTGCATTTAGTTAGTAAGCAAAGTTTAATGCTTTGACACGAGAGATTGAAAGAACTGGAAGATAAAAATATCTGTTTCAAACTAAAAGAGATTCTGACGTTAAGATGTAATTTTTTTTATTTGAACTCTTAACTCTGCCTTGAGAAGCCTCTATGGTGAAGGTTGCATTTCCTGTCTACACGAGAGGCAAGAGCAGACACAGACCAGGGAGAGGAAAGAAGTCGTGTATGAGATTGACACAGATGATATGCAAGGCTATAAAATGCTGGAAGAAGAGATGTACGAGGCTGACATTTCCGTGGTGAAGACTTCTCGCTTGTTATTTTGTTATCTGCTTATGAGTTATTGTTTTTAAATAAAACAAAACCATTGTATTGGTGATTCGTTAAACTTTTAAATCCAGTCTCTGAGTAATTAATTATTAAATAACCAGTTATCAGAACCTGAATAAATCCTTATTTGGAGCTTCAAGTGGTCTGAACTTGGCCGAACTAGCACGGACACCGGGAGGAGAGATCTGAAACTTCATTTAACATCCACTCAACTGAAAGGTAACTACGGATTGAATTGAAACTATTATGAATTGTTTTGGGAAATATGGATGTGAATAGTAGGTTTTAATCCCTATATAATAAATAAACTATGCTGTTTATTTAATACTAAAAACCTGAGGCTGAACACTTGATATTTACTTTAAATGTGCTTCATGTGAGAGTCATATATGATCTTACCACAGTTTCTCCAGTTTACAGTGAGGCTCCTGTAGTACATCAGAAAGCAGCTTCACTGAATCTCCTAGTTTATTCCACGACAGATTCAGTTCTCTCAGGTGTGAGGGGTTTGATCTCAGAGCTGAAGCCAGAGCAGCACAACCTTCATCTGTGACGACACAATATCTCAACCTGTAGAGAACAATGACACACTCTTCACTCTCTCAGATCAGATCAGTTTAGCTGTGAATCCATTATTAAAGAGAAAGTACAAACTTAAAGCTGCAGTCGTTCACGAACCGAGCATCACTACTGCAGATCGTTTATAGCCTTTTCTCACAGCAGCTGGAATAATTAAATGTTTCATTTTGATGGCGGATTGTAATCCAGAAAGGATTGTGTGTTTATGAAATTAAATTAAATTATATTCCAATTTTAAATGTGCTTCTGATTTAGGGTGACCACCTGGCAATAGATCTGTTGCGGGACAGTAGATGTGATTTTGCGGGACAATGCGGGACACGTATGAGACAGATACATTTACTACTATTATGCCATTTAAATACTGATTTACATTACATCCATTGTCTTTTATGTTATGCCGATTTATATTTCTGCCGGTGGATGCCCATTGTCCTCAATCCAGGTTGCACTTCTGGCAACATTAAATCCAGGAGAGAGTATCAGTTTTGAGCATGCACACGTAGGCCTAATGTCTGATTGAGAGAGAGAGAGTGCATCTGTTTTGTGTGAGAGTGAAGAGAATCCTGCGAGAGGATACATTTGTTGCACTCTCACATTACAATAATGTGCTCTGGACACTTTTCATTAAAATAACGCCAAAGAAACTGCCTCAAATGCACTATTAAAATGAGAAGAAAGTCGTGTCTGAAAGCTGCAATCATTTTTTTTTTGTTTTTTTTAAATGAAAGGAGAATATCATGTTTTTCCGTGTGCGCTCGACCATTTCCGTCAGTGGTGCTCGAGCACTTGATGACGTCCGCACATCCTTTGTGCCTTATTTTATATCTTATTTTGGTATATCAATTTCTGGGATGAAAAAATAATAATACAGAATACATAATGGAAATGCAGGACACTGCTTACGTCTTGTGGGATGCGGGACAAAGCCCCCGATTTCGGGACTATTTCACCCTATTCTGATTACAGATAGCCAACGTGGGATTACACAAGTTTTTGTATTTTAAATAGAACCAGTTTGAAGGAAGATTAATTTGCTTTTTGGATTAAAAGAATTTCTTAATATGAAATTTGAATGGTATGACAATTAGATATTAGACTGTACAAAAATTGAAATCTACATGCATATGCTATACTCATAGTCACGCTATGCTGATGTTGTTAACATTAATAATTTGAGAACAAAGTATAACAATGATAATACTTTGCACAGTTAGATGTGATAAGAGCTAACTGATCTTTAGATTTAATCACCATTGGTAGCGCGATTTATTGTAATTCTTTTTTCCTCAGTTGGACTTGTTACTTGTTCAGATGGCAATATACGGTGAAAATTCTCATTTGGGTCATATATTCCAAGACATAGGCTAGAATCTGTGATTGCGAAGGACAGTAAATATCCACACCGGTGCGGTGACTGACAGCCACACATTCACCTCAAAACATTAGATTCATCCGCACTGGAGCCGTGCCGGATCACAACCCCACGCATGGAAGATAATTCCACAAGAAACTGCAATTCCAGGCTTTCAAACATAGAGGGCGACAAAGAGGTACAACTTACGAACTGCAGCCTTAAAGCACAAATAAATATGTTTGATGGATCATTGGACTCCCTGAACGGATGGCCAGTCCATCACAGGACTCACAAACACACACAAACAGTCACACCTGCAGTTAATTTATAGTGTTCAATTCACCTGCTGCATGTTTATAGATTGTGGGGGAAACTGGAGCACTCAGAGGAAACCCACACAGACACGAGGAGAACATGAGAGAAAGGCCTCAAAGCGGGGACCTTTTTGCTGTAAAAACAGCTCTACCCACAGAGCCACCCTGCCACCCCATGTAATAACATATTCACAGCATGAGATTATATTTATAATAATCACAAGTGAATGCATCCTTATTTGGACTCTACTCGTGGCTCTCACTGTTCTTACAGAATTCTTACAGAAACTACGATAATACCCTGCCATTCCCAAGAACCTCCGCAACTCTCTGCGGGTGGTAGGAACTGGAAAATCTGCTATGGCCGTGACCTTGGCCTCTACTAGTCGCACTTGGCCTTGACCAACCTCCTTACCAAGGTAAGTGACAGTTGCTTAGCCAAATTCACATTTTGCTAAATTAAGTGTCAAATTTGCTTTAACAAGTCACTCAAACACTGTTCTCAACAGGCAAATGTTTTATGTCCAACTCCACGAATACAACACCAGATCATCAAGATACGCGTTACAATTTGGTACATCATGTAAAACGATATTAACGAGGCACTGGAAAGTTTCTGGGACATTTCTGTATACTGGAGGAAATTATCTGAGGTTACAAAGGCTGAAATCTCTGAAGCTTTTGAGGTGAGTGGAACTTGCCAATAGAGTGCTGCGGGACCCAACGCAAATCTCGCGGGAGCGGGCGGTTTGAACTTTGCTGCGGGCGGGAATGGGCGGCTAAAAAAAAACACTGCGGGATCGGGAGGTAGCCTAGCGACATGATGTCATTGTCAACAAAATCAAAGTACTTGAAGTCTAAAGAAACGCGCGGTAGCCTAAGCGTTTTAGATGTCCCCGATAGCCCAGGCTATATTCATCTTCCCTACCAGTGCGTCAGAATACATGCAGGTCAGGGAAAGAAACAAACATGAATCTCTTTAATAATAGCAATACAATACGTTTTTTTTTTTTTCCTGCGGGACGGGAGAAGACACAAAATCAATGCATCTCTATTATCGTGCGGGAATAAATTCTCAGAGTTGTGCGGGTGCGGGCGGGAGTGGACATACACATTGCGGGAGCGGGTGGGAGTGTAACACACACGTTGCGGGAGCGGGCGGTAATGGTCAGAAATTCGGCGGGCGCGGGCGGGATGAAGAAAACAGTCCCGCGCAGGGCTCTACTTGCCAATATCCTTTTAGCATATCAAGCTTTGTAACAAAACGTGCAGAACCGATGTCATCTATACAATCCTCCATCCGAGGTAACGGGTAACTGTCTGGCACAGTCACAGCATTTATTTTACGGTAATCTGTGATAAGTATTCAATTTGCAAACAATACCTACTTTTTCCGTTTTGTCTGGCTTCTCATTGTGTTTTCTGACTTGCTTTGTGTTTAGATTTGCTATTGTGTTTAAAATTTGTTGTTTCATTTTTTGATTTGTAATTTTGTCTTAAAAATTGTCATTTATTTTGCTCTTCACATACAGTATACTTTACAGTGTGTCATATATGATCTTACTCTAGTTTCTCCAGTTTACAGTGAGGATCCTGTAGTACATCAGAAAGCAGCTTCACTGAATCTCCTAGTTTATTCACAGACAGATCCAGTTCTCTCAGGTGTGAGGGGTTTGATCTCAGAGCTGAAGCCAGAGCAGCACAACCTTCATCTGTGACGCCACAATCACTCAACCTGTAGAGAACAATGACAGAATGTGAATTGTAGTTGAAGTGTGTGTAGTTTGTTATTGACTCTGGTCTCAGAGCAGGAGAGGAGATATAATGACAAGCATTGCCACATACTGCTGCTGATAGAATGAGATTTATGTATGTTGATGCTCAATGCTGCAGTTTGAAACTGTCATGTGCTTCAGGACTGAACAGACACACAGAGCTGAATGTGAGATATTGTTTCATAGTGATATAAGGACGGATCTGTCTGGAGAAACAGTCACTTTCTCCTCTAATAAACACCTACAGGAGGACATCTGCTTCACAGGAGCCACGTGTTCCCCATTACACCTCATTTATTAACTCTTGTGATCAAACACTTGATCATCATGTCATGTTTGGTCTCATCTGGAAGCTTAAAACTGAATAGAAATGTGTTGATCTCAATAGAATCAAACAGCTATCAAAAAAAGCAATCAAACAACGTGCTGCAATGCACAACAACTTGCAATTCCAATTTAATTAAATTAATTAATACTATGAGAAAAGAAAACCTGCACATGCATTGTCAAATTATCCAAGTTTCATGGGTAAATTTAAAAGAATGTTAAGACTGGATGTAATCAACATTTATATATTAATAGAATAAAACTGTAATTATATGTAATTATATCGTAATTGAATAAAAAATAACTTAATATAATTCAACGTCTAACTGGTTTAACATGTTTAAAAATAATCCACATGCTGGACTGTGAACTGGCAGATAGTTCATGTGTTCATAAGTTTGAGTCTAGCTCGTCATTCCAGATGCCCTTCTGTAAAATGTCAAAACTAAAAAAAATATCAAAATAACAAACAATTATAATAATTAACTACCTTATATGTTTCTATTGTTGTCTTCAAAAGTGTGTGTTCAAGTATGCTGCTGTTTTGCTCCATTAACTGATTCATCAGATTTTAGGAGTTTTGAGCTGCTTCTCCACTTGTTTGGTATTTTATGCCAGATGAGAAATATTTAAATTCCTTCTTTATTTTAATTTTAACATTTTTACTGGAAAACCTGAATTATTTATATGCAACTTCTCTGACTTTGTTTGCCTGAAGAAATCTTTTACAGTGTCTCTGTATTGAAAACACATCAAAATGCCGGCCACTAAAATAATAGCTACAGCATTTATGAGCTTTTGACTGATTTTCTTAATGTTTTAACAGTGAAGTGATTGTTCTCGTTGATACTTACTGAACTGATCTGGATTCTTTAATCACAGGCAGCAGCTTCTGAAGAACTCTCATATTTTCAGGATTATTCTTTCCTTTAATAAATTTATCAAGACGAAACTCATTCAGTTCCTCTTCTGATGTCAACAACACAAAAACTACAGCTGACCACTGAGATGAAGAGAGTCCGGCTTTACTTAAATTTCCAGATTTCAGATACTGTTGTATTTCCTCCACTAGTGAACGATCACCCAGTTCATTCAGACAGTGGAACAGATTGATGGATTTCTCTGGAGAGTCAATGGTCCTGATCTTCTCCTTGATGTACTCAACTGTTTTCTCATTGCTGTCAGATCTGCTTCTTTTCAGCTTCATTATTCGTTGTAGGAGAATCTGATGAGACTCCACTGACAAACCCAGAAGGAACCGCAGGAAAAGATCCAGATGTCCATTTTTACTCTGTATAGCCTCATTCACAGCTTTCTGATGCATCTTAAATAATACAACATGTTGAAACAAGACCTTCACTTTAAACCGTAAACTCTGTTTGTTGATTAGCTCAAACACATTTCTGTTGTGGTTTGTCCAGGAGAGGTGCACATATAGAGCTGCTAGATGTTCCTGAATGCTCAGATGAACAAAGCAGAAGACTTTCCCCTGATACAAGCCCAACTCCTCTCTGAAGATCTGAGTGCACAATCCTGAGTACACTGATGCTTCTCTCACATCAATGCCACACTCTCTCAGGTCTTCCTCATAGAAGACCAGGTTGCCTTTCACAAGCTGCTGGAAAGCCACTTTCCCCAGTTTGAGGATCATGTCTTCATCTGTCAGCTTCTTCTCATAGTCCTTCTCACGTTTGATGTTGGTCTGAAGGATCAGGAAGTGTGTGTACATTTGAGTGAGAGTCTTGGGAATCTCTCCACTCTCTGCTGGACTCAACATCTTCTCCAGAACAGCGGCTGAGATCCAGCAGAACACTGGGATGTGGCACATGATGTAGAGGCTCCTTGATGACTTCAGGTGTGAGATGATTGTATTGGCCAGACTCTGATCACTGATTCTCTTCCTGAAGTATTCCTGCTTCTGTGGCTCATTGAAGCCTTGTACCTCTGTCACTCGATGGACACACTCAGAGGGGACGAGATCAGCTGCTGCTGGTCTGGAGGTGATCCAGATGAGAGCAGAGGGAAGCAGATTCCCCTCAATCAGGTTCATCAGCAGCACATCCACTGAGGCTGATTCAGATATATTACACAGTTTCACTTTACTCTTAAAGTCCAGAGACAAACGACACTCATCCAGACCATCAAAGATGAACAACACTTTATATTCATCACTGGATATTTCCATTTCTTTAGTTTCAGGGAAAAACACATGAAGAAGATCTGAAAGACTGAGTGTTTTGTCCTTCATCAGATTGATT
Source organism: Barbus barbus (assembly GCF_936440315.1). Taxonomy (NCBI): domain Eukaryota; kingdom Metazoa; phylum Chordata; class Actinopteri; order Cypriniformes; family Cyprinidae; genus Barbus; species Barbus barbus. The sequence continues at coordinate 30,346,866 of NC_136746.1, read as the reverse complement.
TCTCTGAAAGAAAGTGGAAATATGAGCTGGACGTCCTGATTCTCTTTCCCTTCAGCCCAGTCCAGGATGAACTTCTGCACAGAGACTGTTTTTCCAATGCCAGCGACTCCCTTTGTCAGCACAGTTCTGATGGCTTTGTCTTGTCCAGGTAAAGGTGTAAAGATGTGATTGCATTTGATGGCTGTGTCCTCTGTTGCTGCTCTCCTGGATTGTGTCTCAATCTGTCTCACCTCATGCTCATTACTGATCTCTCCACTCTCACTCTCTGTGATGTAGAGCTCTGTGTAGATCTCATTCAGGAGTGTTGGGTTTCCCTGCGTCGCTGTTCCCTCATACAGACACTCAAACTTCTTCAGCAGATTTGATCTGAACCTGTTGAGGACTTTATGCCTGGAAAATTAAAATACCACATTATTACATGAGTTACAGAGGTAAATGTACAGAGAAAAATGTCTCTTTTGTTTTCTGTGTTATGAGACACTGAACATATCATAGGGTTTATGAAATGTGTCAGTTATTAATGATGTATTTGAGTAATGTGTGATGATGCACTGCATTAATAAATCCCACAGTTTACCTGTTTACTGTATGTATATATATATATTCTACAGCCGGTACTTCATAGTTCCAAAGAAGGATGGAGGGTTGCGTCCCAGAGAGCATCCAACACCACAGCCAGGACCCAAGGAGGAATCCGGGACCGTACTGGGGGCCTTAGCCTCAGTGCACCACGGAGGAAACGTGTAACTAGGGGGTATCTACCCACTGACTGTCCACCAAGAGAGGCGTGGTAGGCCGAAATTACCGCCACAAAGACCTTCAAGGTGGAGTGGGTTAACCCTGCAGAGAGTCGAGCCTGCAGGAACTCCAGCACTGTACCAACCGGGCAGTCAACTGGGTCCTACTCCCTTTCAGGGGCCTGACCAGCAAAGGCTTAACTGTATGTGTCCAGTGCCAGCACATACGTTCAGAGAGCTGCCCTGTGGAGAAGAGCGGACCAGCTGCTGATTTGCTATGGTCCTCCTAAGAGAGGTCTTCCTGCTTCAAAGCAGACCCTCAGTCGGTGGATTGTTGATGCCATTCACATTGCATACGAGTCCTCTGACCTCCCCTCGCCGATGGGAGTCAAGGCTCATTCCACTAGGAGTGTGGCCGCCTCCAAGGCCTTCCTCACAGGTGTCCCAATACAGGACATCTGCAACACTGCGGGATGGTCTACGCCCCTGACCTTTGTCAGGTTCTACGGCCTGGTCATGCGGGCCACTCCAGGCTCTCCCGTCCTCTCGCCCGAGCTGTGCTCCGCATGGATACACACTGGGCAGGGATTGGCAAGTCTGGCAGCGTGGATATCTCGTTCCCCAAAGCGTCTCCTGACGCAGCTCGAGTTACTGAAGAGGAACATCTTAGGTTACGTATGTAACCCCAGTTCCTCGAGGGAACGAGACGCTGTGTCTCGAGGCCACACTTCCGGCATCCCTGCCATCGCTTGCTTCATTCTAGAAGCTGACGCCGGTTTCATCTCACGTGCTTTATATCAGCTGGTCATTACGTCACCTCGTCCGTGACGTCACGCCCATTCTTTGGACAGATTTCACTTGTATTCAGAGCCAGTTAATGCTGAAGGCGTTCCCCAAAGTGTCTCCAGACGCAGCTCGAGTTCCTGAAGAGGAACTGGGGTTACATACGTAACCTAAGACGTTTTTGCTCAACAATACATGGATTTTTTTTTTCAGGCATGTGTATTTACACACACGTTTACATATGTATCAGTATCTATGAAATAAGATCCTCGACAAAAACACATAGGCCTTTGTAAACTTATGTATAAAATTTTACAAAATATGTTTTTGTTTAGTATCGTATGTCTTACATCGGGTTTTATGGCTCATATGTGCAATTCATTTCAATTCAGTGATTATGGAGAAATAGACAAATAAACCTTCCTCAAAAGTCTGTTGTGTCATATTCAACATTTACTTTTTAACAAGATTTTTTTTAACATGAATGCATAATCAAGACAACCCAATTTGCTTCATCCCAGTACATGTTCATCTTGAATTATTACTAACATTATAAAAGTTATTCTCACTGAAAGATTTCACAGCAAAAATACTTTAAGTCAAGTCAAGTCAAGTCACCTTTACTTATATAGCGCTTTTTACAATGCAAATTGTGTCAAAGCACTGCACAATATAAAAAAAGGAAAATAAAGTGTCAATAAACTTTATTTGACAAAAAAGCATGAACTCTCAATCAGAGAGCATGAAGTAAATCATACACAACAGGTTTAAACTGATAACAGGTAGATTGCATAACACGATAAAGTTTAGAGCATGTTAATAATTTATAGGCCCTAGAAATTTGTGTATCAAATATGATACAATAGGTTAATATATACACAAATAGACATATTGTACACGGTATTAAAACAAATGTTTTAAAAATGTAGCTAAAATGTTGCAACACTCATTGCCAAACAAGCTTTCTGTTTTGAATCCGTTATACTCACAAAGGGGCGACTAGGATACAAACATTAAAATAAAAATAAATAAATAAAAGTTATGCTATTTTTTTTAATAAATAAATTAAATTAAATTAAAATCATGAATTTGTCTTATTTGTGTTCTAATAAGATCGAAATAGCAATAAATGAATTTTCTGATGTCTCTCTGTTTTTTGGGGGTTAATATAGTAAGTGTGTAAAGTACCTGCATCCTGGAGAAAGCTCTTGATCTCGGGGTGTTTGTGTGTGATTCATGATGAAGAGTGAGATCTCCAACACTTACTCTGTGTGGAAATGACAAACTAATCATTCAGCTGAACACATCCTGAGAGTTCACTCAAATACACAATCTTAGTCTCATGTTAACACAAATGATGAAATCAACCACAGACAACACGAAACAACAACTAAACCACTTCATCTGCTGAAAAACAAACATATCAAAGAACACACGACCTTCAGGAGAAATATGAAAGCGGAAGTTACCTGCAGAGATTCACCTGCGCTTCCTCGCATATCAAAGCAGATATTTCAATGTTTCCACTATATTACCTTCAATAATCGATCAGTATTTTTGAAGGCAATATCAGCAAACATTAAATAATAAGACTCTGATGTTGCAGCAGACGCGATGAAAATGAGTAACTGACCTTTGAACTAATGTTCCTCTTCAAATATAGACAAACTAGTCTGACCTTTGAACTAAATATAGATTGTATTTGTTACAGCAGGGATGGGCAACTTTGATAGTGATGAGGGCCAGCATTTTTTCTTCTTTATATCAAGGGGCCGGATTATTAATCCACGTCCGCACACCTTTACACCGTCTAACTCAATTTACTTTTTATTGAAGGAAATTAAAGTATAATTAATGTCATTTGTTTTTTTTTTTTCAATATTTTGTTAACTATAAAACTTGTGCAGTTATGCTAATTCAGAAGGGAAACTTTGTAGTCAGTTGGCAGCAATATTACCCCAACAAGCCAATGTAAACATCTCAATTACATTGTCTGTAAATTTGCAACAAAGAAATGTACAGAGGTCATTTTTATTATTAGTGTCCTACAGAACATTATCAAAACAACAAGAGGACAGTTAAAAAGGACAAAAAGTTATTGCAATTGATCTCCTTGAACTTGGTAAAAAGATAATCTGTTTACCATCTTGACTGGAAAATACTGCATTCATGGTCAGTTTTTCATTTATTATTTGCTAATGTTAGTGAATGTTTACATTAGAGTGCACGTGTACTATGCTGAAATTAATACGTGGAGCGACTGGAAACAAGCCAATGGTTGGAGATATGTGACTATTCCAAATGTTTTAATATTTATCATCTGAGTCGATATATGATCCAGCGGGCCGTACTAAAAGACACTACGGGCCGTATACGACCCGCAGGCCGCCAGTTGCCCATCTGTGTTACATTATTCCAGCGCGTGGTGACCAGAGACTGTTAAAATATATTTGATGTCTGATTCATTCAAGAGATTCGTTCAAAAAGTCTTCCATTTATGTCGTTTATAACTTTTTATACATTTATACTTAGACTCGTTTATAATATTAAATAAAACATTTATGGAAGAAAACAAGTAAATTATCCTTCATATTATTTAGTTTGGTTGTCTGATGTTTTGTTTTCAGAATCGTGATCTATATTCTAAAAATCAATTATCCATAGTGATAGCTTAAAGAAATACATAAGCTGATATATCTGGCATCTAACTAATACTATTAGTACTGTTTCTAATATTAAAATTCAGTTCTACAATCCAGACAGAGTTATCAGCACTAAGAACAACAGCCTATTACTGCAACTTACTGAAGATACTAATTAGCATATTACTAATGTGATTTGTGCTGTCCTGTGCTTCATTAGAACTATATAATAATAATGACAATTATCATATAGTTATAATGAAGCACATAACACAAATCACATTAAATTAATATGACTGATGATATTTTGAGGCATTATTTTAACTAAATATAATATATGCATTGATTAAACTATACATTTAAAAAGGTGCAAATCAGTATTAATCGTTCTTAAACCTGCATTTCATGTCGAACATTTTAATAACTGTTTTTAAATAATAAAATAAATAAAAATGTAGCATATTTACTTTTTCCCCTTCAGTTCAGTATCCATCCCTAGAAAAATGATTGCAATCTTAATCTCAAATTTCCCTCCAACTGTATATATTTACAATATGATGTTATAAATATTAAACTAAAGCTCAGAACATCACTCTTGATTTATCAGCTTTTAAATTTGTCAATACATTTTCTAACAGCGATCTGAATTGAGTCAATTACAGCGAGCTCTTTTGTTCCCAGCTGGCTGTACATTGGTTTGCAGTTGCTCATCTAATGGGCTCTTTGGGGATGAAGTCTCAGTGTGAAGCGTGTTTTGTTAATTCAGTAATTCAGTGTTTGACAGGCCTCTGTTCAGCAACTGAGAAATCAGCATCACTCCTGGAGAAGAGACTCAGAAACAGTTTGTTGAGTTTAATAGGTGATGCATTAGACTGTTATGTCTATAGTTTTGATCTTGTGAGAATCAGAGTATATGATCGCTCACTGATATCAGAAACACCGCTCCGCGTCCAAAGCATTTCAGTCTGTTTGAAATATCACACTTCTGTTGATAACGTAGCCTATAATAAAAAAATAAAAATAGATCAAATAACAGGAGAGTTTCAAAGTGGCTTATTGGAACACTAGAGTGCAAACGTTTTCACATAACAAGCTAATAACATGGTTGTCAGCAATAAAAGGTATAATTGCTGCTTTTTGCGGTGCAAATTTAGTTTGTGATGAAAATAACTGTTATTTTTCTTACAGATCGCTGCATTTCTTACAGATTTCTGCTCATTCGAAATCGGACGCAAGTAGCACTGTAAGATTACATTTGTTTGAATGCATTATTGAGAGAGCGATTGCGTGCGAATAAGTGTTGTAGTAGCTACCTGTTTAAATCATGCTTTCAGCTGAAAATATTCAGTATCTAGAAGCAACAAACAAATTCCTTGAGAACTATAACTTCCCGCTTATGTCCATAGCCGTCATAGACTTCACATTCTTTCTGATTTGAGTGATCCTTCTCTATCAAGCTAGATAAATATGTTTAACATCTGAATTCTTGCTAAATATGCAGTTATATTATGGGCTGTTGGCATTAATTGTAGCCTACTCATGATGGAGCGAGTCTAAACCACGAAGCTCTGACTTTTAAAGATCCGCTCCTCGCTCCAGTCAAAATCACACCGCTCCGCTCACATACTCTGGTGAGAATATGGAGGGGAAAACAGATCAATTTTATTCAAGGACTCAAACGGAGCAAAAATATGAATTTGGTGCATATGCTGATATTTATATGATGAAATTCTGATGCTTGTAATGTAAATCAGTGCGATCTTTATAGATCCTGATGATCAGATTTGAGATGCATTGGTTTAAAAAAAAAAAAAAAAAAAAAAAAAAGCTGAGCTGCTTCAGTCCAGTAAGTGTTCATCTGGAAATATGACAAATATCAATTTGTTTTTCTTATGTATGCAGCAAAAAGGCAATACAGGCAATAATTAATTGCATAAGGAGAAAATATGGGTTAAATTAATCTGGACAGTCACTGTTGGGAAATGAAATATTCTATAATCTGTCAGTGTTTGTGTGAGTTTTTTTATGGGTAAGGACTCTTTAAAGTCAAAGTTTGTCAACTCTTTGAAATCAGTTTAGCGATAAAAGGCTGTGATATTTTATCGCATACTTTCAGTCTGAGATCTCTAGATTACATCAGACAAGTCTTTCTGTTTGTGTTGAGCGAATAAATAGTCAACAAATCCTTTAACTTTTACGGTATTCAGAACGGAGCAAAATATAAATCAGAAAATATAAGCAGCTATAAAATTATTAGTTATAAACAACAAACATCTAGAAAAACTAATGTATTTAAAGAGAAACATACATCTCTCGTTCTGCATGAATACAAATGTTTGGGTCACATAAACTTATCCATTCCAATTTAATTAAATATAATTTAACATTTTAATTTTGTCAGTTAACGGTCAATGATTGGTTAACGAGTGTTGGGAGTCGGTCAGGAACATGAACCGAAATTAACATCTCTATAGTTTTTGTGTCCCATCACGCAGTCTCTGTTGATTGTGTGACTGTGACGTCTCTGTAGCGGCTCCTTATTCACCATCAGCTGATCCTGAGGAAACTGCACTGACCGATAAATACCGAGAGTCCTACAATAAAACACACAGACAGTCAGATATGAGTCTGAGACATTACTGCTGTCACATCACATCAGCAGATCCAGCTCAGAAAACACACAGTATATTCATATTACAGCCAGAGATATGAATGAACAACTGATCAGAGATTAATAACAGTACATGATCAACAACTACTATCACTTAGAGACTCTGTAAGATATTAAAATATTCATATATTCATAAATCAGTCACATCACAGAATTAAACACAGTTTAAAGTACAGAGACTAAAGTGGAGCTGAATTATTATCTTATATTCTCCAATCACACACACAGGAGGTCTGTTACTCAATTTAGAAACTTTAAATAAACACTTACAATAGAATAATTTCTCCAGTTTATAATGTGGATCCTTCTTCAGATCAGACAGTAACTTCCTACTAGAATATCCTAGATTATTCTCAGACAGACTCAGTTCTCTCAGGTGTGAGGGGTTTGATCTCAGAGCTGAAGCCAGAGCAGCACAACCTTCATCTGTGACGCCACATTTCCTCAACCTGTAGAGAACAATGAGAGAATGTGAATTGTAGTTGAAGTGTGTGTAGTTTGTTATTGACTCTGGTCTCAGAGCAGGAGAGGAGATATAATGACAAGCATTGCCATATACTGCTGCTGATAGAATGAGATTTATGCATGTTGATGCTCAATGCTGCAGTTTGAAACTGTCATGTGCTTCAGGACTGAACAGACACACAGAGCTGAATGTGAGATATTGTTTCATAGTGATATAAGGACGGATCTGTCTGGAGAAACAGTCACTTGCTCCTCTAATAAACACCTACAGGAGGACATCTGCTTCACAGGAGCCACGTGTTCCCCATTACATCTCATTTATTAACTCTTGTGATCAAACACTTGATCATTGTGTCATGTTTGGTCTCATCTGGGAGCTTAAAACTGAATAGAAATGTGAACTCAATAGAGATTGTGAATATATTGTGTGCTTTGCTTTAAGTGTGTTTTTGTGATAACTTTTTTAGCCGTTTATGCGACTTTGATTAAGAATATGGAATCCATGTGTCAGAGAGTCTCCGTCACCTCAGTCATTGCAGTCATCAGCACCCACACTAACGAGATCCCAATCACCTGACTACTGATTCACCACACCTGCCACAGTCAATCAACCCCTGTATATCTGCACGCCGCCAGCACTCCCTCCTCGTCCGGTCTACCGTTCACACTCTTGAACCTAACCTGACTCTCTCCTACTAATCCTGTGTTTACTTACCTCCAGAGTTCCCGCCGTTCCACGATCTCCACCGCTCCTGTCCTCCACCGCTCCTCGGATCCCCGCAAGCCTCCAGCGCTCTGCCCTACCTCTGCATTCTCACCTTTGACCAGCATTCACGCCCGCTTCACTGCTTATTCCATTTCTGTCAATAAAGACCCTGTTAACCGTCACCGTCCGCAGCTCTCCCGAGCCTGCCCCCTTCCGTGATTCCTCCAAGCCTGCCGTCCGCAGGAAAATGCATGCCGCCGTTCGCGGCTCCCCCAAGCCCGCCTGCCGAAAATATGGCAAGCCCATCTGCTGAAAATATGGCAAGCCCGCCTGCTGAGAATGTGGCAAGCCTCCTGTCTGTTTCCTCCTGTGCCTGCTCCTCGCAAGTGCCCTCCTAAGACTCAGCTGGTCCCACCCAGCTCTCCTGCGTCTCCGCTGGTCCCGTCCAGCTCTCCTGCATCTCCGCTGGTCCTGTCCAGGGTTCCCCGGATCCGCCATGGCCTCCCGAGTCTCCAGTCCCGCCAGGGCTCCCGGAACTGGCGCCACCCTGGAGGCCGGTAACCCTGCCCCCCAGATCACCTGGAGGCCTCCAGAACGCCCCCCCCCCCCTCCCCATTGGATGGTGTATGGCGTATGGCGTGAGGACACACCTTCCGGAGGGGGGCGTAATGTCAGGGAGTCTACGTCACCTCAGTCATCAGCACCCACGCTAACGAGATCCCAATCACCTGCCTACTGATTCACCACACCTGCCACAGTCAATCAACCCCTGTATATCTGCACGTCGCCAGCACTCCCTCCTCGTCCGGTCTACCGTTCACACTCTTGAACCTAGCCTGACTCTCTCCTACTAATCCTGTGTTTACTTACCTCCAGAGTTCCCGCCGTTCCACGATCTCCACCGCTCCTGTCCTCCACCGCTCCTCGGATCCCCGCAAGCCTCCGGCGCTCTGCCCTACCTCTGCATACTCACCTTTGACCAGCATTCACGCCCGCTTCACTGCTCATTCTATTTCTGTCAATAAAGACCCTGTTAACCACATTCCTCCGTGTCTCCTAGTCCGTGACGTGACACCATGGATGGGATTTGTAATGGCTTGTAATGGCTGTTCATAATTCTAGAAACTCGCTCATAATGCAAACATATTTAAGTCTGTGAATATATCTAGAATATCTTTTGCTGCTGAATTATCCACTAACTTAGTTTATACTATATATTTTTTGTCACAGTTTATGAATATACGTTTTCACTTTTTTATTTTATTTTTCTTTATAATGAATTAGTCAGTTTTTTGTTGATTGTGAAAGAGTGATTATCAGTTCCACACAGAGATATATAAATTATACATTGTTTTTAAAAGAAAAAAACGAAAAAAAAAACTGCAGTGGTATGGGATCGGGATCTGTATCGGTCAGTACTGAACCCCAGGTGTCAGAATCAGTATTGGAGGCAAAAAAGACCGATTGGAGCGTCGCTAGTTCATAGTGCAAGGAATGAAGTTGACAGAAATGCATACTAGGGATGGGCATTTTTGGCAATTTCTTATTTCGATCATCAGAATTTTATTTTATTTTTTTTAATAAATCCTTATTTGGAGCTTCAAGTGCTCTGAACTCAGCTGAACTAGCACGGACACCGGGAGGAGAGATCTGAAACTTCTTTTAACATCCACTCAACTGAAAGGTAACTACGGATTGAATTGAAACTATTATGAATTGTTTTGGGAAATATGGATGTGAATAGTAGGTTTTAATCCCCCATACCGGTATAAAAATACTACAGTATTCATGTCCTTGCTTCTGTATCAAATGCAGATATCATCTACATATAAACTACAGTGAACATCAGAACCAATGACTTTTACTATGCTGTTTATTTAATACTAAAAACCTGAGGCTGAACACTTTATATGTACTTTAAATGTGCTTCATGTGAGAGTCATATATGATCTTACCACAGTTTATCCAGTTTACAGTGAGGATCCTGTAGTACATCAGAAAGCAGCTTCACTGAATCTCTTAGTTTATTCCCAGACAGACTCAGTTCTCTCAGGTGTGAGGGGTTTGATCTCAGAGCTGAAGCCAGAGCAGCACAACCTTCATCTGTGACGCCACAAACATTCAACCTGTAGAGAACAATGACAGAATGTGAATTGTAGTTGACGTGTGTGTAGTTTGTTATTGACTCTGGTCTCAGAGCAGGAGAGGAGATATAATGACAAGCATTGCCATATACTGCTGCTGATAGAATGAGATTTATGCATGTTGATGCTCAATGCTGCTGTTTGAAACTGTCATGTGCTTCAGGACTGAACAGACACACAGAGCTGAATGTGAGATATTGTTTCATAGTGATATAAGGACGGATCTGTCTGGAGAAACAGTCACTTGCTCCTCTAATAAACACCTACAGGAGGACATCTGCTTCACAGGAGCCATGTGTTCCCCATTACATCTCATTTATTAACTCTTGTGATCAAACACTTGATCATTGTGTCATGTTTGGTCTCATCTGGCAGCTTAAAACTGAATAGAAATGTGTTGAACTCAATAGAGATTGCCTACATATGTACTGAGATCATGTTAATGAGTTTTTCTTCTGGCTCATCACCTGTTTACCTCCAGCCTTATTGTCTTTGGTGTTTATATTTCACTTTGATGAACTTTCTTTTCTTAAATAATATTTTTCTCAGTATATGAGACAGGGATGGGCAAGAGATGGGATCAGTCCTGGAGGATCACTGTCCTGCAGAGTTTAGCTCCAGCCTGATTAAACTCACCTGCCTGTAACTTTCTAGTGATCCTGGAGACACTGATTACTGTGTTCAGAAAGGCTGGATTAACACACAGGTGTACAGGACACTAGAGCAGAGGGGGACCCAGCCGAAACACTGCTCTCTCTGGGACACGATTTCAACCGAGGAGGGTCTTTAAATCGATCCGCGTCATAATCCAGCTCTGTGCTTCAGCTGTGTTTAATTGAGGTTGGAGCTAAACTCTGCAGGACTGTGGCCCTCCAGGACTGAGGTTATCCATCCCTGATATTAGAGGAACATGAAACTGCTGATAGAGCAGCAAATAAAACAAATAAATAAAAATAAATGCTGCTTGTGGTTTTACAGGTGTTGAGGGTCTTTCCTTTTATCAATGATAATGCTAAACGCTGAAGTGATTATAACTTTCATTCACTCATTGATCACTGTAGTACTGAGTTAAAACTAAACACATTCAGACTCTTGTCTGTTCAAATCTAAACCTCTGAGATATTCATCCTGCAGTAAGTCACAGAGACTCTGGATTACTATTTTACACGTTATCTGAAAGTTCATTATTTATCAAACTAGCATAAGCAAAGCATGTGATGTAATGGAAATGAATGAAATTAACGTTGTGCTGAAATTTAGCGTTTACTGAACATTGCTGATTTTATTCTTAATATTGACATTAAAGGATCAGGGATGCAAACACATCATGGGTGAAAAAGGTGACAAAGACACTCAATAAATAAATAAAATACTTATACATTATTTAAAGCTTTTATTATTTTTTAACTCTACAATTGTGCTGTAAAATTCACTTTAAAGATTCATTTTTCATTCATAGAGATGATATAAAAAAATGTGCCAAAAATCCTTGAGGAAAACAAAGACTTAAGATGACAATTACATAAATTGACCATTATATCCAGTAGATATAGGCAAAAATAAAGGGCTACTACTACTAGATGGCAGCAGAGGATCACTCATTAGCTCAGTTGCCATTTCCACTCCCTAGTTTTGATTTCTTGCTTTTGGATTTATTATAAAATGATTATTATAACAAATTTTTGTACTTTGCTTAAGTAGTATAGCAAGTACAATTAAATAATAATGCATTCAATATTTTGAAATATTTTTTTAATTTAAAATTTTAATTATTATTTAAACATTGCTTTGAAAAGGACACATAAAAAAAGAGTGTTTTAAGTGATCTTTAACTGCCCTTAATATATTCAGCAACACAGACTTGTTACTGCTGTAGTTATGTTACTCAGCATCAGGTTCTGTCCGTTGCTACAGTTATCACTGTCAATCATAGCAATGACTGGCGCAACAATTTAGTGGATTCACGCGTTTGTCACTCCTGAAACTGTATATGTGGATGTTCAGTCCTATATGTTCAGAAACTGAGCAAAGGGCTCCTCTTATAGCGCAACTGACTGAGCTTTATCACGCCAAAACTCAATGATATAATCAATGACTAACTACACAATCAATCTCTTATTTACACTGTGTGTATGCTTTTCTCTCTCTCTCTCGTTCTAATAAGTAGATCTGTGAGCGTGTAGAACTCTACTTGCAAAAACAAAAATGAGCTCAGAGCGGATTCTGACTAACCTACAGAAAACACCTCTGACTGGCCATTGCTTTCAACAGAGACGCCTGTGATTGGCTACAATACTCAACACTGCAAAAGCACGATGTAAATAAACATGTGGTTCTGTAATTCCAAACCAAAGCACGCACACAAAAACACACAGGAGCGGTTGAAATCGGTTGACTATAAGCGGGTATAGAATTTAGTCAAAACACTTTCTCAACCTATCTGCACAAATATCATAAGTGACCTATTTTGATCTGAAAAGGTGATTTTTTTACTGAAAGGTGAGCAGTTTGCATCTATGAAGGATGTTTTACTGAGGCAGGGCTATAGACTGCTGGTTGCATTTGCCACAATTTTTTGAGAATGTGAGTCAAAATTTGACGTGGTTGCATTTGTGCGAGTGTATGGTCTGCGCTGCTCCAAAGCGTCTGCTCCGTGCCTCAGAGCTGCAGCACATTGTAGCAGGACTCACGTGAAGAGAGGTGCTTTCAGTGCGAGCGCTTCAGGTGTAGAGACGGGTTTATACTCGCCGCGTCAGTACGAGCGCGAATGTGACAGTAATATTGAGGAAATTACGGCAGACGGAGGATTTGGTTTCCACACTAAAATAAAGTAAAAGACTAGGGGTATGACCAGACACTTATCCCATGAGACGAGACACGAGACAGGGTTCATGAGACTGAGACAAGACGAGATTTTTAGATTATTTATTTTTTTAAATCCTCAATAAAGAAATATTATAAATAGTCTTTTATTCAACTGAAAAACACAAAATGCAGATGTAGGTGCATTTTGAAATCAACTTGTACTTTATGAAATTAAACTTCTATTTTAATGAATCATGTGCAGTAATAAACAACATGTAAACTGGATATATTGAGAATCACATTTTTTTTTAAAATAAACTGCAGATCACGATTCTGAAAAAAATATTAGAAAACTTAACAAAATAACGTAATTTCCTAGTGGTTCTGACAAAATGTTCATTGCTTAAGTCTTTTAAAAAAATATACATTAATTTGAACAAAATAATATAAAAAAAAAAATCAATGAAGGAGTCAGTGTCTCAGTTCATAAAGACTTGTTTCACTATTGGAATCTCCTGAATGAATGATTCAATGTCAAATATATTTTTTAAACGTGTTCTCACCACCTCCTGGAGGAAGATAAGTGTACTTAAAAATACTTTCGTTTTGATCTTTACTGTAGACAATAAGTGTTTATATCCAAACTATAAACTTTTATCACAGTAGGCCTACTTCTGTTATTTAAATGTCTGTAACACAGAAATACTGATGTGTGGTTGAAAAGACTGTTTGTGTTGCTCTTTCTGGATCAGCAGCAGCATAACTGCAGATGTCTTTAAGACGCTTACGATGTGAAACAGGTGTTAGTGGAGTTGTTAGTGTGAGCAGCGTGTTTTGTCGCCACCCATACAGTGGGGCAAAAAAGTATTTAGTCAGCCACCAATTGTGCAAGTTCTCCCACTTAAAAAGATGAGAGAGGCCTGTAATTTTCATCATAGGTACACTTCAACTATGAGAGACAGAATGGGGGGAAAGAATCCAGGAAATCACATTGTAGGATTTTTAAAGAATTAATTGGTAAATTCCTCTGTAAAATAAGTATTTGGTCACCTAAAAACAAGCAAGATTTCTGGCTCTCACAGACCTGTAACAACTTCTTTAAGAGGCTCCTCTCTCCTCCACTCGTTACCTGTATTAATGGCACCTGTTTGAACTCGTTATCAGTATAAAAGACACCTGTTCACAACCTCAAACGGTCACACTGCAAACTCCACTATGGCCAAGACCAAAGAGCTGTCGAAGGACACCAGAAACAAAATTGTAGACCTGCGCCAGGCTGGGAAGACTGAATCTGCAATAGGCAAGCAGCTTGGTGTGAAGAAGTGATGTTTTATTAACAAATTTCGGGAGGAGCACGCGCAGATAATTAACACGGCCAATTCATCATCAGCAATTACACCACCTATCCAATCAGCACGAGAGAGAATCCCTATAAATAACCAAGCAGTCTTACCGTCATTATCTCTCGTCTTCCAACATTGGCACACCCAATCGCAGAACCATGTCAGAGACAGAACTTTTCGCATACAAAATTCCTTGGAAACCACGGATCCTCCTGCATCACCAGCAGCTGTCCACATCACATTCGAGCCCACGGCTGCAACACGGGGCCACCGGCTTTCCCGCGCAGCACCCGCGCATACACCCAGGCCTCGAGGCACGCCATCTTCTCCAGCATCCTCCTTCACGTCAGCCATTTCTTACGCCCCAGCCGCGGAAAATCGGACCGTGGCAGGACTTCGCCAGGTACTCACCAGCGCCAGCATCATCATTCCAAGTCGTTCTACAAAGCTGGATCTCCTCGCCCTCTACGCTTCTCTTCAGTCCGGGGAACCTTCAAACTCTTCACCTCCATCCAAAGCAGTGACTAAAACAAGCCAGGGCCGCGGCGTTCCCTATTCACGACCAGAACAATTCACCTCGGGGACGGGCCTCCGGCCACTAGGCCGCACCAGAAGGCCTTCAGCAAGTTTAGGCCGCACCTCGGATGCCGCTGCCACCAGCCCCCACCCTCCACCTCGAGCCACCGAGCTAGTAACCCATCCTGGCGAAGAGCTGGCCTTCGCCTCCACAAGCCGCCGCGTCAGAGCGAGCACACCTCCGCTAGCGGCGAGGAACCACCCAAAGCCCCAGCCCCACCCCACTCCCAATCCCGCAGACTAACTTCTTGGAAGGGAGAGCTGGTTATGTATTCTTAAAGGGCTGCGTTTCAGTCACTATTTCATATTTATCCCGTTGACTGACAACATAAACCGTAAAATGTATAAAGAAAACAGTTTTATTGAGAATTTGGCTGCATTAAAATACAGTACGAGCACAGAGAGACAAATGTAAAAGGCAATATGACGCGATGTCGTCATGAATATGCTAATTAGCACATGACGTCATCTGGCGACATTTAGCGACTTTTCAAACTGGCTTCAGCTACTTTCCATTGAAAGAAGTTGTCAACACTGAGCAGCCCCACCACACACGTATAGCGCGAGCATGCCTCCGCAATCGGCGCAAACCCCGGCGCCCGCCATTCCCCCTCTCTTCCCATCCCTTTCCTCTGCTCACTGAGATTACCCAAGCGCGAGCATGCCTTCGCTAACCACGGTGCAAGCCCCGGCGCCCGCCATTCCCCCTCTCTTCCCCTCCCTTTCCTCTGCTCACCGAGCTTACCCAAGCGCGAGCACGCAGCCGCTAACAGCGCAAGCCCCAGCGCCCACCATTCCCCCTCTCTTCCCCTCCCTTTCCTCTGCCCACCGAGCTTACCCAAGCGCGAGCATGCCTCCGCTAACCACGGTGCAAGCCCCGGCGCCCGCCATTCCCCCTCTCTTCCCCTCCCCTTCCTCTGCTCACCGAGCTTACCCAAGCGCGAGCACGCAGCCGCTAACAGCGCAAGCCCCAGCGCCCACCTTTCCCCCTCTCTTCCCCTCCCTTTCCTCCGATCCTCGAAGTTTCCCAAGCACAAGCATGCCTCCGCTAGCTGCCTTGGAGGCTAACTTTCCCCTTCCCTTCTCCCGAGGTCCATTCTCACTTTCTTCAGCCACACCCCTACCCATCCCGCCAATGTGCTCGCACTGGAACCAGCCCCGTAGCCAACTCCATCAGGACACAGATCTTGTCAGGTGCGGATATAGACTTTTTCCCTTCTTGTCACCAATTTCACCTCCGTCCGCTGATCGCCGAATTAACGAATCTTCCGTCACTTTAAAGAACACAGCTAACAACCCGTCACGTATCTTATCATTCACCAAATTCACGATCACTTTCAACTGCTACACAGAAGTTATTTGCAACGAATTTCCCCACAGAAGTCGCAAACTTGGCGACTATCTCGCGATAGTTGCCGAACTCGCATTATCATACGGAGGCTCCCACTTCTATGCGTACCATAAACTATTTGCAGCTAAATGCGCCATTCGAGTGGCCCAGTGGAATCAAGCCCCTTACTGGGGAGCCCTGGACACCGAACTCCATAACAGAATATTTTTAGGCTGCCGTAACATTACATGCGCGGTCTGCCGATCCATTTCCCACTCCACCACCTTATGCCCCATCATCAACCCATCCATTCCCCCCTGCCCAGAATCATCTCCGCCCACGCTCACGCCCGCTTGATTTGTCCAGTTAAAAAAAAAAAAAAAAAAATTTCACCCCACCATTTCTGATCTAGCGGTGCTGGATGATGAAACTATCTCTTACTTCATTAAGCAAGTAAAACAGACCAGTCAAAGAAGGCCACTTTATTTACATCTTCAACCTCCTTTCGCCCATATTACCATACCGAGCCCTCCTAGCTTTCCTCCACCTCAGGAAATCACAGGCCAAACTCCCATCCGACCCCCTGTTTACAGACGACTCCAACCGCCCCGTCACTCGCTTCTGGTTCCAAAAGCACCTTGAGTCAGTCCTGCTCCTATCTGGTACCCCAGCCGAAAACTTTTCCAGCCATTCGTTCCAAATAGGCGCAGCAACCACAGCGGCCCATAAAGGCCTTTCCCAGCAGCAGATTCAAGCGCTTGGTCACTGGTCAACAGAAGCTTTCAAAAGATATATTCGATCAGACCGCTCCCACATCAAGTAAGCTCACCAAACACTAATCGGCCAACCCCTTTAATGATATACATCCCTGGGAACCCGGACTTCAGACCCTCCATAGCCAACCCCTCTTAACATCACCTATATCCACCTTCAACGGCCCATCTCCACTTCATTCATTCCAACAGCATTCCAACTCCTCCACTGCCGCAGCAGTGACTGCTCCCGCAGGAGCCCAGCTGTATTTCTCCACTGCCGCTGCAGTGTCTGCTCCCGCAGGAGCCTTTTCTATATTCCTCCACTGCCACTGCAGTGACTGCTCCCGCAGGAGCCTTTTCTATATTCCTCCACTGCCACTGCAGTGACTGCTCCCGCAGGAGCCTTTTCTATATTTCTCCACTGCCGCAGCAGTGACCGCTCCCGCAGGAGCCTTTTCTATATTTCTCCACTGCCACAGCAGTAACTGCTCCCGCAGGAGCCCTATCTGTATTTTCACCACTGCCGCTGCAGTGACTGCTCCCGCAGGAGCCTTTTCTATATTTCTCCACTGCCGCAGCAGTGACTGCTCCCGCTGGAGCCCTGTCTGTATTTCCCTACTGCCGCTGCAGTGACTGCTCCCGCAGGAGCCTTTTCTATATTTCTCCACTGCCGCAGCAGTGACTGCTCCCGCAGGAGTCCTATCTGTATCTCCCCACTGCCGCTGCAGTGACTGTTTCCGCAGGAGCCTTTTCTATATTTCTCCACTGCCGCAGCAGTGACTGCTCCTGCAGGAGCCCTAACTCTATTTCCCCACTGCCGCAGCAGTGACTGCTCCCGCAGGAGCCCTATCTGTATTTCCCCACTGATGCTGCAGTGACCGCTCCCGCAGGAGCCCTATCTGTATTTCCCCACTGCCGCAGCAGTGACTGCTCCCGCAGGAGCCCTATCTGTATTTACCCACTGCCGCTGCAGTGACCGCTCCCGCAGGAGCCTTTTCTATATTTCTCCACTGCCGCAGCAGTGACAGCTCCCGCAGGAGCCTTTTCTATATTTCTCCACTGCCGCAGCACTGACTGCTCCCGCAGGAGCCCTATCTGTATTTCCCCACTGCCGCTGCAGTGACCACTCCCGCAGGAGCCTTTTCTATATTTCTCCACTGCCGCAGCAGTGAATGCTCCCGCAGGAGCCTTTTCTATATTCCTCCACTGCCGCAGCAGTGACTGCTCTCTACCTCCCTCTCATCTCTACTTCCAGATTCCATAGAAGTACCACTACCACAGCAGTATCCAGCATCCCTTCAGCCTAAGCCATGCAAGTTTTTTGGGGGGTTATCAAACCCCTCTTCGGCTGCTGTCCTGCAATAATAGCATTTTGGGGGAGCACTTTGGGTCTGGGCTAAATGCTGAGCTCGTACCCTCTCCCCGGTCGAGGGGAGTACCCCGGGCTCGGGAATGATTACCGAGCTCGGAGCCCTCCCCGCGGACAGCACGCCAAATACGCAAACTTTCTCCGTTATTATTATATGTAAGTGTGAACTCGTGAAATATCATTCTGAAGGTCTAAGCCTCAAGCATCAACGACAGATCGCTGTTTTTCGATGGAAAGCTTATAAGGAATGTATTTGCTACATTTATGTAAGCAGTACACATCAAAACATGCAGAATAAAAAAGCAGTATGTACCATTATCATTGTAAAAAAAACTGTAACTTGAATGCAATGTAAGTCGCTTTGGATAAAAGCGTCTGCTAAATGCATAAATATAAATGTAAATGTAATAACGAGCCACAAATGCATCCACTGCTGAAATCCCAGTTTAGTTAGAGAGGTAAGAGTCCACAGAACAACATCCCATAGAGCACTTTTAGTCCAGCGAAACAATAACGTTGTAATAAGGATGACTATTCCTTTGTTTACATTTAATTTCTTCGGGTGAGTTATTGTGCGCGTCTGTTATGGAATAAATTACGCTCAAAAACAGCGTCTTGGTGGTAAAAAAAACAACACGGTGTTGTAGCATACAGTTTTACAAACAGAATGAGACCGTCCACGGAAAAAAAGTCTCAGAAAAGCAGAATATAGTTTATTTGAATTTGGCGCTCTCTCCTGAGTGACGCACGCTGTGACGCAGCTGTCATTTGAGCGGGGCGTAACTTAGCGAAAAAAAATCTTTTTTTTTTCTTCAACATTTTTTATATGTGTGTGTGTATTGTGTGGGGAATGTGGCCGTATCTGCATGATTATCATCTGTATGGACGCATATCAGCGGGTTCATTACCGACTTTATGACGGCTATCATTGTGATTCAATGATCAGCTATTATTGATTATATGGCCCATCTGTTTGATTATCATCTGTATGGACGCACATCAGCGTGTGATTACTGACTATATGACCATGTCTGCCAATATCACTTCATGTCTGGCAATCAGAATATATAGTTCAGAATACATACTATATACAAAGCATTTTTTTTTCTATTTTGTTTCCTTTTTTATTACTCAAATAATTATTTTTGTATTTTTTAGTGCTCAAATAAATCACTTATATGATGTCTAAAATTCTGTCTATTATTTTATAATTGAAAAAACTATGCAGGAATATGTATAATGACTAAAATAGTTTGTATAATTCTGCAATACATTTGGTGGTTATTTTTCCTCAAACAGGGGGGGGGGGGAACACTATAAATAGTTTCAGAAAAATTATTGCAGGAATCAAATTTTTTTATGGTATTTTCTTCAAATTTGAAATATAAACTCCTGAGACATGTGGCTTTCAATCCATTACTTTTCTGGATTGCTCCAGGACTTATTTCATGTATTTGTATAATTGGGGAAGTCGTGGCCTAATGGTTAGAGAGTCGGACTCGTAATCCAAAGGTTGCGGGTTCGAGTCTCGGGCCGGCAGGGATTGTAGGTGGGGGGAGTGAATGTCCAGCGCTCTCTCCACTCTCAATACCACGACTGAGGTGCCCTTGAGCAAGGCACCGAACCCCCAACTGCTCCCCGGGCGCCGCAGCATAAATGGCTGCCCACTGCTCTGGGTGTGTGTTCACGGTGTGTGTGCACGTTGGATGGGTTAAATGCAGAGCACGAATTCCGAGTATGGGTCACCATACTTGGCAGTATGTCACTTCACTATATGAAATAAAAAAAAACATTCAGTGTCGAAAAATATTTTAAGGCACGTCAGTGTCTATAACTTTTTATCTTTTTGAGCGTTATCAACTCTGGATGATGGATAGTAAAGCCTAAGTGTCTTCTTTCCAAAGATACCTAATTTGTTTGTCTAGCACACTTTGTCAGGAACTGTTACCGTTTTAATTTAGGTAGGTTATTTTCACCTGTGAGGCCAAAAAGGGGGGGGGAGGCGAAGGTTAACAGGTTAAAAGCGCTATATAAATAAAGGTGACTTGACTTGACTCCGCACTGGGTTGAAGAATTCTCGTTCAACGAAGCCTCCATCTCCAAGAAGCGGCGTCCACATGCAGCACAGGAAGCAAGGTCTCCCAGCTCACTAGAGAAGCACACTTTTTGACTTATTGTCGCAGCTTCCACTAAGACGCTAGTATTAATAGGTAATGGGAGCGAGCAAATAATTGACGCGTAAAAAGTCCATGCAAAACCCAAGTAAAATGCAAAGTGTCGTTTTTTGTGCTCCAATGAATAAACATTTCTTCCAATTAGCTTCCTGTTGTGTCATTTTCTCTAGTTCACAGAGTACGAAAGTCCATACCTTGTAGACACAGCATTTGTTCAACTCAGTCCAAACACCTAATCCAATAATTTGGCATGATGAAGCACGATCCAAAACTGTGTGCTTCCCTTCTACCAAAACACACACCTGTTGTCTCATTAACCAAATACCCTGATATACTATTTCCAGTGCGCCACCCAATGCACAAACACATAATTGCATTAAAATGGCTCCTACACCGATTCTGTTTGTTATTGCATCAGGTTTAGGGAATATTTCAGGGGTTCAGATATCAAGAGATAAAGAGAATATAGTCAGAGCTACAGTATTACACATTATTTCTACTTAAACGCTTTCCTCTGTTGCCAGGTTAATCATTCTTCTTTAACCTTGTAAAATCTAAAGAGTTAGAAAAATCTATATTTTTTTAAATGAAAGAGTTAATTGAACCTTTAGGCAAAGTATTTTTTAAAAAAACTTAAGTTTGCATGTATGCTTTTGTTGCATGTCATATTTGATGCATCAGGCTTTTAAGGCTTATATAGTCTGAATATGGAGGAAAAAAAACAGCTCAATTTTATTCAGAGACTCAAACGGAGCAAAAATATGCCATTTCATGCAGCTGTTGATATTTGTATAATGAAATTCTGATGTTTGTAATGTAAATCAATTAGATCTTTCTAACAGTAGAGCAGATACTGACATAAAATGATCTAAACATCAGCGGTCGCTCTATATCTCCAGAAATATGTCTTAGTTTAATGAGATTGAAATGATCCAAACATATAATGCAATGCAATCCAATGCTGATTGAGAGATGAAGAAATAAACTCTCCTCAAAAGATCCTAATAATTAATTGTGTAATGAGAAAATCTGGGTTACATGCATCTGTAATCATGTCTGTTTCTGAAGTGGACAGTCACTGTTGGGAAATTAAATACACTATAATCTGCCAGTGTTTGTGTGAGGTTTGTATGGATATAATGACTCTTTAAAATCTCTATAATATTTGCCAACCCTTTTGAATCAGTTTGGCGATAAAAGGCTGTGATCTCATATCACACATCTTCAGTCTGAGATCTAGATTAGATCAGACGAGTCTTTCTGTCAACCTAAACCTTTTTCTGCTATCTGTATAAAACAATGAATTTGTCTTTTGGGAGTACAGCGAATTCATGACAATGTTTTACATTAAGCTACCCATAAACGTTACAGTGAAAAGTTTCTTAAAAATCATTTAGTAAAGGAATGCAATAAAGTAATTTTTAAAGTGTTTTAAAACATTTGCTGCATGGATAAAGAAATAAATAAAAACATCTGCTATAAACAGACAAAATTGCGATGAGAGAAAAAAAAATATCATCAACAAATCCTTTAACTTTTACGGAATTCAGAACAGAGCAAAATATAAATCAGAAAATATAAGCAGCTTTAAAATTATTAGTTATAAACAACAAACATCTAGAAAAACAAATGTATTTAAAGAAAAACATACATCTCTCATTCTGCATGAATACAAATGTTTGGGTTTCATAAACTTATCCATTCCAATTGAATTAAATCTAATTTAACATTTTAATTTTGTCAGTTAACAGTCAATGATTTGTCAACAAGTGTTGGGAGTCGCTCAGGGAAATGAACCCAAATGAACATCCCTAAAGTTTTTGTGTCCCATCACACAGTCTCTGTTGATTGTGTGACTGTGACGTCTCTGTAGTGGCTCCTTATTCACCATCAGCTGATCCTGAGGAAACTGCACTGACTGATACATACTGAGAGTCCTACAATAAAACACACAGACAGTCAGATATCAGTCTGAGACATTACTGCTGTCACATCACATCAGCAGATCCAGCTCAGAAAACACAGTATATTAATTTTACAGCCAGAGACATGAATGAACAACTGATCATAAATTCACGAGTTCACACTTATCTATATTTAGCTCAAGTTACGTAATGCGTATTTGGCTTGCTGTCCTGGGGAAGGGCTCTGAGCTCGGGCATGGCCCGAACCCAGAGTATCCCCCAAAAAGCAATGGGTGTAGGAGAGCCGCCAGACTGAGATCCCCCCCAAAATACGCACTAGAGATCTGGCAGGAGCTAGTTACGAGGAGTGGCCTGTATTGCAGGGTCAGGGGGGCCTACGAGCTCTGAGGGAGCGTTTTGGCATGCATGGTTAGGCCCCACCAGTCGCTGGTGTGAACTGCGTGGTTTAGGGCGACCGGTCGGGGAGGGCTCGAACCGAAGCTCAACGGTGTGCTCATCACGTTGGGATGGGTGAGCCATGCCCGCCGATGGAGGAGCAGCGTGGTTAAGGCCCTGACCAGGAGGACCCGAGTTGCCTGCAGTGGGATGGTTCTACAGGCTCTACTGGCCGTCAGCCCCTGCTAATCAGAGGACAGAGGGCGGTGTCTGGCCGGGAGGGCCCATGAAGCCTCCAACTAGAGCGCAATACTCCTTCGTCGGACGAGTGAGTCCTATCGGCTTGGCAGATAAAAAGAGTTTGGGACGCCTGGCAAGGACGCTCTCGCGACATCTGACGGGAGATCAAGACCCACGACATCGAATGGATGAGCCTCACTTGCAGCCTCACTTGCAAGCATAGGAGCTCACTGGGAGACCAGCGTCAGCGTCTGACATGAGATCAAGACTACGATGTCAGATGGATAGCCTCGCCGGCGAGTAGGGAGAAGAGAAAACCCGGAACTGGGAGGGCTCTCGCAGCATCCGATGGGAGATTGAGACTCACAGAGCATCGAACGGGTAAGCCTCGCCAGGCGGGGGAAAAGGTGTGAGGCTAGATGAGATAGTTGGATGGTGTTCGGCGGGCAGACGAGACCCTTAGCAGCTGAAGGCTAGGCCTCGCCGCCCGTCGGATGGAAAATTAGGGTGGCAAAGACTGATGCCGACGCTCTACGAGAGGCCAATACTCACTGAGTCGAACGGGTCAGTCTCGCCGACCGTAGGATGAAGCGGTAAGTTGTCTGGCTGTGAGGCTCTCGCCGATGCCCGACGGGAGCACTATACCCACTGTGTCGGACGGGTAAGCATCTCCAGCTTGCGACTTGAAAAGGTGAGGTTGTCTGGCCGGGAGGCTCTCGCCGGCGTCCGACGGGAGATCAAGACTCACGGTGTCGGACAGGTAAAGACGGAAAGGTAAAGTTTGGTCGGGACGCTTAGGTGTCATCCAACTGGTGGGCGTGCTCACCTGTTTGATGGGCCAGCAGCACTAACGTAGGAGGAAAAGGTGAGGTTGTCCGGCAGGGAGGCTCTCGCGACATCCGACGGGAGATCAAAAACTTGCGAGTCGGATGATTAAGCCTCGTCGGTGGTGGACTGAAAGCTAATTGTTTGACCGACCGGGTATGTGGCGTTCGAACGAGGGTTTGATATTGTGGCGTGAGTGGACGGAAAAGGAAAGTCTGTCTGGGTGGGAGGCTCTCGCCGACGCCCGACTGGAGTATAATACTCACTGTGTCAGACGGGCAAGCCTCGCTGAACATGGAACTTGAAAAGGTAAGGCTGTCTGGCCGGGATAGCTCTCACCGGCGTCCATCAGGAGATCTGGCTCACTGAGACGGACTAGTGAAGACAGAAAGGTAGAGTTTGTGTGGTCGGGAGACTTTGCCGACATCCGTCTGGAAACTGGCACTCGCAGCATGGATGGGTAAGTCTCGCCAGCCGTAGGATGGAAAAGGTAAGTTTGTCTGTTTGGGGGGCTGTCGGCGACATCAATTTTTTTTTGTGGGCTGATTTAATGTGGAACTGGTTCGTTCTGATATAGCTTTGGAAAGCTTCTGAAGACCATCTTTCTAGGGTTTGGATCTGCTGTTTGGTGAGGCCTTTTTGGGCTGCTGATGTTGCTGCCCCGATGCGAAAGGAGTGGCTTGAGAATTTTTTTGCCGAGATGCCTGACGAAAGCAGGACGGATCTGAGGTGTTTTTAGAACCATGAGCGACTGGCGGGTTTTTTGGCATCGTCTAAGAATAAAGATTCGAAGGGGGATTTAACCTGGGAAATTCTGAGTCGGAGGTACTCGAGGACAGCTTGGTAAGGTTGGATAGGAGAACAGAGATTGAAAATGTAAATGAAGTGACCTTTCTTAACTTGATCTGTTTTACTTTATTTAATAAAAAAAGAGATGGTTTCGCTATCGAGGATGGCTAGATCTGAGATGGTGGGGTTGATGGCCGGATCAAATTTAGAGGAGATGGTTAGCTCTGAGCATCTCAGAAACCCGAAATAGGCTAAGATGAACATGGCGGCGAGTGTGAGGGCGGTACTGGGGGGCTGGTAGTTTGTGCGGAGGGAATGGATACATTTGGTAAGTATGTCTAACGTGATGGGTAGTCTGGAATCGGGGCGTGTAGGCCAGGATCTTTGGATTCCTCTGATCAACATGGCGGTTTGGGAATTCCTGATTGCGGGCGAGGGAGCGCTGTGCTTAAGTTTATGGACAAATTGGATGCCGCTTAACTAACTTTTGATGGAACTTGAAGGCCTTTGATGCTATTGAGGAAAGAGATAAATGAGGTTACTGAAAGTAGAGAAAAATCAGGAAATGGCATGTTGTAAGAGAGATGAAACTACTTGAAACATCTGTTCAGAATATTAGTTCTGAATATGGAGGTACTTGGGTTGGGAATTGGTCCGCCTCTGGAGCCAGCATCCTGAATTTCTGCTAGTATCTGCCCTCGGATATTATGAGCCACTTGTGGGGGTTCAGAGACGATGGCGTTTGAAGGGACGGACATTGGTGTGGCTGTGAAGAGTGAGTATTGTGATTTCGCTTGGAGGAGAGTATTGTAGGGGGCTGGAGGCAGAGCTGAGTTTGGCAGCTCATGCAGCCAAGCGTTTGCCTGGGCTGCAAAACCTGAGCTGGAAGGAGTAGGCTGTGGGACTGAGTGAGGAGGCCACGGCGCCCCCGCACTTGCTTGGGCTGTGAGGCATGGGCCGGAATGGAGGGGCTGCGGAGCAGAGTGTGGCTGCCCGCGCGGCCATGCAAACATTTGTCCTGCGGGCCCTGAGCAGAAAGAGGCGGGTGACGGGGCTGTGTAAGCCGGCCATTGCAGCCAAGCGCTTGCTTGGGCTGAGGGCTCTGAGCAAAGAGGGGCATGCAGCGGGGCCGTGACTGGCGGCGGAGCCACTTGTGTTTAATTAGGCATCTGACGTGCAATTAAGTATCTGACGTGCTCCTCCCGAACTTTGTTAATAAAACATAATTTAATAACAGTACATGATCAACAACTATCACTTAGAGACTCTGTAAGAGATTAAAATATTCATATATTCGTAAATGAGTCGCATCACAGAATTAAACAGTTTACAGTAGAGACTAAATTGGAGTTGAATTATTATCTTATATTCTCCAATCACATACACAGGAGGTCTGTTACTCAATTTAGAAACTTGAAATAAACACTCACAATAGTGTAATGTCTCCAGTTTATAATGTGGATCATTCTTCAGATCAGAGAGTAACTTCCTACTAGAATCTCCTAGTTTATTACTCCACAGACTCAGTTCTCTCAGGTGTGAGGGGTTTGATCTCAGAGCTGAAGCCAGAGCAGCACAACCTTCATCTGTGATGCCACATTTCCTCAACCTGTAGAGAACAATGACAGAATGTGAATTGTAGTTGAAGTGTGTGTAGTTTGTTATTGTCTCTGGTCTCAGAGCAGGAGAGGAGATATAATGACAAGCATTGCCACATACTGCTGCTGATAGAATGAGATTTATGCATGTTGATGCTCAATGCTGCAGTTTGAAACTGTCATGTGCTTCAGGACTGAACAGACACACAGAGCTGAATGTGAGACATTGTTTCATAGTGATATAAGGACGGATCTGTCTGGAGAAACAGTCACTTGCTCCTCTAATAAACACCTACAGGAGGACATCTGCTTCACAGGAGCCACGTGTTCCCCATTACACCTCATTTATTAACTCTTGTGATCAAACACTTGATCATTGTGTCATGTTTGGTCTCATCTGGCAGCTTAAAACTGAAAAAAATGTGTTGAACTCAATAGAGATTCTCAAGGTCTTACAAAGTAGACCTCTTGCCTACATATGTACTGAGATCATGTTAATGAGTTTTTCTTCTGGCTCATCACCTGTTTACCTCCAGCTTTATTGTCTTTGGTGTTTATATTCCACTTTGATGAATTTTTGTTTCTTAAATAATATTTTTCACAGTATATAAGACAGGGATGGGCAAGAGATGGGATCAGTCCTGGAGGATCACTGTCCTGCAGAGTTTAGCTCCAGCCTGATTAAACTCACCTGCCTGTAACTTTCTAGTGATCCTGGAGACACTGATTACTGTGTTCAGAAAGGCTGGATTAACACACAGGTGTACAGGACACTAGAGCAGAGGGGGACCCAGCCGAAACACTGCTCTCTCTGGGACACGATTTCAACCGAGGAGGGTCTTTAAATCGATCCGCGTCATAATCCAGCTCTGTGCTTCAGCTGTGTTTAATTGAGGTTGGAGCTAAACTCTGCAGGACTGTGGCCCTCCAGGACTGAGGTTATCCATCCCTGATATTAGAGGAACATGAAACTGCTGATAGAGCAGCAAATAAAACAAATAAATAAAAATAAATGCTGCTTGTGGTTTTACAGGTGTTGAGGGTCTTTCCTTTTATCAATGATAATGCTAAACGCTGAAGTGATTATAACTTTCATTCACTCATTGATCACTGTAGTACTGAGTTATAACTAAACACATTCAGACTCTTGTCTGTTCAAATCTAAACCTCTGAGATATTCATCCTGCAGTAAGTCACAGAGACTCTGGATTACTATTTTACATGTTATCTGAAAGTTCATTATTTATCAAACTATCATAAGCAAAGCATGTGGAAATGAATGAAATTAACTTTCTGCTGAAATTTAGTGTTTACTGAACATTGCTGATTTTATTCTTAAAATTGACATCAAAGGATCAGGGATGCAAACACATCATGGGTGAAAAAGGTGACAAAGACACGCAACCCCCTAAAAAAAATTTCTTTTTAAATACTTTATTATTTTTTAACTCTACAATTGTGCTGTAAAATTCACTTTAAAGATTCATTTTTCATTCATGGAGATGACATGAAAAAATGTGCCAAAAATCCTGGAGGAAAACAAAGACTTAAGATGACAATTACATAAATTTACCATTATATCCAGGATCACTCATCAGCTCAGTTGCCATTTCCACTCCCTAGTTTTGATCTCTTGCTTTTGGATTTATTATAAAATGACTATTATAACAAATTTTAGTACTGTGCTTAAGTAGTATAGCAAGTACAATTAAATAATAATGCCTTCAATATTTTGAAATATTTTTTTAATTTAAAATTTTAATTATTATTTAAACATTGCCTTGAAAAGGACACATAAAAAAAGAGTGTTTTAAGTGATCTTTAACTGTCCTTAATATATTCAGCAACACAGACTTGTTACTGCTGTAGTTATGTTACTCAGCATCAGGTTCTGTCCGTTGCTACAGTTATCACTGTCAATCATAGCAATGACTGGCGCAACAATTTAGTGGATTCACGCGTTTGTCACTCCTGAAACTGTATATGTGGATGTTCAGTTCTATATGTTCAGAAACTGAGCAAAGGGATCCTCTTATAGCGCAACTGACTGAGCTTTATCATGCGAACTAACTACACAATCAATCTCTTATTTACACTGTGTGTATGCTTTTCTCTCTCTCTCGTTCTAATAAGTAGATCTGCGAGCGTGTAGAACTCTAATTGCCAAAACAAAAATGAGCCCATGCACGCACACAAAAACACACAGGAGCATTTGAAATCGGTTGACTATAAGCGGGTATAGAATTGAATTGGTACTGTAAAAATAAGACCCCCCCCCCATCAAAACAATTTCTGATCTGATCTGCACAAATCTCATAAGTGACCTATTTTGACCTCAAAAAGGTGATTTTTCACTGAAAGGTGAGCAGTTTGCATCTATGAAGGATGTTTTACTGAGGCAGGGCTGTAGACTGCTGGTCGCATTTGTGCGAGTGTATTTGTCTGCGCTGCTCCAAAGCGTCTGCTCCGTGCTGCAGAGCTGCAGCACATTGTAGCAGGACTCACGTGAAGAGAGGCGCTTTCAGTGCGAGCGCTTCAGGTGTAGAGACGGGTTTATACTCGCCGCGTCAGTACGAGCGCGAATGTGACAGTAATATTGAGGAAATGATGGCAGATGAAATACTTGATTTCCACACTAAAATAAATTAAAAGACCACTTCTTAAATCACAGAAGGTGAACATGTTGGTATTCTTGTGGAAAACAAACAAAACATGCAAGTCCTGTCAGCGACAGCCAGTTTAGTTTTACTTTTCTTTTTGCTTTTGTTTTAAAAAGCTTATCTTTGCTGTTTATCTCACGTTACGCTATGGAGGCTTTCTTTAATTTTTTTCAGCATGCATGTTGTAGCAAAAAAATTAAATAAAATTATGTGCTCCAAATTATGTACTCCTGCAGCAAACCGGGAAAGTTAGTCTCAAAAGAGCAACCAGTGGGAAAGAATGAGTCTAGAGCCCTGTGAGGACAAAGACATGTGTGACTATCAGAGAGATCTTACCACAGTTTCTCCAGTTTACAGTGAGGATCCTGTAGTACATCAGAAAGTAGCGTCACTGAATCTCCTAGTTTATTCCCAGACAGATACAGTTCTCTCAGGTGTGAGGGGTTTGATCTCAGAGCTGAAGCCAGAGCAGCACAACCTTCATCTGTGACGCCACAATCCCTCAACCTGTAGAGAACAATGACACAGGTCTAAAATGTCACAGAATACAATCATGATCATAAAACATCCAAAGTCTCTTTCAAACAGGATAAGTTATATTTCTTATATGCACTATTGATAGTTTTCACGTGACGTCACACCATCATAGGAACGCCCAGCTGCCGGGAAAAACAAAGCTTAGCTGCACTGACCATCAGCTATTTTTACGCAGATTACATCAAGTAATAATGTAGTAAAACGCAGATATTAAAAGGTGAGATTCAGTGGACACCTTATTGATGATGTATATTTTGTGCAGGCAAGAAGATGAAGCCAGAATATAAACGCAGTGTGCAAAGTTTCACATTAAATGTCTTCCCACAGAAAACCATTAGAAGGAAAACACTGAACCGTTAAGAGGATTGCCTTCATGTTCCCGGCCTCATCTGCTTGCCTGTGTTAACTGTGCATCATTAATGTGCTGATTACTGAATTTGATCTTTTAATATTACTGTTTTAAATATATTAAGGCACTTTTAAGTGTTTTTACAACATTTTGTCACACTGTTTATGATTGAAATATTGCCGCGGGTGCTTAATATGGATTGCAAATGGCCAAAACTTGCATTTTGTTCAGAAATACCTTTGTTTATTCTTTTGAGAGGTGATCGAAATATTTGCGGCTGGGAAACAGATGAAAAATTGACACACTTGTGCAGCAGTTATATTTTTCCCTCCAAGTCTTCGAGCCGGTCACGTGAATGAAAACGTCTCAGGTTACGTATGTAACCATGGTTCCCTGAAGGGAACGAGACGCTGCGTCGAAACGCATATGGGAACGCCTTCAGCGTGACCAGGCTCTGAATATGATGTGTAATCAGTCAAACGGGCGAGGCGTCACGGGCGGGGTGACGTCACGACCAGGAAGCATATAAGCACGTGCGGCGGAGCCGGCTTCAGCTTCAAGTCATGAAGCAAGCGCTGGCAGGGATGCCGGAAGTGTGGCAACGCGACGCAGCGTCTCGTTCCCTTCAGGGAACCATGGTTACATAAGTAACCTGAGACGTTCCCTTCCAGGAACTTCGAGCTGCGTCGAAACGCATATGGGAACGAGATACCAACGCCGCCAGACTGACAAGTCCCTGCCTGGTGTCAGGACGAAAGGACAGAGGAGCCGGGAGTGGCTCGGATGTCGAGGTCATAGAACCTAACGAAAGTCAGGGGCGTGGACCACCCAGCTGCGTTGCAGATGTCCTGCATGGAATACCTGCCCAGAAGGCCTTGGAGGCCGCCACACCTCGGGTTGAGTGCGCTCTGACTCCCACTGGCGGGGGGAGCTCAGAGGCCTCGTATGCCAAAGCCATGGCACCCACAATCCACCTACTAAGAGGAGGGCTTCGTAGCAGGAAGACCCCTCTTAGGCGGACCATAGCACACGGGCAGCTGGTCCGACTTTCTCCACAGGGAGGACCTGTGGATGTATGCGTCTAGTGCTCGCACTGGACACGTACGGTTGTGCTTCTCCTGGTCTGGCTCCCCGAAGGGAGGAGGACAGAAGGCCTGCAGTACGACCAGCTGTGGAATGACCGATGGGACCTTCGGAACATACCCCACGCGGGGGTAGAGGAATACTTTTGCCGAACCGGGCGCAAAGTGAATAGAGGCCGTAGTCAGGGCCTGAAGGTCACTCACCCTCCTCAGAGAGGTGATAGCCAATAAGAAAACGGTCTTGATAGTGAGGAGTCTCTCAGTTATCTCCTGAATGGGCTCGAAAGGTGCATTGCACAGAGCCTCCAGAACCACAGCCAGATCCCACGTAGGGACGAGATCGTACCGGAGGCCTCAGCCTCAGCGCACCGCGGAGGAAACGTGTAACCAGGGGGTGTCTACCCACTGACTGGCCACCGGTAAGGGCGTGGTATGACGAAATAGCTGCCACGTAGACCTTAACAGTGTAATGGGTTACCCCTGCGGAGAAACGGGCCTGCAGGAACTCCAATACTGCACCAACGGGGCAGTTGACTGGGTCGAGCTTTCGGTCCCCGCACCAAGAAGTGAAGAGCCTCCACTTCAAGGCGTACAGTTTCCTCGTAGAGGGAGCTCTGGATTGGAGGATGGTCTCGACAACCTCGGTTGACAGACCGGAAGCTATGAGCTGTGCCCCCTCAGGGGTCACACCAACAGCTTCCATCACTCCGGGCGAGGGTGCACCTCGGTGCCCCCGGCCTGTGAGAGGAGGTCCCTCCTGACAGGCACTTCCCACGGAGTGCCGTCGAGGAGAGATATCAGGTCCGAGAACCATACTCGGCCCGGCCAGAACGGTGCTACTAACAGTAGACTGACCTCGTCCCGGTGCACTCTCGCCAGAACTCCAGGGAGCAGAGCGATCGAGGGGAAGGCGTACAGACGGAGCCTCTGCCACGTCTGTACCATAGCGTCCAGTCCCGGAGGAGCTGGAGGAACCAGAGGGGACATTGCGCTGACTCTCGAGTGGCGAAGAGGTCCACCTGTGCCTGGCCAAAACCTTCCACATCTGCTTCACCCCTCAGGGTGAAGCATCCATACCCCGGGCCTCGGCCCCTGTCTCGACAGGACGCCTGCTCCCACATAAAGATCTGAACATAAAGAACCACAGACCTCCTTGGTGGTTGCTGTAAGAGACCACTGCCGTGCTGTCGGTGCGCACCAGCACGTGGTGATCTCTTAGGTCTGGGAGGAAGTGCTTGAGCGCACGGAACACAGCTAGGATCTCTAGCTGGTTGATATGCCACGTCAGGTGGCGACCACTCCACAGACCGCGGGCAGGGTGGCCACTCATGACCGCATCCCAACCGGTGAGGGAAGCGTCCGTCGCTAGCGAGATGCGGCGACAAGGAGCTCCCAGCACCGGGCCCCCAGGACAAGAACCAAGGATTCCTTCACATGTCTAAGGCACAGACAGCGGCGTGACACTTTGACAGCGCGGAGCGAGTCTCCCCTCAGGGAGACCCCCTTGGTCTTGAGCCACCACTGTAGGGGCCTCATGTACAGCAGGCCAGAAGGAATCATGCTGGACGCAGCTGCCATGAGCCCAAGCAGTCTCTGAAACTGCTTGACAGTGAATGGCTGGCCTTCTCACACTCTCTCGACTGCCGTGCATCGTGGTCGAATCCCACACTACACCTGGATAAGTGGTTCTCTGAGCTGGAGAAAGCACACTTTCCTTGGCGTTTAGTCTTAACCCCCCAAATCTTTCATGTGGGCGAGAACCGAATCCGAATCGATGCCGAATCGCCACCCACTCTAATTGAGCGAGGATCGACCAATCGTCGATATAATTGAGTATGCGGATGCCCTGCAGTCGCAACGGGACCAGTGCCGCATCCACACACTTGGTGAAAGTGCGGGGTGAGAGTGCTAGGCCGAGGGGAAGAACCCGATACTGATACGCTTTGCCCCCGAAAGCGAACCTCAGGAACTCCCTGTGAGAGGGAAGGATGGGTACATGGAAATAGACATCTTTGAGGTCTGTCGTGACAAATCAGTCCTCGGACCTGATTTGAGACACGATCTGCCTGACAGTGAGCATCTTGAACTTCAGCTTTCTGGCTGAGCGGTTCAGAAGACTCAAATCCAGTATGGGCCTCAGCCCCCCATCCTTCTCTGGAACAATGAAGTACAGGCTGTAGCAGCCGGCGTGGGCTTCGTGAGGAGGAACCAACTCGATGGCTTCCATCCTCAGCAAAGTATCGACTTCCTGTTCCAAGACCAGAGCCTGCTCCGGGCGGACCGTAGTCACACAGACCCCGTTGAACAGCGGAGGTGGCCCATCGAACTGGATGGAATAGCCAGCCTCTACCGTCCGCAGGACCCAAAGAGACACATTCGGCAGTCGCTGCCAGGCTGCCAAACGATCTACTAAGGGAATCAGTCCCTCGAGACTGACCTCTGGTGTTAGAGAAGCGGCCAGACCGCTGCCTCGCTGCGGCGCACCGGCAGGAGACGCGTAATCTGGCGGCCGAGGCGAGTTTCTCAGGCCCGCTGAAATCACAGGCGGAAAAACCTGAGAGTAATACTCGCTGAGACCTGCTGTGCCCTGGAACTGCAGGGTTGACAGACAAATCCCCGGAGGGCACCGAGGGGAGACGGTCACCGTGTGCCGCGGTGTAAGCCGCTCCACCCCAGTAGGGGTCGTCCTCTGTAGTCCTGGGGCTCACCCGTCAGGACCTCTGAACGAACCAGACCCTGCAAGGCAGGACCCAAAGAGACACATTCGGCAGCTCGCTGCCCAATGATCTTCTAAGGGAATCAGTCTCTCGAGACTGACCTCTGGGTTCAGAGAAGCGGCCAGACTCGATGCGGCGCACCGGAATGAGACGCGTAATCTGGCGGCTGAGGCGAGTTTCTCGGCTCCGCGCTGCCGGGCGGACAAACCTGAGAAATATACTCGCTGGGACCGGCTGTGCCCTGGAACAGCGGCAGGGTCAGCAGACAAGTCCCTGGAGGGCACCGAGGTGAAGTGGTCACCGAGTGCCGCGGTGCAAGCCACTCCACCCCAGTAGGGGTCGCCCTCCGCGGTCCTGGGGCTCACCCGTCAGGACCTTTTGCGCGAGGAGCTGGTATGCGGAGGAGGCTGCGCCCGCCCAGCAGCCACCTGAGTTTAGAGAGCGCGCATACCCTCTGCCCACCAAAGATGTTGTAAGCAGAGCAGGAGCCTTCAAAGGCGATGCCGTAGAGGGAGACAGATAGCTCGCAAGCGTCTGTTCAACCCGCGGCATCGCCGCATACCCGCGCTCATTCAGTTCCCGCGGGAACGAATGGCCGGGACGAAAAGATTTCACCCACGATCTCGACACCTCGGTGAGGAGATCGGGGAAAACGGAAGGCTCCTGTGTAGAAGTAGCTCTCTGGGGCGAGAGAGGCGGCGAAACCTCGTCAACGCTTGTCACATCAACCTCCTCGGAGGAAGAGAGACGAAGCGTTGAGCCCTCGTCTCGGGGGGAAGAGACCGCTTCCAAACCGAGAGATAGGGACATGCCCGTCTGACTCTCGCCAGCCAGATCAGCCTTTTTCTCTTTTTTTTTCTCTCCGCAAGCCCCGCGAGTGCAGCCGCCGCTCTGCCTTTTTTTTCTCTGATTTAAAGGCAGAAGCCGGACCGGCTTTATTCATTTTATGCTTGTGCAAACACTGCAGCTTACAAAGCTCATAGTTATATCATATTGGGGTGACAGAGGCGGCGAAACCTCGTGAACGCTTGTCACATCAACCTCCTCGGAGGAAGAGAGACGAAGCATTGAGCCCTCGTCTCGGGGGAAGAGACAGCTTCCACACCGAGAGACGGGGCGCCAGATCTGGCGGATACGGGAGGAGATAAGGACATGCCCGTCTCACACTCGCCAGCCAGATCAGCCTGCGAGCCCCACGAGTGCAGCCGCCGCTCTGTCTCGGCAGCAGCGGGACCGGCACCGCGTGGGGAGCTCGCGAAGGCTCCCTTCTCGAAGAGAGCCCTCCGGGTGCGGAGACCGATTCTGCGTGCTCCGCACCCAGGCAGACCACGCAAAAATCGTGTGTGTCCTCGCTCGTGATATAGCGAGGGCAAGGATGCACACACGACTCAAAACGTGGTCTGAAAGCTTCACCCCTGAGCTTGCCCTTGGCTTTGGCATGATACTGAATGCTTTCCACTTAAAACTAGGACAAACAACAGTAAATAAGACTGACACACACAGAGCGCTTCGCTGAATGACAAAAAGCTGAAGCCGGCTCCGCCGCACGTGCTTATATGCTTCCTGGTCGTGACGTCACCCCGCCCGTGACGCCTCGCCCTTGTTTGACTGATTACACATCATATTCAGAACCTGGTCACGCTGAAGGCGTTCCCATATGCGTTTCGACGCAGCTCGAAGTTCCTGGAAGGGAACTATCAATATCTGTATTTTATGCAAAATGTCTGTCTTATGCAGATCTGTCTTAATTGATGACATTATTTACTACATAGCATCTGTGAATCATATATGATCTTACCACAGTGTTTCCAGTTTACAGTGAGGATCCTGTAGTACATCAGAAAGCAGCTTCACTGAATCTCCTAGTTTATTCCTCGACAGATCCAGATCTCTCAGGTGTGAGGGGTTTGATCTCAGAGCTGGAGCCAGAGCAGCACAACCTTCATCTGTGACGACACAATTATACAACCTGTAGAGAACAATGACACACTCTTCACTCTCTCAGATCAGACCAGTTTAGTGTAGCAGAGGCCAGCGGGTAAGTGCTGTGCAGGTTAAACTCTCAAGTGGCGCTCTAACTGACTTTAGCCTCCTCGTTAGAGCGCCCGCCTCCCACGCTGGAGACTGTGGTTCAAATCCTGCTCGGAGCGGGTGGAGTAGGACCGCGACATTAGCTGTGAATCCATTATTAAAGAGAAAGTACAAACTTAAAGCACAAATCAGTATTTGATGGATCATTGGACTGAGGTCTAAAATGTCACAGAACACAATCATGATCATAAAACATTTAAGGAGTATTTTCTCCTTAAAACTGCAGTGTACCAAAGACAGTCTCAAAAATACGGTTTGAAAATGTTGCTGTTTCCGTGCAGTGTTAATTTCGTTGACTAAGACGACGACGAAAAATATTCGTCAACGAACCTTTTTTCTGTGACTAAGACGAGACGTTGACGAGCTAAAACTAATATCTGATGATAAAAACTATGACGAAATTTATGCGCGTCTTCGTTAACAAGACGAGGCGGGACTAGAATGTTATTTGAGGACTACCGGACATTCAAAATACATCCTATAGGCTAAGTTAACTGACTTGTCTTTCAGAATGTGCGTCTCTGTCATTGGATAAGGTGCGTTTGCATATCCAGTCTCAGTATGGCAGCCGCAGTGGACGGATAGGCTACCAAAACGCGAACTAGCGATCTGAAACAATGGCCTCAGCAACCGAAGGGTTAGGGAGTGGGTGACCAGACGTCCCGTTTTTCCCGGGAGTCACAATTCATTGTCGATTAACTTAAAGTCAGTGAAGGTGCGATAGGCGGAAACGCGCTGATAGAAGTGCTCTCTCTCGCGCCCGCTCCACTTCTTCAGTTCTCATACAGCGCGCGATCAGTTCTCAGTGCTCAAATACACACACAGCAGTCCAAATGTCTCTCATGTAGAGTATCTCACGGTAATACAGTCCGTTATGGTTTAAGTGCGCTTAAACAGGTGGGTGAAAACTGAATGTATGTCAGTAGGCCATTACATGCATACCTTCCATCTTAAATGGACAGCATTCCTAATTATCTGTCATAAATGTTAACCAACAAAAGATGTTAAATAAATGTATACTTAAGTAAACCTACTGTATCTGAAAAATTAGTTTAATTTATATTTCTACCAAAAAATTAAAATTTATTCCAGTTTTTCCAAATTCAATCCTTGATTCAAATTTCTCATAACTAAGCTTAATTGATTTGGTCTAAAGAGAGAAGAATTGATGACTGTTTTTGTTTAAATACTACATATAAAATAGCTACCAAAATAAATGTTGGCAACTGCAGTTTGACTAAAAATGCAATGACTTTTCGTCGACTAAAACTAGGCTAAAACTATGATAGACTCAAATGACTAAAATGTGACTAAGACTATTAAGTATTTTCGTCTCAAGATAAAGACTAAGACTTGCCAAAATTAACACTGTTTCCGTGAAACAAATCTTTGGTTTTAAATATTAGAAGATAAAAGATTTTAGATTTTAGATATTAATTAGTTGTGTACTCGGCTTTAAAAGTGTGCAAAATGTGTTATTTCAATAACTTAAAACTATTTAAATGACTTTGATTCAAGAATATGGAATAAATGGATGGGATTTGTAATGGCAAAATTGCCTGTTCATAATTCTAGAAACTCTCTCATAATGCAAACATATTCAAGTCCGTAAATATGTCTAGAATAACTTTTGCTGCTGAATTATCCACTAGGTTATAATATATTTGACATAGATTATAAACATACATATTTTATCATATTTATTTTTTATTTTATTTCTTTATAATGACTTAGTTCATTGTTCCCTCTGATTTTTTTTCTTGCTGAGCAAAACTTTTCTCTATTGGGCGGACATTTCTGGCACCTGAGCAAAAACATTCTTTATACCAGACCTGTACAGCGATCACGAAAAAGTGTGTAACTCTTAACTTTAATGTTATTTATATCTGATTTGACCCTTGATGTAACTAAATGATGTATATTTTAGGTTCCATGAGAAAACATTATTACAGTACAATACACTGCCATTCAAAAGTTTGGGATCAGTACATTTTTCTAAAGAAGTTTCTTAGGCTCATCAAGGCTGTATTTTTTTATAAAAATTTAATTTAAAATAAAAGTTATTTATTTTAATATACTTTGAAATACAATGTTACGGAATATGTGGTTGTAGATAAACTAAAGCGAACACGGAAGACGACGAGGCATCAACTCACTTTTTCCATTTATTAACGAGTAGACAGGACGATGAAACAAACCAAACAGAGTGCTTATAAAGGAACAGGACAAAGGAGTAAACGAGATAATTAATACAACACAGGTGATGAGAATGATTGATTAACTGATGACTGGAAACTAGAACAGGAAAAACCAAATAAGGGCAAAACAGAACTGAAAGGAAAACCAGAAAAACCCTAAACTCCTAACATATAATTTATTCCTATGAAGAAAAGCTGAATTTTCAGTGTCACATGATCCTTCAGAAATAATTCTAATATGCTGATTTATAATCAATATTGGAAAAAGTTGAAAAGTTAGAAAAAGTGCTGCTTAATATTTTTTTGGGACCTGTGATATTTTTCAGGATTCTTTGAGAAATAAAAAGTTAAAAAGAACAGTGTTTATTCAAAACAGAAATTTTGTGTTGCAATATACACTACTGGTCAAAAGGTTGGGGTCAGTAAATGTTTTCTTTCTTATTATTTTTTTACATTAAAACTTTTATTCAGCAAGGATGTGTTAAATGGATAAAAATTGATTGCAAAGACTTATATTATTATTGATATATTGATATATTGTTAGAAAATATTTATATTTTTAATTAATGCTGTTCTTTTTAACTTTTTATTAGCCTAATCAAAGAATCAAAGAAAAAAGGTTCTAAAAATATTAAGCAGCACAACAGTTTCAACACTGATAATAAATCAGAATATTAGAATGATTTCTGAAGGATAATGTGACACTGAAGACTGGAGTAATGAAGCTGAAAATTCAGCTTTGCTTTACAGGAACACACTATATTTTAAAATATATTAAAATAGAAAACCAATATTAGAAATTGCAATAACCTAAGAGTTCATAATATTACTGTTTTTGTTTTTCTTCTGTATTTTGATGCCTTGATGAGCATAAGTGACTCCATTAAAAACAAGGTCAATTATTTATAAGGTTTGTAATATAGAGCTAATATAATATAATGTAATATAATATAATATCAACACAATGAAGCATTTAAACAGATAGAAGATAATAGAAAACAAACTGAAGCATTTAAACTGAGATCTGTAAGTTAAATATAATAAAAGTGAATTCTTCAATAGCTATCTAAACATGGCTATGAAGTACAGTTTGCACAATACACCTGTGTGTGACTGTAAATGTCTCAAGAGTTTTGTTCCCGTTCTGTGCCCATCCTCCGCTATTTCCAGCACTTAATCAAGCCACTCTTCTTTAATACATGAGGAGCTTTTATTTCACATGTCACTGCGTTTGCTCTCGTGGTAATCTAACTCATTTCATCCGCAACCATTGAAGTATTGGGTTTGGCGCACATCATTCTCTTTCTATGAAACCTGTAAACCGCATTCACCGGTTCTAACTCTGTAGCAGCAGCAGCTCTATAGCGCTTTACCCGAGCATTGCAATTCTTTCCTTTTTACTACAATACAATCAAATGGCTTTCCCAACTAATTTTTTTGCGTGTGTGCAGCACGCTAGTTCATAGTGCAAGGAATGAAGTTGACAGAAATGCATACTAGGGATGGGCATTTTTGGCAATTTCTTATTTCAATCATCGATAGGTTTCAAAAATTATTAATGAGTACTCAGGGGCGGGGCATGGCCGTAATGGAGATAATGAAAATATCTGAAGACTATTATGAAAAGGAATGTTAAAAATAAAACTATGACATGAAAACATGTCTATCAAAACATGAACACATGATTAGAACACTGTTAGATTATGATTATGATGCAGTAATGTTATTAAAAAAAGAAGCATCGTGCTGTTGCATATATCTTTTGTGTTTTTGACCCGCCACCTACTGGACATTTAAGGTACTACTCGTGACATGTTTACTTTCACTTTCGTTTTCTCTCAGTGAAGATCATCTAAAACGCAATGTACTTTGAGTGGGTGATTTCTTCGTTTGAGCCTTGGATATATATGTCCACAAGTGCCATATTTCTGTTAAAACATACTGATGTCCATAAGGAGTTGTTTAATTGTTGAAATTGATACTGCATTTATTGTGGGAAAACAAATTGCTTTAATAATTAATGCTACATGCTAACGGTTTAAGGGAACGTTAGGTTTCTCTGTTTAACACAACATGCATATATTTATAGTATATACAAAGCTAAAGTAATGTTGTGAAGAAACTATGTACATTGTATTGTTTAACTGTATATGTCATAGATATAAATGTAATGCTTAAACATAATTTTCTTCTTTGTTTGTAGTTTTACAGTTGAAAATAACCAGTAAAGTCACCAAGGTCACAATACTGCTTTCTGGATTTTTCTTTGTTCGCTATCTGTTAACCCTTTGCTTAAGTGACGCATTGGTGAGAACAGAATAAGCATCTAAAAACGAATAGCTGCCTGAGGTGAAGCTGACTTTATGCCAATAAACTGAAACCCGTTCTATGACACTTCCTATGGTATTAATCAGATAACCTAGATACATAACATAAACGTAACATTACAACTTGTATCTACACAAAAGGATGCATATGTTTGAACTTTGCATATGTTATGCGCTATAGCGAGAGAGAGAGAGAGAGAGAGAGAGAGAGAGAGAGAGAGCGCTTTCAACAGCGCTGAAACACGAGTAAGGACAGGATTTACTATAGATTTCACATTTTATATAAAGTTCTCATTATAATGCTTATGTCATTCATGTTTTTGGCAGATGTGCGCTACATTTTCATCTACATTATCAAGTGATTCTTAAAATCGTCTGCGTGTTTTTGAAGCCATTACGAAAACAATTTTAATTTAAGTAAAATTGTTGAACAAATATGACGAAATAAAAATCACTGCTACATTATTATAGGATCAGTATATAAAAAGAAACATCTAAAATTTATATGACCGTCTCAAATAACTCAGTCAATTTCGGGCATTGCATTTGAGTATGAAAACACTGGTAATATGCAGCGCATTCAGCATGTAAATAAATGTCAATATCCCAACGCATCCTATATTAGATTAATCAGATATGTATGTAGCTAACCCAGACATCACTACGTGACTTCAAAGCCAAGCTTCTCTCTCTTCTCACATCTATACTTTGAACCGCATGCTGTTGCAAGATAAACAATCAGAGCTCAGGGTGCTGCCCAAAGTGATGCTAGAACCAATCAGAATTGTTTTTTTTCCTCCACGATCATCGTTTTCATGATCGATCATCGCTGTCACGGCCGAGTACTCGATCGCTGTTGCACATCCCTAATGCATACAGACAGTTTCTGTTTGTGAGAACTTGAAACCGTTCTGTTTTGACCAAGATTGTATTTTGTTTATCTTCAGTTGCATTTTTCCCTTGATGGTATTCATGTCCTTGCTTCTGTATCAAATGCAGATATCATCTACATATAAACTACAGTGAACATCAGAACTAATTCCACTTTTACTATGCTGTTTATTTAATACTAAAAACCTGAGGCTGAACACTTCATATTTACTTTAAATGTGCTTCATGTGAGAGTCATATATGATCTTACCTCAGTGTCTCCAGTTTACAGTGAGGATCCTGTAGTACATCAGAAAGCAGCTTCACTGAATCTCCTAGTTTATTCCCAGACAGACTCAGTCGTCTCAGGTGTGAGGGGTTTGATCTCAGAGCTGAAGCCAGAGCAGCACAACCTTCATCTGTGACGCCACAATCTCTCAACCTGTAGAGAACAATGACACACTCTTCACTCTCTCAGATCAGATCAGTTTAGCTGTGAATCCATTAGTAAAGAGAAAGTATAAACTTAAAGCTGCAGTAATTTTTTTTGGTTAAATATGATCCGAAATCAGTATTTGAGAAAATACAGTACATTACCAGCCAGTGTTCAAAACTATCTCCTTACTTTAGCCTGATTCACAACGGTTATCTTATAATAATGTTTTATAGGTGTAGGATATCAGAGACTGAATCAGACAATTTTAAGATGCATCAGGACACTGAAACCTGAGGAGCTGGAATGCAGAGAGGCCTTAAGGAACAGGACGTCATAAATCCAGTTTGAAGCAAGCAATCCCAACTAGCAAGCCTCTTTCACCAAACAACTTGCAACACTGAGACAAACGAACACTTATTGATAATCCCAATTCAAGAAGGAGACTGTCAAATTTGTTGCAAGTAATCAAGACTGATGTTCACATGTAAACCTGTGATAGGAAATCACTAGCTACAGACTCTCTTGGGCATGTCTCCACACATAGAAGACAGTCCAAACCAACATTCCTTTGTCTAAAGAACATGCCTTCGTTCTCCTTAGAACTGCACAAAGACTTTCTTCTCCATATGCACATAAAATCATCCTAAAAGGACATTTTTATGTTGTACCCACATATCATGTTTTAATCAAATAATATGTATGTCTTTTTAATCATTATTGAATAGCTGAGGGATTCCAATTCATGTTTAGTATCTATGAGTTTGAAAATTAATGCTTTAAATGTTTCTTCCAATCAATTCTTTGTCAAATGCATCATAGTCTTGTTATAAAAATCAATGTTGAAAAGGTATACTTTGCACGAGCCTGTAAAGTTCAGACCTCTGAATGAACAGATTTATTAGAGGGGTGGAGAAACAAAGCAATACCCCAAGCAAGGACAGTATCTAATTGGTCAAGACATCCAGATGGGATGTGTCCAGAAGCGAGTTTAAAACTGTTGTCCCTCCTTCTTTCTTTCTCTTTTGTTCTCTCTTAGCTCTCGTACTCTCGTCCCTCTCACCGCGTGCTGCTCTTTGAGCGTGCTCTGGCCCACGTGCCATAATGAGAAGGAAAGCAACATAGTCTCGTTACATCCTTTTATTTTTATTCTTTTACTTTAGTTTATTTTCTTTCCGTGGAGTTTCGTGTTCTAATGTAAGTTTGCTACAAAGTCCAGCTCCGACCCGCTTCAAACTTCAACCAGAAAGAACTCTGCATCCTCAGCCAACGCCCAAAAGACGTCACTTCAAAGACTACTGAACTTCCAGCCAATCAGACACTTCGGGAAACCCCCGTCAGCAACGACGACACAAAGGAAACCCCCTAACAAGGCAAAGCAGGCAAGCTACACCTCCAAATTCTAACTGAATCAGGTGCAGTTAATATAAATCTTAGCCTCATTGAGAAACTCAAAACGAGGGTTAAATAAGTGATTGATGGTTGTTCAGGTCTATGCAATTGAACATATTGCTGTAAACTTGGGATTTCACATTTCCATTCTCTTAAACTCATCCTTTCCTCACTCTCTGTCACGGAAGTAATCTGGAGGAAGCAAGGATGCAAGCAAACATGGATTTAATAAGGTCAGATGACAACACACAGAACCAAAGTCTCTCGGGTGGGCAGGCGACGCAGGGACAAGATGGACAGCGTGCTGATGATGAGTGGTGATGGTGAACCCAGTGCCGGTGAACCTCCAGAAGACGAAAACCACGAAGACTCCAGACAGACGAGGACCAGGAACACTGAAGCAGACGACACACGAAGCACGATACGGAGGACATCAAACAACGATCTGACAAAGACAGGAGAGTGCGGTGAGACTTTATAGGTGAGTGGATTGGCAGCAGCTGGTGCGGGTAATGAGATCAGCTGGCGCGCTGATGAGCACTGAGCGGCGACGCCCACTCACACAAGCACACACACACACACACACACACACACACAGAGAACAACAATGCACGAGACATGAAGAAACCAGTGAATTCATGAACCGTGACAGTACCCTCCCTCCTAGGAACGCCTCCTGGCGTTCCCAGACTCCCTTACCTGTCGATTGTAATCATCAATAAGGGAGTGATCCAGAATGTCTCTAGCAGGTACCCAACTTCTCTCCTCCGGACCGTAACCTTCCCAGTCCACCAAGTACTGGAATCCGCGTCCCCTCCGCCTAGAGTCCAGAATACGATTGACCGAATAAGCGGGTTCCCCTTCTACGAGTCGCGGCGGTGGGGGAACCGGGGCTGGCGGATTTATGCGTGCATAAAACACAGGTTTAATTTTGGACACATGGAAAACGGGATGAATCCTCCTGTACACTGGAGGGAGTTTGAGGCGGACTGTCACCGGACTAATGATCTTGGTGACAGCGAACGGGCCAATGAATTTAGGAGCAAGTTTATTAGACACGGAGCGGAGCGGAATGTTCTTAGTAGAAAGCCACACTTTGGAACCGACGACGTATACGGGAGGTCTAGACCGGTGGCGATCGGCCTTGGCCTTGGTGCGCGCTCCCACCTGGAGTAGAGTCTCGCGGGCTCTAGTC
The DNA here is from genome assembly GCF_936440315.1 of Barbus barbus. Taxonomy (NCBI): domain Eukaryota; kingdom Metazoa; phylum Chordata; class Actinopteri; order Cypriniformes; family Cyprinidae; genus Barbus; species Barbus barbus. Next base: position 30,302,763 of record NC_136746.1, on the reverse strand, counting down.
CAAGTGCGATGACACCTCTGGACAAAGGCGTGGGCGGAGGGAACCGCGACTTCGGATTCCAGACTAGGAAAAATTGGTGGCTGGTAACCTATACTACATTCAAACGGAGACAGGCCCGTAGATGACACTGGTAACGAATTGTGGGCGTACTCCACCATTGACAGTTGTTGGCTCCATGAGGAAGGATTCTTGGAGACCAGACATCGCAACGTTCTCTCCAAATCCTGGTTGGCTCTCTCAGTTTGACCATTGCTCTGGGGATGAAACCCTGAGGACAGACTAACAGTAGCACCCAGCAACTTACAAAACTCTCGCCAAAATTTGGACACAAATTGGGGACCTCTGTCGGAAACCACGTCCGTCGGGAGGCCATGTAACCGAAAGACGTGGTCAACGACTGTTACCGCTGTCTCCTTGGCTGAGGGTAATTTGGGCAAGGGAATAAAGTGGGCCGCCTTCGAGAATCGGTCCACCACGGTTAAAACTACCGTGTTACCCTGAGAGGGTGGGAGGGCGGTGACAAAATCTAGAGCGATATGGGACCAGGGTCTCGAAGGGACCGGCAGTGGTTGAAGGAGCCCATCTGGGGGTCTATTGGAAGTCTTACCAGTGGCACAAACTGAGCAAGCCAAAACAAAACTGTGAACATCACGAGCCATAAGTGGCCACCAAAATCGTTGCTTGACTAAAGATGTAGTGCGACTGACTCCTGGATGACAAGCCACATTGGAACAATGACCCCACTGAATAACGTTGGACCGTAATCCCTCTGGCACAAATAACCGGTTCGGTGGGCAGCCGACCGGAGGCGTTACCCCTTGTAAGGCTGTTTTGACCTTCGATTCGACCTCCCATGTGAGTGTGGAGACAATTAGTGTCTCTGGAAAAATGCACTCGGGAGTAGACGGGCGATCGGAACGGTCAAAAATACGTGATAAGGAATCGGGTTTGATGTTCTTGGAACCCGGGCGGTACGAGAGAGTGAAATCAAAACGTCCGAAAAAAAGTGCCCACCGAGCCTGCCTGGAGTTCAATCTTTTGGCAGTTCTAATGTATTCCAAGTTCTTATGATCGGTCCATACGATAAAAGGTACCCCCGGCCCTTCTAACCAGTGACGCCATTCCTCCAATGCTAACTTGACTGCCAACAACTCTCGGTTACCAATGTCATAATTACTCTCGGCAGGGGACAAACGATGGGACAAAAACGCGCATGGATGCATTCTGTCATCCGCCGGAGAGCGCTGGGATAGCACTGCACCTACCCCCACCTCTGACGCATCGACCTCCACCACGAACTGACGTGATGGATCAGGGGTGACTAAGATGGGGGCTGAAACAAAGCGGCCCTTCAGTTTGGCAAACGCAGCCTCAGCTGCGTCTGACCACCTGAACGTAGTCCTGGGGGAGGTCAAGGCGGTCAGAGGCGCGGCTAGTTGGCTGAAATTGCGAATAAAACGCCGGTAGAAGTTGGCGAAGCCCAGAAACCTCTGTAGGGCCTTACGGGAATCTGGACTTGGCCACTCCACCACAGCCTTAACCTTGTCAGGATCCATGCGCACTCCCTCGGACGACACAATGTACCCTAGAAAAGGAACAGACTGTGCATGAAAAGCGCATTTCTCCGCCTTGACAAAAAGCCCATTCTCTAGCAGCCTCTGAAGCACTCGCCGGACGTGCTGCACATGTTCCTGGAGAGATGAAGAAAAAATCAATATGTCATCCAGGTAAACATATATGAACTGATCTACCATATCTCGCAGCACGTCATTGACGAGTGCCTGGAAGACCGCTGGGGAGTTGGACAGCCCGAAGGGCATGACCAAGTATTCAAAGTGCCCCCTAGGGGTGTTAAAAGCAGTCTTCCACTCATCCCCCTTCCTAATGCGGACCAAATGATAAGCATTACGTAAATCCAATTTTGTGAAAATAGACGCTCCCTGCAATCTCTCGAAGGCTGAAGACATTAACGGCAAAGGATAAGTATTCTTTACCGTGATGTTGTTCAGTCTCCGGTAATCAATACAAGGTCGCAGGGACCCGTCCTTCTTCCCCACAAAAAAGAACCCCGCCCCCGCTGGAGAAGAGGAGGGACGGATGAACCCCGCTGCTAGAGAATCAGAAATATATTTCTCCATAGCCTCTCTCTCTGGAACAGAAAGTGAATATAACTTGCCCTTAGGCGGAGACGTACCTGGCAGTAACTCTATAGCACAGTCATAGGGACGATGCGGAGGGAGAGAAGCAGCCCGAGACTTACTGAACACCTCCTTCAGGTCGTGATACTCCGTGGGCACGTTTGACCAATCCACTGCCTCCTCCTGAAACGTAGAAACATAAACAGACGGACAAGCAGACATAAGACAAGACTCATAACATTTACTGCTCCACTCCGATACTGATCTCTGCTGCCAATCGATCCTGGGGTTGTGTTTGGTGAACCAAGGGTGACCTAAAACAATGGGTGCCAGGGGGGAGTCCAGAATGTAGAATGAGATGGTTTCGGAGTGGTTGCCAGATACAATGAGTGTGACGGGTCCAGTGGTGAAGGAAATGATGGGAAGGGCTTGGCCATTGAGAGCGTGAACAGCGATGGTCTGAGTGAGGGGTAGAAGGGGAGCTTGAATCTTGAGTGCAAACGTGTGGTCCATAAAATTACCCTCGGCCCCAGAGTCCAGTAGTGCTTGACAGTCGTGAGTGTGGACTGACCATCGTAGTCTTACCGGGAGGAGTGTAGATGTTGATGAGGTCTTCTCCGCAGAGATCCCACCCGACAGTAGCCTCAACCTTACTGCCGGGCTTGCCCCTTTAGCCGGGCAGTTGTAAGCAAAATGTCCTGCCGCGCTACAGTAAAGGCATAGGCCCTGGGACCTCCGCCTCTCCCTCTCCTCCCGGGAAAGCCGAGCTCGCCCGACCTGCATGGGTTCGTGATCGTGGACGGGACTGACCACGTCCCTGCCGCTGGCCCATAACTCCTGAGTGGTAGCATGAACTCGAGTGGATTCCGGACGGCCTCCCACTCTGGAGAGACGGGCATCCACCCGAATGGCCAGCTCGATCAGGCCATTGAGGGTGGGCGGCAGATCCAGTGTGTAAATCTCCCGCTGGACGCGGTCAGCCAGCCCATGCAGGAACATATCCCACTGCGCCTCCTCGTTCCACTGACACTCTGCCGCCAAAGTCCGGAACTCGATGGAGTAGTCGGCCACCGACCTCTCCTCCTGTCTGAGGTCCGCCAGGACCCGGGCCGCCTCTCTTCCCGCGACCGCACGGTCGAAGACTCTCCTCATCTCGGCGGAGAGTGTCTGGAACGAGGCACAGCATGGATCCTGGTTCTCCCACACCGCCGTTCCCCATAGCGCCGCTCTCCCCGTCAGTAAGGTGAGCACGAATGCCACCTTGCTCCGTTCGCTGCCAAAGGTTCTGGGTTGCAGGGAAAAATGCATCGAACAACGAGTCAAAAATGCTCTGCAAAAACTTGGCTCACCCTTGTATAGTTCGGGAGTGGGTAGGCGGGGCTCTGACAGGGAGACGTTCTCAGGTGGTACGAGGGGAGTAGGCGGTGTGAGTGACGCAGTGGGAACTCGCAGATGTTGTAATTGCTGGGTGAGCTCGGACACCTGCGTCACCAGAGCTTGAATAGCCCGACCCGATTCGGTCATGTTCCTCTCCTGTGTGTCCATCCGCGACACGCTGCAACGGATGAACTCCTCCAGAAGGGAAGAGGACCCGCTTGCTGCTTCCATCTGTGGTCAGATCGTTCTGTCACGGAAGTAATCTGGAGGAAGCAAGGATGCAAGCAAACATGGATTTAATAAGGTCAGATGACAACACACAGAACCAAAGTCTCTCGGGTGGGCAGGCGACGCAGGGACAAGATGGACAGCGTGCTGATGATGAGTGGTGATGGTGAACCCAGTGCCGGTGAACCTCCAGAAGACGAAAACCACGAAGACTCCAGACAGACGAGGACCAGGAACACTGAAGCAGACGACACACGAAGCACGATACGGAGGACATCAAACAACGATCTGACAAAGACAGGAGAGTGCGGTGAGACTTTATAGGTGAGTGGATTGGCAGCAGCTGGTGCGGGTAATGAGATCAGCTGGCGCGCTGATGAGCACTGAGCGGCGACGCCCACTCACACAAGCACACACACACACACAGAGAACAACAATGCACGAGACATGAAGAAACCAGTGAATTCATGAACCGTGACACTCTCTCTCTTTCTGCAACGTGTGAATGTGTGAATGCTTGTGTTCATATGTTAGATTAGTTTATGTCTTAGGTTTATATAAATAAAATCTGATTTATATTGAAAAGAGAAGTATCTTGTGTTTTCTGCTCACAAGTTAATGTCTTAATCTGCCGATCTTGTTACAATGCTGTTTAATAGTGTTTTCACTATATTTGGATTTTAATATCCAGTACAGAGTTTGTTATACGGTTCGTTCAGTGAATCGCCGTAACACTGATTCTGTTCAAATCCCTATAAAATCATAAATGATTCCCTTTGAGCTAAATTAAACTATTGCTTTAAATTACATATTAATATTATAAAATGTATAATTCCTACATAGGTGTAAGAGATAGGTTGTTTTTTTTGCGGTACGCTCAACGGATGAACATATAGAGACTGAAATGCTAGGGGAAAGGCTGCGGACCTTCTCACCATTATGAACAGCACTGTGACTGCAGTGGAGTCATTCATTTCCTGATGCACCACCATCTCTCAGGACCTGAAGTGGGATATTCACATAGACTCCATTGTCAGGCTCAGCAGAGGTTGTACTTTCTTCGCCAGCTGAGGAAGTTCAACCTGACACAGGAGCTGCTGAAACAGTTCTACTCTGCCATAATTGAATCCATCCTCTGCACCTCAATAACTATCTGGTTCAGCTCAGCTACCAAATCTGACCTCAGAAGACTACGGAGGGTAGTCCGGATAGCTGAGCGAATCATTGGTACAACCCTCCCCACTCTCCAAGAACTGTACTTATCCAGAGTGAGCAAAAGGGCTGGTAAAATCACTCTGGACCTCTCACACCCAGCACACTCCCTCTTTGAACTGTTACCGTCTGGTCGACGTTACAGAGCTCTGAGCACCAGAACGACCAGACACAGAAACAGTTTCGTCCCTCAGGCAATCCATCTCATGAACACTCAACAATAAATGTGGAACACATAACTATAATACATCCATATATTACTATATTACTATAATAATATCCATTCACCACATTCACTAATTTTATTTTCTAATTTCTAATTTGCACATACTTGACCTGTACATACATAGTTGTCTATATTATATATTGTGTTTTTGCTGCTTTGTACATTGCCTATTTGGATATTTGTATATTATTATTTTATTATCTGTGTCCTGTCCTGTTGCTGTCTTTCTGTTGCACTGTGGAGCTTCTGTCCCTACAAAAAATTCCTTGTGTGTGTAAACATACTTGGCCAATAAAGCTCATTCTGATTCTGATAACCATTAGGCAGTTTATTCCCACTATTAAATACCTGTCAGACACTTTATTTACATATTTTGAATGTTGAATTTTTGTTTAAAATAAACATCTCTGAGCTTGTACTCGGGTTGGAGTCAAAAGCTTCGTTCACTGTCTTTACTCTCCACTTACAGTATGAGACTGATTTCTTTTGTCATTTTGTCTGATGGTCTATATGCTCTACGTGTAAACAAGTAATCAATTTAATGTTTTTACTATTGGAAAAAAAGGGCTAAAATGAACACAGAGGTCCACACATGCACAAGAAACAAAGTTGGTCACACAATTTTTTTTTTACTTTCTGTACATCTTGACTGACAGATGCCTCGTCCAATCAGTGATAAGTATTCAATTTGCAAACAATACCTACTTTTTCTGTTTTGTCTGGCTTGTCATTGTGTTTTCTGACTTGCTTTGTGTTTAGATTTGCTATTGTTTTTAACATTTGTTGTTTTGTTTTTGGATTTGTAATTTTGTTTTCAAAATTGTAATTTATTCTGCACTTCACATACAATATACTTTACAGTGTGTCATATATGATCTTACCACAGTGTCTCCAGTTTACAGTGAGGATCCTGTATTACATCAGAAAGCAGCTTCACTGAATCTCCTAGTTTATTCTCAGTCAGATCCAGTAATCTCAGGTGTGAGGGGTTTGATCTCAGAGATGAAGCCAGAGCAGCACAACCTTCATCTGTGACGTCACAATAACTCAACCTGTAGAGAACAATGACATGCTCTTCACTCTCTCAGAACAGATCAGTTTAGCTGTGAAAAAATACAAACTTAAAGCACAAATCAGTGTTTGATGGATCATTGCACTGAGGTCTAAAATGTCACAGAACACAAAACATGATCATAAAACATTCAAAGTCTCCTTCAAGAAAGATAAGTGTTTCTTTGCTGCACTATGTCTTTATGCTAAATCTGTTTTATTAATGACAATATTCAGTATATACACTCACCTAAAGGATTATTAGGAACACCTGTTCAATTTCTCATTAATGCAATTATCTAATCAACCAATCACATGGCAGTTGCTTCAATGCATTTAGGGGTGTGGTCCTGGTCAAGACAATCTCCTGAACTCCAAACTGAATGTCAGAATGGGAAAGAAAGGTGATTTAAGCAATTTTGAGCGTGGCATGGTTGTTGTGTCAGACGGGCCGGTCTGAGTATTTCACAATCTGCTCAGTTACTGGGATTTTCACGCACAACCATTTCTAGGGTTTACAAAGAATGGTGTGAAAAGGGAAAAACATCCAGTATGCGGCAGTCCTGTGGGCGAAAATGCCTTGTTGATGCGAGAGGTCAGAGGAGAATGGGCCGACTGAGTCAAGCTGATAGAAGAGCAACTTTGACTGAAATAACCACTCGTTACAACCGAGGTATGCAGCAAAGAATTTGTGAAGCCACAACACGCACAACCTTGAGGCGGATGGGCTACAACAGCAGAAGACCCCACCGGGTACCACTCATCTCCACTACAAATAGGAAAACGAGGCTACAATTTGCACGAGCTCACCAAAATTGGACGGTTGAAGACTGGAAAAATGTTGCCTGGTCTGATGAGTCTCGATTTCTGTTGAGACATTCAGATGGTAGAGTCAGAATTTGGCGTAAACAGAATGAGAACATGGATCCATCATGCCTTGTTACCACTGTGCAGGCTGGTGGTGGTGGTGTAATGGTGTGGGGGATGTTTTCTTGGCACACTTTAGGCCCCTTAGTGCCAATTGGGCATCGTTGAAATGCCACGGCCTACCTGAGCATTGTTTCTGACCATGTCCATCCCTTTATGACCACCATGTACCCATGCTCTGATGGCTACTTCCAGCAGGATAATGCACCATGTCACAAAGCTCGAATCATTTCAAATTGGTTTCTTGAACATGACAATGAGTTCACTGTACTAAAATGGCCCCCACAGTCACCAGATCTCAACCCAATAGAGCATCTTTGGGATGTGGTGGAACGGGAGCTTCGTGCCCTGGACGTGCATCCCACAAATCTCCATCAACTGCAAGATGCTATCCTATCAATATGGGCCAACATTTCTAAAGAATGCTTTCAGCACCTTGTTGAATCAATGCCATGTAGAATTAAGGCAGTTCTGAAGGCGAAAGGGGGTCAAACACAGTATTAGTATGGTGTTCCTAATAATCCTTTAGGTGAGTGTATATCTGTACTAATATGTATGGGGGAATGATTGAGTGTGTGTTTGTGTGTGTGTGTGTTTACAGGTTTCTCATCCATCACTAAGGATAGTAAAATCTGAGATCACCTGCGCTGTGAGATATTATTTGTATATTGCAGTCCATTACCAAATATTATGTAATAGCATTCATTTTATTATCCATTTTTCAATCTGTTCATCCTCTGCAGGTTTGTGGGGGCTGCAGTCTATCCCAGCGTCTCGGGTCACAAACACACACACAAACCTTCATATCTGCGGTTAAGTTATAGTGTTATACCTACCTTTTCCATTTTGTCTGGCTTGTCATCAGGGGCGTCATGCACTTATTATTTTTGAGGGGGCACAGGTGGGATGGGGGTTGACACAGCAGTAGGCTTATGCTTTACTTAATTTCTCCTTTTTTAGGCTATTCGAAATATTCCCAGTAATTAAACTGCAAGTAAATGCATTTTGCATCTTTATATATCATGTTAGTTCATCTATAACGGCCAAATTAGCCTAATGTTCTATTAGGGTCATTCTATGGAAATATCCATTTTTCTGTCCCTAGCCTTTACAGAAATATTACACTTGAAAAACACTTTAGGGTTATGATTTAAAATGAAACAATATGTTATTTGAACAATTACACCTTCTTGAGCCATCAATATGGCAATGTTTGTTTTTTAATTAATTATATAGAATTGCAAGCATCACAAAACTGCTCGTCCCCACAGCCATGTACAGAGAAAAAGTGCTTTATTTTGAGGTCAAAAACAGGTTTTTCTACCATTTAAAATACAATAATGTATTCATAACTATCAAATATATGATGTAAATGACATAAAAAAACTAAACGGTGAATAAATATTATAAAATAATGAAAGTAGTGGTCCCCTGGAGTTGTGTCACTGGTGTTACCGTTGAACAAAAATAGTTTATTTTTAAATAAAAATCACACTGATGACATCACTTGACTTCCTTCTTCCTATTTCCTGAAGATCTATGAAGAAAGGCCCATGATAAGCCCACGGTCTCTTTTCAGTTATCAGAAATGTTCTTATTTATCTCTTGATTTCATATAAAGCTTTTGGTTGAACTTTGCTTTTAGGTGAAAGTTGCTTTATTGCTAGGGAATTGTAAAAAAAGTAGAATACAAATGGATTAAACTATTTAATTTAGTGAGTATACAATGATTGACAACATGCGGTTTGATACCTTGCAAAAGCCATTTTGTAAAATGCATTTTTGATGAAAATTGTGTGTTACTGTTTTGTTTTATTGAAAGGATCCCCATTAGCTACAGCCGTGCTGCAGCTATTCTTCCTGGGGTCCTAAAAAAAAATATATATACATAAACAAAAAACAAAAACAAAAAAAAATATAGAAAAAAAATAAAATATAGAAAAAAAAATAAAATAAAAAAAAAATAAATGAAAAAGTTAAAAATACAATAAGTAAAGCAAAATAAAAGTATTTTACAATACATACACACATATGCATACACCTACGTACACACATGTATATACACATATCAACGTACATATGTACCCTCATACGGGCATGAAAATACACACATACGAAAACGTATTCATACACACGCATATAAATATACCCACACATGTGCATGTACACACATGTTCACACACATATATATAAATATAAACAGTCAGATGTATTATTTTGCTAAATGCTGTTTTACATATAATTTAAATTTATTGACATTATTTGTAAGTATGATATGCTTTGGCAGTTTATTCCATTCCTTCATACCTCTAAACATAACAGTGTTCTTTACGGCATTTGTTCTTGCTATGGGTAAGGTAAAGTTGCCATTAGTTGCATGTCTGGTACTGTACTGATGATTGTCTACACTGAAAAAAAGATGCTTGAACAAAACAAAAGGCAATTTTGAAATGGAAATGTTTCTTATGAAAATTAATAGTGAATACAACAGTCTATCTTTGACCAGCAACCAGTTAAGATCTTTGTGCATTAGTATAATATTTCTCCTATAGCTGCACCTAAGTGCTACACGAGCAGCTCTATTCTGTATAAGTTGTAATTTATTCATATATTCACCAGTGGCGTTTGACCAAACTGCTGGGCAATAGTCTAGGTATGTCAATATTAGTACTTTCATCGCATAATTCATAATATTTGAAGTTAAAAAATGTGCATGTCTTCTCATAATAGATATACCTCTTCCCATTTTTGCAATAATATTATCAATATATTTTTTCCATGATAATCTAGAGTCTACTATTACACCCAGCAGTTTGGTCTCGTGCACTTGTTTAATGGTTGCGTTATTAATTTTAATATTAATTACAGGATTTTGATTAATGTTATAATTAGAACCTAAAATCATACAGTTAGTTTTTACTGCGTTTAGTGCCAATTTATTTAATTTGATCCAATCTACTACATCTTGTAATTCTATATTTAAAACAGTTTCTAGTTCCATTTGTGTACTTGCTGATATATATATAGTTGAATCGTCAGCATACATGACAATATTAGCCTTATGTAAAATGTACGGTAAATCATTAGTAAAAATATTAAATAATAATGGACCCAGACAACTGCCTTGGGGTACTCCACATGTGACATTTCTGATACCTGAAAAACTGCCATTAAAAAACACTGTCTGTGTTCTATTTGACAGATAACTATACATCCATGTGATTGCTGACTGCTCAAAACCATAACAAGATAATTTTGTTAATAACAGTTCGTGATCTATGATGTCAAAGGCAGCAGTAAAATTTAAAAATACAGCACCTACAATATTTCTATTTTCAATCCCTCTAAGCCAATCATCAGACATGTGAGTCAGTGCAGTGGCAGTGGAGTGACTTTTTCTGTATGCATGCTGAAAATCTGTTAATAAATCATTTGTATAAAAATAATTGTTAATTTGATCATATACTATAGATTCCATTATTTTAGATAATACAGGTAATATACTTATCGGGCGACTGTTGGGACCAGAGAAAGGCAGTTTTTTATCTTTGGGTAGAAGAACTATTTTAGCCTGCTTCCATGCATATGGGCAGGTACAGCAGATAAAACTGAGGTTGATAATGTGGGTTAGAACAGGGGCAATAGAGTCAGCAGCTAGTTTAAGAAGCCTGCTGTCAAGACCGTCAACACCCGGTGGCTTGTTTTTACAGGATTTTAAAAGATTCTTTACTTGATCTATATTTACACTTTCTAATTTAAACCTTGAATTTTTATTTTTCATCAGTTCATTTCTTATTAATAGATGAGATATATCATTACTTAGATTAGACATATTTTCTCTTAGTTTATCTAATTTACTTATAAAATAATCATTAAAATAATTTGCAATATCTATTGACTTAGTTATAAATTTATCCCCTGTTTCCAGAAAAGATGGAATTATTTTATTTTTCTTACCAGTCAGTTGATTTAAAACATTCCATAACTTCCTACTATCATTACCTATGTTTTTAACATGATTGTCAAAATAGATTTTCTTCTTCTTTTTGTTAAATTTAGTAACAGAGTTTCTCATTTTACGATATAGGTCCCAATCACATTTATTTCCTGTAGTAACTGCTATTCTTTTCATTTGATCTCTTATTTTCATAGAAGTTTTCAGTTCATCATCCAACCAAGGTGTGATGTTGTTCCTGACAGTAAACTTCTTTAAAGGCGCATGTTTCTCAATCAATGGCAAGAATAAATTGTTAAATTTAAAGAGAGCAATTTCTGGATTACTAGCTGCCAACACATCAGACCAACATATAGCTTGAACATCTTCAATAAACTTATCATTTTTAAACAATTTATAAGATCTTTTAAATAAGACTACGGTTCCAGATCCACTCAGCTTGGTTATTAACACAGAAATGATCAGATTATGATCACTGCTACCAGTAGGAATAGACAGTACCTTTTTACACAGTTCAGGGCGGTTTGTGAAAATATGATCTATACAGGTAGATGTTCTGGAGCCGTCGCTCTTAAAACATGTTCTTGTAGGCTTATTTATAAGTTGAGTAAGTCCACATGCATTTGCAGTAGTTAACAATTTCTTTTTCAAGTGGCAGTCTTTAGAGAACCAGTCAATGTTTAAGTCACCCATAAAATATATGTCCTGACTTACATTAGTATTTATATCCAGCATTTTACAGATAGTGTCAAGATATTCACAGTTGGCACTTGGTGACCGGTAACAGCAGCACAAAAGTATCGACTTTCGATGAGGTAGATGCACTTGCAACCATAATATTTCGATGTTAAAACTCATTAAATCAGTTCTTATTTTTACTGGCAAGTGATTTTGAATATAAAAAGCTACTCCACCACCAAAACCATTTCTGTCATTTCTATATATGTTGTAACCTTCAATAAATAGTTCTGTGTCATCAAAGGAAGAGTCCAGGTGAGTCTCAGAGATAGCAAGAATGTGTATTTTATACTCATTTAGCAGTTCAGCAACTTCATTGATTTTATTCCTGAGACTGTTTATATTAATATGTGCTAGTCGTAAGCCTTTTCTTGGTAATGAGTACATGAGTTTTATGTGCTGTCATACCTTCAAAGTTGCGCAGAGATTACTTAGGAGTGCTAGTGCGGGAATGGATGATGAGTTTGTCGTATCTGAGATAGGCAATGTCTCCTTTGTCACGTGCTTCTTTCAGCTTTGGCATCAATTCCTTTCTTTTTAACCGCACAGCATCAGTGTAATCATCATTAATAAAAATTTTTGTGCTCTTGAGATTCTTTGTTCTTTGCATAACCGCAACTTTGTCCTTGAAGTTCAGAAATTTGACAACAATAGATCTTGGTCTATTTCTAGCAGCTTCAGGTTTTCCTATTCGGTGTGCACGCTCTATCTCCATGTCTCTCTGTAGTTGTAGTTTTTGCCTGAAAATGTCCTTCACTTTTTCTTCAGAGTCTGCCCAGGATTCACCAGTGGATTCAGGAACTCCATCAATCACAATATTATTTCTCCTTGATTGACCTTCGAGATATTCTTGTTTGTCAATCATAACTTGCAGACTCTCACACAGTTTCACTATATCAGTTTCTATAATTTTTCCATGCTCAGACTGTTTAGCTTGAGTGACTTTAAGTTCATCTACGTCCTTCTGTGTATATTGTAAACTTACTTTTAGCTCTTGTAATTCTTTGGAAACATTATCCATTCTGGCATTCACTGAGTCCATAATAATTTTAACAAAGTCCTTGAACATTTCCTGTTGTTGCTGTAGCAGAGCCATGAACATATCTTTCTGCTGTTGTAGCAGTTCATTTACCTGAATGATGGTTGCATATTCCTCCTCTGTGTTCCTCAACTTTGGAGGAGCCATGTTCTGCTAGCCCTGGAAGCTGGAAAGCCTGGAGCTGGCCTGATGGTGGTGGCTGAAAGCCTAGAGCCGGCCTGGTAGTGTAGGCTAGAAGCCTGGAGCCGGCCTGATGGTGGTGGCTGGAAGCCTGGAGCCGGCCTGGTAGTGTAGGCTGGAAGCCTGGAGCCGGCCTGGTGGTGGTGGCTAGAAAACTGGAGCTGGCCTGGTGGTGGTGGCTGGAAGCCTGAAACCGGCCTGGTGGTGTAGGCTAGAAGCCTGGAGCCAGCCTGTTAGCGGTGGCTGGAAGCCTGGAGCCGGCCTGGTAGTGTAGGCTGGAAGCTTGGAGCCGGCCTGGTGGTGGTGGCTGGAAGCCTGGAGCCGGCCTGATGGTGGTGGCTGGAAGCCTGGAGCCGGCCTGGTAGTGTAGGCTGGAAGCCTGGAGCCGGCCTGGTGGTGGTGGCTAGAAAACTGGAGCTGGCCTGGTGGTGGTGGCTGGAAGCCTGAAACCGGCCTGGTGGTGTAGGCTAGAAGCCTGGAGCCAGCCTGTTAGCGGTGGCTGGAAGCCTGGAGCCGGCCTGGTGATAATGGCTGGAAGGCTGGAGCTGGTAGAGGAAGATGGCTCCACTACCACAAGCAGGCCCAACTCAATCCACCAAATATCACCCTTCAGTTTCTCAATCCACTGCCACAAACCATCCAAATGACTACACATCAATCACAAAATGAATGATAAAGGAGGATTTAGAACTAAATCAAATCCAAAAAAGTGGTAAAAAGTAGTTGAACTCCTTCTCCTTGAGTTAGCATTTAGAGAGAGAGCTGTCACTGGTGTCACCTTCCTTATGGGTAAATAAACGCGCAAAAGATAAAAACAAAAAACTGTCATTTGTGTATTCATGAAGTCAAAAGGTAATCTAATAATGTGGTCTAAGTTTAAATGTTAGAAAAATAAATATATTTTAAGACATCTTGCCATACCAAAAGTGGACATTTCTGTAGAATGAATATTCTGTATGACTCATAAAATCTGACTTTTTACTTCAGTACCACATAAAATATTTTATGACTGACTTTGTATTTAACATGAATTTAATAAAACGTTGTAAGTTACTAATTATATCACTTTCATTGTACCGAACACAGCAAAGGAAACACTAAAAACATCAAAAACTCCCATTATAATCACTGAAGCTGTATCTGTGAATCACTGCACTGTGAAATGAATGTCTTACTTAAATCGTACGCACTTCTGCACTTTGTTGTTTCTGATAAGAGAATTGGCGAAACACGGCGTGTCAGCGATGACTAATCTGAACGCCTCTGATTGGTCATTGCATTCATAAGCTCAACAGAATCATGTGTGATTGGTTATAATGCAGCGCTGTAAAAACGCGTCTGTCTCTGGCTCAGCGCCAGCCAGTGAATGCAGATTCATTGCAGCTGGTGATTTGACGCACTGAACGATCTAATCACGCCAGTGTGACTGTATCAAATACAAAAATATGATTCGGCTATTTTTTCGTCTTTTGGAAGCTGCATTCAAAATCCACTTGGCTCAAAAATCTGAGGGGGCACGTGCCCCCCTTAATTTGAATGGGCATGACGCCTCTGCTTCTCATTGTGTTTTCTGACTTGTTTTGGGTTTAGATTTGGCATTGTGTTTAATTTTTGGATTTTTTATTTTGTTTTCAAAATTTAAATGTATTTTGCACTTCACATACAGTATACTTTACAGTGTGTCATATATGATCTTACCACAGTTTCTCCAGTTTACAGTGAGGATCCTGTAGTACATCAGAAAGCAGCTTCACTGAATCTCCTAGTTTATTCCTCGACAGATCCAGTTCTCTCAGGTGTGAGGGGTTTGATCTCAGAGCTGAAGCCAGAGCAGCACAACCTTCATCTGTGACGCTCCAATAACTCAACCTGTAGAGAACAATGACACACTCTTCACTCTCTCAGATCAGATCAGTTTAGCTGTGAATCCATTATTAAAGAGAAAGTACAAACTTAAAGCACAAATCAGTGTTTGATGGATCATTGGACTGAGGTCTAAAATGTCACAGAACACAATCATGATGATAAAACATTTAACATACAGTATATTAAGACCCTTGGTGAAAATCTTTTAACATTTGTAATATTGTGTACAGGTCTATCTGGTGTTTTAAATATGCTTAAGAACAAACCATGAGACAAATTCATCAATCAACACCATTGCTGAGTATTTTCTCCTTAAAACTGCAGAGTACCAAAGACAGCCTCAAAAATACGATTTGAAACTGTTGCTGTTTCCATGAAACCAATCTTTGGTTTTAGATTTATTAATTAGTTATGTCCTCGGCTTTAAAAGTGTGCAAAATGTGTTTTTTCGATAACTTTTAAAACTATTTAAATGACTTTGATTCAAGAATAAGGAATAAATGGATGGGATTTGTAATGGCAAAATTGCCTGTTCATAATTCTAGAAACTCTCTCATAATGCAAACATATTCAAGTCCGTAAATATGTCTAGAATAACTTTTGCTGCTGAATTATCCACTAGGTTATAATATATTTGTCATAGATTATAAACCTACATATTTTATCATATTTATGTTTTATTTTATTTCTTTATAATGACTTCGTCTGTATCAATATTCCCTCTCATTTTTTTCTTGCTGAGCAAAACTTTTCTCTATTGGGCGGACATTTCAGCCACCTGAGCAAAAACATTCTTTATACCAGACCTGTACAGCGCTCACAAAAAAGTGTGTAACTCTTAGCTTTAATGTGCTATTTATATCTGATTTGACTCTTGATGCAACTAAATGATGTATATTTTAGGTTCCATGAGAAAACATTATTACAGTACAATACACTGCTATTCAAAAGTTTGGGATCAGTACATTTTTAAAAGAAGTTTCTTAGGCTCATCAAGGCTGTGTTTTTTGATAAAAATTTAATTTAAAATAAACGTTTTTTTATTTTAATATACTTTAAAATGTAATTTATTCCTGTGAAGAAAAGCTGAATTTTCAGTGTCACACGATCCTTCAGAAATCAATTTAATATAATGATTTATAATCAATGTTGGAAAAAGTTGTGCTGCTTAATATTTTTTTGGGACCTGTGATAATTTTCAGGATTCTTTGAGAAATAAAAAGTAAAAAAGAACAGTGTTTATTCAAAATAGAAATGTTATGTGGCAATATACACTACTGGGGTCAGTAAATGTTTTCTTATTTTTTTTTTTTACATTAAGACTTTTATTCAGCAAGGATGTGTTAAATGGATAAAAAGTGATACTAAAGACTTATATTGTTAGAAAATATTTATATTTTTAATTAATGCTGTTCTTTTTTACTTTTTATTAGCCTAATCAAAGAATCAAAGAAAAAAGGTTCCAAAATATTAAGCAGCACAACAGTTTCAACACTGATAATAAATCAGAATATTAGAATGATTTCTGAAGGATAATGTGACACTGAAGACTGGAGTAATGAAGCTGAAAATTCAGCTTTGGTTTACAGGAATACACTATATTTTAAAATATATTAAAATAGAAAACCAATATTAGAAATTGCAATAGCCTAAGAGTTCACAATATTACTGTTTTTTCCTGTATTTTGATCCCTTGATGAGCATAAGTGACTCCATTAAAAACAAGGTCAATTATTTATTAGGTTTATAATATAGAGCTAATGTAATATAATATATCAACACAATAAAGCATTTAAACAGATAGAAGAGAACAGAAAACAAACTGAAGCATTTAAACTGAGATCTGTAAGTTAAATATAATAAAAACAAATGTGAATTCTTCTATAGCTATCTAAACATGGCTATGAAGTACAGTTTGCACAATACACCTGTGTGTGACTGTAAATGTCTCAAGAGTTTTGTTCCCGTTCTGTGCCCAATCCTCCACTATTTCCAGCACTTAATCAAGCCACTCTTCTTTAATACATGAGGAGCTGTTATTTCACATGTCACTGCGTTTGCTCTCGTGTTGAGCTAACTCATTTCATCCGCAACCATTGAAGTATTGGGTTTGGCGCACATCATTCTCTTTCTATGAAACCTGTAAACCACATTCACCGGTTCTTCAAGTTCAAGTCAAGTTCAAGTTCAAGTCAGCTTTATTGTCAATTCTTCCACATGTACAGTACATACATACAGAGAATTGAAATTGCATTACTCTCAGACCCTTGGTGCATACAGTTAACATTAAACACGTTCAGATACAGATAATACAGTTTAAACATATGTACAACTATACAAATATACAAATGAGGATATTGTAGAAAAAAATAAAATAAATAAGAATTAGATCGATAAGTGGCATAAGGCGCATGGCAGATAGAGTGCAAAACCAGTTAAATAGAAACAACACTGTGTAGATATATTTGTAGTGCAAAAGAGCTTATCAGTCTGAGGACATTGTAGAAAATAATAAAAAAAAGAGAGATCGATAGATAAAGTGCATAAGGCACATGGCAGAATAGATGGAGTGCAAACCAGTTGAATGTACAACAAAACTGTGCAGATTTGTTTTGTTTTGTTATGAGTGTAGTGCAAGAAGAGCTTATCAGTCTGTTAAAGTGACTAGTTCGGATAGCTTTTTGTCAGACTATCCAAAGAGGTAATTTGCAGTCAATGTTGGATGGGTAGTGATCAGCCAATGCTGCACAAGTGACAGGTGCCGATCACAGTTTGTTGGTCGGTGGGGGGGGGGGGGGGGGGGGGGGGGGTGTCACAGAGTCAGAGTTCCTAGTGTGTTGCTGTGTTAAATGGGGGTGAAAGAGGGGAGGGGGGGCAAGGACGGGAGGGAGTTCAGCTTCCTGACAGCCTGATGTATGAAGCTGTCCTTCAGTCTGCTGGTCCTCGCCTGGAGACTCCGCAGTCTCCTCCCTGATGGCAGCAGACTGAAGAAGCTGTGTGTCGGGTGGGTGGGATCGCCTGCAATGCGGAGGGCTTTGCGGGTGAGACGGGTGCTGTAGATGTCCTGGAGGGAGGGGAGAGAGACACCAATGATCTTCTCAGCTGCTCTCACTATTCATTGAAGTGACTTGCGGCAGGATGCGTTGCAAGCGCCATACCACACAGTGATGCAGCTGGTTAGGATGCTCTCGATGGTGCCTCTGTAGAAGGTGCACATGATGGGGGTCGGTGCTCTGGCTCTTTTGAGTTTGCGGAGGAAGTAGAGACGCTGCTGTGCTTTCTTGGCCAGTGCTACAGTGTTGTTAGTCCAGGAGAGGTCCTCTGTGATGTGCACACCCAGGAACTTGGTGCTGCTCACTCTCTCCACAGTCGCACCGTTGATGGTCAGAGGGGCATGCTGAGTGTGTACTCTCCTGAAGTCAACAACAATCTCCTTCGTCTTCTTCACATTCAGAGAAAGATTGTTGTCACTGCACCACCCGGCCAGGCGGCTCACCTCGCTCCTGTAGTTTGTCTCATCTCTGTTGCTGATGAGACCCACCACAGTCGTGTCATCCGCAAACTTAATGAAGATGTTGGAGTTGTGTGATGGTGTGCAGTCGTGGGTCAGCAGAGTGAAGAGGAGGGGGCTCAGCACACATCCTTGGGGGGCCCCAGTGTTCAGTGTGATGGTGCTGGATGTGTTAATGCCGACCCGTACTGCTTGAGGTCTCCCGGTCAGGAAGTCCAACAGCCAGTTGCACAGAGAGGTGTTGAGCCCCAGCTGGGCCAGTTTGTGAGTGAGCTGTTGAGGGATGATTGTGTTGAATGCTGAACTGAAGTCTATGAACAGCATCCTGACATATGAGTCTTTTTTCTCCAGATGTGTGAGGGCTGGGTGGAGGGCAGTGGTGATGGCATCATCGGTCGAGCGGTTGGACCTATATGCAAACTGGAAGGGGTCCAGGGAGGGGGGGAGGACAGACTTGATGTGGTGCAAGACTAGCCGTTCAAAGCACTTCATGAGGATGGGAGTGAGTGCTATTGGACGGTAGTCATTGAAGCAGGATGGAGATGACTTCTTAGGGACTGGAATGATGGTGGTAGCTTTGAAGCATGTGGGGACAACAGCCTGGTTTAGTGAGATGTTGAAGATGTCTGTGAAGACCTCAGTGAGTTCCACTGCACAGTCTCTCAGTACACGCCCAGGAATGTTGTCAGGACCCGGAGCTTTGCGTGCATTGATCCTGCTGAGGGATCTCCTCACACTGTCCGGGGACAGCGTCATCACCTGGTCGCCGGGAGGAGGTGGAGTCTTCTGTGCAGTGGTGCTGTTTTGTGCCTCAAAGCGAGCAAAGAAGGCATTCAGCTCGTTCAGCAGGGGGATGGTGTTGTCACAGGTCTGTGGTGGGGGCTTGTAATCCGTAATGGTCTGTATCCCCTGCCACAGGCTCCGCGTGTCTCTGCTGTCGCTGAAACGATGGGCTATCCTCCTGGAGTACTGTCTCTTGGCCTCTTTGATGCCGCGGGATAGGTTGGCCCTAGCTGTCTTCAGGCCCTCCTCATCTCCAGCTCTAAACGCAGCGTTCCGAGCCTTCAGAAGTCTGTAGACCTCCCCTGTCATCCACGGCTTCTGGTTAGCCCGGACAGTGATGGACTTTGTGACCGTTACATCATCAATGCACTTGGAGATGTAGGCAGTAACAGTCTCTGAGTACTCTTGGAGGTCAGTAGTATTGTTGTATGTGGCAGCCTGTTTAAACATATTCCAGTCAGTGGTGTCAAAGCAGTCTTGAAGTGCCTCTGACGACCCTTCCGGCCACACTTGAATCTGTTTGTGAACTGGTTTGGTGACTTTAACGAGCGGTCTGTATGCAGGCATTAGCATGACAGTGATGTGGTCTGAGGCTCCGAGGTGGGGGAGGGGGAGGGCCTTGTAGGCTCCTCTCTGGGTGGTGTAAACAAAGTCCAGAGTGTTTTTTCCCCTTGTTGGAAAGTCTATGTGTTGGTGAATTTTAGGGAACACACTCTTTAAGTCCGCGTGATTGAAATCCCCAGCCAAGATAAGAAAGGCATCTGGGTGGGCTGTCTGCTGCTCACTGGTGTGCTGGTACAGTTCATTTAGCGCCTCACTCCTTATGTTGTTGTTGGAGCTGGGAGGGATGTATACAGCAACGAGCAGTATGGCTGTATATTCCCTCGGTAGATAGAACGGCCGGCACTAATAATCATAAACTCCACCAGGGGTGAGCAGTGTTTGCAGACCACAACAGCGTCGCGACACCACGCATCGTTGATGTAAACACAAAGCCCGCCGCCGCGGATCTTACCTCCCTCGACGAGAGCTCTGTCAGCTCGATAGCATGTTAGCTGGTCGAGCTGTATGGCGCAGTCCGGTACGCTGTTGTTAAGCCATGTTTCCGTAAACACAAAAACACAACAGTCTCTTACAGTCCTCTGAGTGGAACGGAGTAGTCGGATGTAGTCCAGTTTATTGTCCAAAGAGCGTACGTTCGCCAGTACGATGGTGGGGATAGCTGGCTTGTGTGGGTTGGCCGCTAGCCTAGCTCGGATACCTCCGCGCTTACCCCTCTTCTGCTTCCTCTCACGCCGCTTGTAGCGCCTCCGCTGTGGGCGAGATGCAGTAGTGGGGGTCGGTGATGAGAAGGCCTTCGGAGCAGACCGAGGTCCCGCAGCTCTTCAGCGTGCGCGGAGTTTAACTCTAAAAATGTGGTTCTGCCGACATCGAGCAGAAACTCACGACTGTATGCGCGCTTAAAGACAGGTAGACGAGACGAAGATGTGCAAAAACATTGCGACTTACAAGACAAAAAACACGAAAACACCGGTTTGTCGGGACAGAGAGAAGCTGCTGCGACTGCGCGCGCCGCCATCTTAGGTCATATATGTTCTAACTCTGTAGCAGCAGCAGCTCTATAGCGCTTTACCCGAGCATTGCAATTCTTTCCTTTTTACTACAATACAATCAAATGGCTTTCCCAACTCATTTTTGCGTGTGCGTGGCACATTATTCCTCTGCGGCCGCGCGCAGCTTAGAGGGAACATTGGTCTGTATTTATTTGATTGTGAAAGAGTGATTATCAGTTCCACACAGATATCTAAAAATTATACACTGAATTTAAAAAAAAAACTGCACTGGTATGGGATCGGGATCTGTATCGGTCAATACTGAACCCCAGGTGTCAGAATCAGTATTGGAGGCAAAAAAAGACCGATTGGAGCGTCACTAGTTCATAGTGCAAGGAATGAAGTTGACAGAAATGCATACTAGGGATGGGCATTTTTGGCAATTTCTTATTTCAATCATCGATAGGTTTCAAAAACGATTAATCGAGTACTCGGGGGGCGGGGCATGGCCGTAATGGAGATAATGAAAATATCTGAAGACTATTATGAAAAGGAATGTTAAAAATAAAAATGACATGAAAACATGTCTATCAAAACATGAACACATGATTAGAACACTGTTAGATTATGATTATGATGCAGCAATGTTATTAAAAAAGAAGCATCTAAAAACGAATAGCTGCCTGAGGTGAAGCTGACTTTATGCCAATAAACTGAAACCCGTTCTATGACACTTCCTATGGTATTAATCAGATAACCTACATACTGTACATTACAATCAGTTGGATTTTTCACTTGATGGTATTCGTGTACTTGCTTCTGTATCAAATGCAGATATCATCTACATATAAACTACAGTCAACATCAGAACCAATGACTTTTACTATGCTGTTTATTTAATACTAAAAACCTGAGGCTGAACACTTCATATTTACTTTTAATGTGCTACATGTGAGAGTCATATATGATTATTACCTCAGTGTCTCCAGTTTACAGTGAGGATCCTGTAGTACATCAGAAAGCAGCTTCACTGAATCTCCTAGATTATTCCCAGACAGATCCAGATCTCTCAGGTGTGAGGGGTTTGATCTCAGAGCTGAAGCCAGAGCAGCACAACCTTCATCTGTGACGCCACAATCACTCAACCTGTAGAGAACAATGACACACTCTTCACTCTCTCAGATCAGATCAGTTTAGCTGTGAATCCATTATTAAAGAGAAAGTACAAACTTAAAGCACAAATCAGTGTTTGATGGATCATTGGACTGAGGTCTAAAATATCACAGAACACAATCATAATCATAAAACATCCAAAGTCTCATTCAAGAAAGAAGTTTTTATGCTAAATCTGTTTTATTAATGACACTATTCACTATATATATCTGTACTAATATGTATGGAGGAATGATTGTGTGTGTGTGTGTGTGTGTGTGTTTACAAGTTTCTCATCCGTAGTTTCTGCAGTCCGTAACTTTTTTTGGTAAAAAATAATCCAAAATCAAAATTTGAGAAAATACATAACCAGCCAGTGTTCAAAACTATCTGATGATAGGATCCATTGACGGGATTGGTTATTTAATTTTGTGACGTAGCAAAAAAAGGGCTGTATCAAGAGTGGAGTAAGTCCCACAGACTTACACTATTTGTGGCTGCATATATGCAAATTAATTATCTGCCAGCAGGAGGTGCTATTGGAGCGGGAGAGAGCGAGGTTTCCCGGTAACTCGGTACACAAAACAGAGCTCTTCTCACAAACACTGCTTTATGGAAGCCCGTTTCCACCAATGAATAAACAATAAAACAAGGTAATTGCGACTTTTTATCTCGCAATTCTGAGATATAAACTCGCAATTCTGACTTTATAACTCGCAATTCTGAGAAATAAACTCGCAATTCTGACTTTATAACTCGCAATTCTGAGAAATAAACTCGCAATTCTGAGATATAAACTCGCAATTCTGAGAAATAAACTCGCAATTCTGAGAAATAAACTTGCAATTTTTACTTTTTAACTCGCAATTCTGAGATATAAACTCGCAATTCTGACTTTATAACTCGCAATTCTGAGAAATAAACTCGCAATTCTGACTTTATAACTCGCAATTCTGAGAAATAAACTCGCAATTCTGAGAAATAAACTTGCAATTTTTACTTTTTAACTCGCAATTCTGAGATATAAACTCGCAATTCTGACTTTATAACTCGCAATTCTGAGAAATAAACTCGCAATTCTGAGAAATAAACTTGCAATTCTGAGAAATAAACTTGCAATTCTGAGATATAAACTCGCAATTCTGACTTTATAACTCGCAATTCTGAGAAATAAACTCGCAATTCTGAGAAATAAACTCGCAATTCTAACTTTTTAACTCGCAATTCTGAGAAATAAACTCGTAATTCTGACTTTTTAACTCGCAATTCTGAGAAATAAACTTGCAATTCTGAGATATAAATTCGCAATTCTGAGAAATAAACTTGCAATTCTGAGAAATAAACTTGCAATTCTGAGATATAAACTCGCAATTCTGAGAAATAAACTCGCAATTCTGTAGATCGTTTTATGCCCAAACATACACACTACACACTGACTACAATTCAAAAAGTATAAAAGCATAATAGGACCCTTTAACCCTCTGAGCCCGACAAACGCGAATACACGTTTTGGGGCAGATTTTCCTGATAAGGCAGAAATTAGCTTGAATTACTCTGCCATTTTTGATCGTTCAGATAAGAGCAATACACCATTCAAATCTGTAAGGGGTCTACTTTTATTTGTATACACTCATAATAACAACTAAACTTTGTGCTTTTGAAGAATAAAGAAAACAAACAGGGTGCGCTCTCTGTCTTCTCCGTCTCCGCGATCTGTTTTCAGAAATGCGTCACTAAAATGAACTGTAACTCAGCGAACACTCAACACAGAAACATGAGAGTTATCTCTATTGTTACGTCTCTGGACGTAAAGTTATTCTTTGTATGTATTTTATTTTGTATTTATTCGGTGTGATGTATTTCTGTGGTGTTGCATGCTATATTGTGTGCCGTTTCGCTCTCCCTTTCTCTTTCTGGCAGGGCTTGATTGGGACCAGCTACAAGAGATTATGTTGTGAGCGGGAGCGTTTAAATGCTGGGAAGCGGAGCATTGTTGGAGAGCCTCTGTAGTGCGCGCGTCGTGAAGCTCTGCCGCTGGTGTATCGCCGTTTCGTCTTCTGTCTCCTGCCCCAGACAACGTTGGGTTGTGTAATGTGTTAAACAACGGTGTTGTTGACTTGACATTCAAATCTAGTGAGTAGTTTACGGAGTTGTGCCGGGGAAACTGCGTTTCCTGCACGGCAAGGAACTAGCTATAGATATTCGTTCTCTGTATTATTTATTCGTTTTCTGCGAACAATTATGTTATTTCTGAAGCCGTAGGTTGGGGATTGCCTTTTATTTTTGAACAAACTTCGTTTTCTCCTGTTTTGTCTAGCTAGGGAGTTAGGGAAGACTTCTGTATTTATTTTAGTAATTTTCTTTGTTAGGTAATTTATGTCTAAACTCCTAGTTAGTAGCTACTTTGGTTTGTTATTTTGGCCTGGATCCCCTTCCGAAGAGATGCGCTTCCTGATTTAAGAGAATAAACTTGTCAAACTTGTAATAAAACCTGTGTGGTCATTGTGAGCTGGGACAGGAGAGGAGAAGTGTCGTTGTTTTACCTATTATTTTTTATTATTATTACTCTTGTCACCGGCCTTACCAACCCTAGACTGGTAAGCCCGTGACAATTGGGGGCTCGTCCGCACGTTATATTCATTCCTTAACCATTTTTTGCTTGGCTGTTTTTGAATTTTCGGTAGGGGAGGAAAATCATATGGTAATATGGAATTCGATTTAATTAAGTTTACTCTCTCGCCCACATTGGAAGAATTCGATAGGTGTAGAAAAAAAGATTTAATTTTAATAGCGGAATTTTACAACTTTACGGTCCCGAAAGAGCAAAAGAAGCAAGTTATTAAGGACCAGTTGTATGGTAATTTAGTGGAGGCAGGCGTTTTACCTGGAGGTGTTGAAACGAGAGGTCCCGAGTCAGAGACTGACGGAGAGGCCGCGTCTGACGATGCAGATTCAGTAAGCGAAAAAAAGGTTCTTGGGGTAGCAGACCCGATGGTAACCGTTCGTTTAAAGGAATTAGATCTCGCCTTAAAGAAACAGGAGCACGAAACCCAGCTACTCCGATTGAGAGAGATGGAGATAAAGGCCGATCGGGATATAAGACTGCGGAAACTAGACCTGGAATCTCAAATGCTGAGTAGTAAACCAGTTCCACTTCCGCGCACCAGACCTCCTTCTAGTAGTTCTGAGGTTGGGCCACCTGACTTCGAGGTAGGTAAGTATATTAAACTTGTACCTCCCTTCCGTGAAACCGAAGTAGACTCGTACTTTGTGGCTTTTGAACGAGTCGCGGCGAAATTAAAATGGCCCAGAGATATGTGGGCATTGCTATTGCAGTTGATCCTGGCCACTTGATTTCAAATTGTAAAGCTTGGCAGCAGAAAGCAGGTGGTAAGCCTAAAGGGGTAGCAGTTACCTCACTTACCTCTGTTCCTGAACAGTCGAGTTCGCGATCAAATTCCTCGACCTTCAAGTCATTTCTGCAAACGTGTACAGTATCGCTCCCAGATGGTTTTTCTGATTCTAAACCTATTATAATGCTAAGGGATACAGGGTCCGCTCAGTCAATCATACTGGAAAGCACTCTGCCGTTCTCATCAAAATCGTACACTGGTAATAATGTGCTCATTCGTGGTATCGAAATGGGCTGTACTTCAGTGCCACTGCACACTATATATCTAAAATCTGACCTTATTTCTGGTCCTGTGAGTATCGGTGTGCATTCACAGTTACCTGTGGAGGGCGTAGATATGATCCTAGGTAATGATTTGGCTGGAACCAAAGTCTTCCCTTATCCGATCGTATCTGCGGAGCCTGATGTTAGCGGCCAAGACGATGCGCTGTCACAGTTTTCTTCTCTTTTTCCGTCGTGTGCTGTGACACGCGCACAGAAAACATTTGCTGATGTACTTGATCTTTCTAGCTCGTTCTTAGGTTCATCGCAGGAGAGCTCTGAATGTAAATTGCTTATACAGCCGCAACTGTCCCAAGGTGATGAGTATTTGAAAGAAAATGATGTTCCCTTAAAAGTGAGTAGAGAACAGTTAATTGCTGCACAAAAATCTGATGTATCTTTGAGCAAATGTGTCAGTGCTGCTGCAGACAGAACGAAAATTTCAGATGCGCCGGTAGGTTATTGTTGGGACGATGGTGTGTTAATGCGATGGTGGAAGCCGTCCGATTCGGAACGTGAGCGAGCTTATCAGATCGTTCTCCCTGACGGTTATCGAGCTCAAATAATGAAACTGGCCCACGAGCATATTTGCTCCGGACATCTTGGTGTTACAAAAACTTATGACCGTATCGCTAGGCGTTTCTTTTGGCCGAGTATGAAATCTTCGGTGTCTGCATTTATTCGATCTTGCCGCATCTGCCAACTTGCGGGTAAGCCCAATCAGGTGATCCCTCAAGCCCGTGACACTATAGAAAGCTTGAAGTGTCTTCTTTCAAATGACGTAAGTCATATCGAAAACAAATATTTTGTGAGGAAGTAATCCGTATGAAACCAACACGATGTTCAGTCTGTCCCGTCTAACTCATTATTTTTAATGGGATCCCGCCCCCTCGCGTTCACATGTAAATAACCACGTGACCAGCGCGCGCTTGGAGCATAAACAGAGTCAGGAGTGAAGAGATCATCACGGCTATACTGTTCATTTCTGGAAGAAGACCAATGAGTAAAGGCTGGATTTCCCTCAAAATAAGAGCAAGAGTTCATCAAGTAGAGAAGATCGATCTGATGAGTAGGTAATGCTTCTTTTCTGCATTAGTTAACGTGTTATTGTGACATACACTTGAACACATTACTAGTTGGGTTATTCCCAAACTAAAACACGATGAATGCTACGCATCTAAGAATGTTTAGACCATGTTTATTATTAATACTCTGTTCACAAATATATTTTAATAACGTGCTAAATGATAACAATTAGTTCTCAGATATAAAAATATATTTTTTATAGTGCAAAGTTCATCTTTTTATAGTACAAAGCATGCGTGAGTCAATGACTGCAGAATCATATCTTCTATACTATAAAATCATACATGATGTTCAGGATGGCTATATGACTACAAAATCATAGTTGGGTTTTCCCCAAACTATAATTCCTGACTAAAATGTTTGAAATCTAGTAAAACATTTTGAATATGATGGGCAATTCATTGTATTTAAATTTCTTACGGCGTGAGTATGTTTTCATGCTCTATATAAAACAATAAAAGTAATATGAGAGTACATTGTAACATGATGAATGCTATCATGAGTCTATGTTTAGAACATGTTTATGATTAATAGCCTACTCTGTTCAAAAATATATTTTAATAGCGTGCTAAACAATAATAATTAGTTTCTCAAATGTTTTTTTTTTTTTACGATAATAAAGTATGAATGAGTCTATGACTACAAAACATATATATATATATAGAAATATATATATATATATTGTGACATGTGTCCCGGGCACCTATCAGCGTCGCCCTGGCAACGAAGGAGATGCACCTGCTCCCAATCACGGCGGGCTGATCGAACCCAGCTGAAGAGGATCAGGAGAGGGCTACAAAAGCCGCAACACAACAGATGCGGGGGAGCTACGACTCCAGGAAGAAGCCGACTAATGTTGTGTCTTTCATTCCCACAGAAAGCAGCTGATCGACCAGCCCGCCACACCAGCACAGGACATGGAGCACCCTGCACTCAGCCGGCCGGCAACCTTGATCACCGAACACTGGGGACGGACATCAAACACGTTGGCACTTCCACCCACTACTTTTGTCACAATAAATACACCATCCGGGGTCTTTATTGCACTGCAAACTGTCGTGTGATTCTTCAGCCCATTACTATATGATTATATATATACACACACAGGATATATATATATACAGCAGGATTCATCTGTGGTGCAGGTGTCTGATTCAAGAAAATACAAACAACCAAAAAAAAGAAAAAACATTGGTGAGCATGTTTATATCAGGAGCATATATATATATATATATATATATATATATATATATATATATGCTCCTGATATAAACAATCAGACACCTGCACCACAGATGAATCCTGCTGAGTTTCAGTCTCTTCAAACTGTTTTCCTCTGAGAGCGCTGAACCAACAGAAGTTTCTACACGCATATACTATACTCATAGTCATGCAATGCTGATGTTGTTGACATTAATAATTTGAGAACAAATTATAACAATGATAATACTTTGCACAGTTAGATGTGATATGAGCTAACTGATCTTTAGATTTAATCACCATTGGTAGCGCGATTTATTGTAATGCTTTTTTCCTCAGTTGGTCAGAACAAACGGGGCTGACTTGTTACTTGTTCAGATGGCAATATACAGTGAAAATTCTGATTTGGGTCATATATTCCAAGACATAGGCTAGAATCTGAGATAAAAGTTATGGACTGCAGCTTTAAAGCACAAATAAATATGTTTGATGGATCACTGGACTCCCTGAACGGATGGCCAGTCCATCACAGGACTCACAAACACACACAAACATTCACACCTGCAGTTCATTTATAGTGTTCAATTCACCTGCTGCATGTTTATAGATTGTGGGGGAAACTGGAGCACTCAGAGGAAACCCACACAGACACGAGGAGAACATGAGAGAAAGGCCTCAAAGCGGGGACCTTTTTGCTGTAAAAACAGCGCTAGACACTCCATGCAATAATATATTCACTGTATACGATTATAATAATTAAATTAAATACCTGTCAGACACTTTATTTACATATTTTGAATGTTTAATTTTTGTTTAATAAACATCTCTGAGCTTGTACTTGGGTTGGAGTCAAAAGCTTCGTTCACTGTCTTTACTCTCCACTTACAGAATGAGACTGGTTTCTTTCGTCATTTTGTCTGATGGTCTATATGCACTACGTGTAAACAAGTAATCAATTTAAAAGGTTTTTACTATTGCAAAAAAGGGTTAAAATGAACACAGAAGTCCACAAATGTACACGAAACAAAGTTGGTCACACATTTTTTTTACTTTCTGTACGTCTTCATTGACAGATGTCTCGTTCAATCAGTGATAATTGGATATTCAATTTGCAAACAATACCTACTTTTTCCGTTTTGTCTGACTTGCTTTGTGTTTAGATTTGCTATTGTTTAAAAAAATTTCATTTTTTGGAATTGTAATTTTGTTTTCAAATTGTAATTTATTTTGCACTTCACATACAGTGTGTCATATATGATCTTACCACAGTTTCTCCAGTTTACAGTGAGGATCCTGTAGTACATCAGAAAGCAGCGTCACTGAATCTCCTAGTTTATTCACAGACAGATCCAGTTCTCTCAGGTGTGAGGGGTTTGATCTCAGAGCTGAAGCCAGAGCAGCACAACCTTCATCTGTAATGCCACAATCACTCAACCTGTAGAGAGATGAAAATCATACATGTGAAACACTATCAAACAACTTGTTGCAATGAACGACAACTTGCAATAGACTATATTTAAGTGTTTATGCGCGTGTATATATTTGTCAAATTATCCAAGTTTTATGGGCAAATTTACACACAGAAACAGAAACACAAGCACACATACATGTTAAGACTGGATTAAATCAACATTGATCTATTAATTGTGTAAAATCGTAACTGAATGTAACTATTGTAATAGAGCAAAAATAATTATTATTATAATAAATATTAATTACTGTAAATAAGCTTCTATCTTGTTTAACATTAAAATTATAAAAAATAATATCCTGTCATACCATATGCCATTCTTTAAAATGCAATAACAAACAATTATAATAATTAACTACCTTATATGTTTCAATTGTTGTCTTCAAAAGTGTGTGTTCAAGTATGCTGCTGTTTTGCTCCATTAACTGATTCATCAGATTTTAGGAGTTTTGAGCTGCTTCTCCACTTGTTTTGTATTTTATGCCAGATGAGAAATGTTTAAATTTTAACATTTTTTACTGGAAAACCTGAATTAAACCTGAATTATTTACAGTATATGCAACTTCTCTGACTTTGTTTGCCTGAAGAAATCTTTTACAGTGTCTCTGTATTGAAAACACATCAAAATGCAGACCACTAAAATAATAGCTACAGCACTGAAGATTTATGAGCTTTTGACTCTGATTTTCTTAATGTTTTAACAGTGAAGTGATTGTTTTCATTGATACTTACTGAACTGATCTGGATTCTTTAATCACAGGCAGCAGCTTTTGAAGAACTTTCATATTTTCAGGATTATTCTTTCCTTTAACAAATTTATCAAGACGAAACTCATTCAGTTCCTCTTCTGATGTCAACAACACAAAAACTACAGCTGACCACTGAGATGAAGAGAGTCCGGCTTCACTTAAATTTCCAGATTTCAGATACTGTTGTATTTCCTCCACTAGTGAACGATCACCCAGTTCATTCAGACAGTGGAACAGATTGATGGATTTCTCTGGAGAGCCAATGGTCCTAATCTTCATCTTGATGTACTCAACTGTTTTCTTATCGCTATCAGAGCTGCTTCTTTTCAGCTTCATTATTCGTTGTAGGAGAATCTGATGAGACTCCACTGACAAACCCAGAAGAAACCGCAGGAAAAGATCCAGATGTCCATTTTTACTCTGTAGAGCCTCATCCACAGCTCTCTGATGCAGGACAGATAAAGAAACATGTTCTGATGAACTGAGTTGAAACCAGTCCTTCACTTTAGACTGTAATCTCTGTTTGTTGATTGGCTCAAACACATTTCTGTTGTGGTTTGTCCAGGAGAGGTGCACATATAGAGCTGCTAGATGTTCCTGAATGCTCAGATGAACAAAGCAGAAGACTTTCCCCTGATACAAGCCAAACTCCTCTCTGAAGATCTGAGTGCACAATCCTGAGTACACTGATGCTTCTTTCACATCAATGCCACACTCTCTCAGGTCTTCCTCGTTGAAGATCAGGTTTCCTTTCACAAGCTGCTGGAAAGCCACTTTACCCAGTTTGAGGATCATGTCTTCATCTGTCAGCTTCATCTCATAGTCCTTCTCACGTTTGATGTTGGTCTGAAGGATCAGGAAGTGTGTGTACATTTGAGTGAGAGTCTTGGGAATCTCTCCACTCTCTGCTCGACTCAACATCTTCTCCAGAACAGCGGCTGAGATCCAGCAGAACACTGGGATGTGGCACATGATGTAGAGGCTCCTTGATGACTTCAGGTGTGAGATGATTGTATTGGCCAGACTCTGATCACTGATTCTCTTCCTGAAGTATTCCTGCTTCTGTGGCTCATTGAAGCCTCGTACCTCTGTCACTCGATGGACACACTCAGAGGGGACGAGATCAGCTGCTGCTGGTCTGGAGGTGATCCAGATGAGAGCAGAGGGAAGCAGATTCCCCTCAATCAGGTTCATCAGCAGCACATCCACTGAGGCTGATTCAGATATATTACACAGTTTCACTTTACTCTTAAAGTCCAGAGACAGACGACACTCATCCAGACCATCAAAGATGAACAACACTTTATATTCATCACTGGATAGTTCCATTTCTTTAGTTTCAGGGAAAAACACATGAAGAAGATCTGAAAGACTGAGTGTTTTGTCCTTCATCAGATTGATTTCTCTGAAAGGAAGTGGAAATATGAGCTGGACGTCCTGATTCTCTTTCCCTTCAGCCCAGTCCAGGATGAACTTCTGCACAGAGACTGTTTTTCCAATGCCAGCGACTCCCTTTGTCAGCACAGTTCTGATGGCTTTGTCTTGTCCAGGTAAAGGTGTAAAGATGTGATTGCATTTGATGGCTGTGTCCTCTGTTGCTGCTCTCCTGGAT
The DNA here is from genome assembly GCF_936440315.1 of Barbus barbus. Classification (NCBI taxonomy): domain Eukaryota; kingdom Metazoa; phylum Chordata; class Actinopteri; order Cypriniformes; family Cyprinidae; genus Barbus; species Barbus barbus. Next base: position 30,271,037 of record NC_136746.1, on the reverse strand, counting down.
TGTGTCTCAATCTGTCTCACCTCATGTTCATTACTGATCTCTCCACTCTCACTCTCTGTGATGTAGAGCTCTGTGTAGATCTCATTCAGGAGTGTTGGGTTTCCCTGCGTCGCTGTTCCCTCATACAGACGCTCAAACTTCTTCAGCAGATTTGATCTGAACCTGTTGAGGACTTCATGGCTGGAAAATTAATATACCACATTATTACATGAGCTACAGAGGTAAATGTACAGAGCAAATTTTATTTTTTGTTTTCTGTGTTATGAGACACTGAACATATCATAGGGTTTATGAAATGTGTCAGTTATTAATGATGTATTTGAGTAATGTGTGATGATGCACTGCATTAATAAATCCCACAGTTTACCTTACACCAGGATACGTGTCTTGTGGTTGATTCATAGGCTGGTCATATTTCTTACAGACAGGTTTTGTTACTGATCTGTGTTGCAGGATTGACCTTGAATCAAGAATCAAACACTCATTGGTAACATTTTTACAATTACCTTAATAACAGTTATTAAAAATGCTCCTGCTCAAGGTCACAACTATAAGAATTAAATACCATTTAAATAAATGGAAATAAAGAATAATAATCTATTCTCTGCTCTGTGATTGTTGTTATTACATTTACTGCATTTCCTAGCCAGACTTCTGCTCATATTTATTTATTAGTGCTGTATAATTATAACAGTTTAATTTAGTATATCTTACTATAATCATATATTTTACAAAACGATGTAATACTTGAGGTTATACCTTGTGTCATCACTCTTAAAATGAACTGGACGATCCATAGAAGCATCACTCCTCATAGACACACAGCTGGGCTCTGCTTCTGATCTCTTCTGATCAACTGAACTATAACAGAGAGTGTGAGAGCAAATGATAAAATATCAGATTAAATAATGAAATAATCACATGATAAAACACCATAACAAATATTTCAATTCTGTCTGTTAATGAAATATTGTACCTGAAATGTTGTGGATGATCTATAGACTCGTCACTCCTCATAGACACACAGCTGGGCTCTGCTTCTGATCTCTTCTGATCAACTGAACTATAACAAACAATCCTTTCAATTACTGCATTCATATTAACTTGATTAAAAAAAAATGATATTTTCAACTTTACTCTGTTGATACAGAAACTACTAAAGTTCTTTCACAGACTCTCTGCCATAACTAATATGAATACCATATTAACATGAATATAAAACCAAAACACACACAGCTCTGGCTCTGATCTCTTCTGCTGAACAGATTTAATGATGATATTCATTTTAATAAAGGACCTTTAAAAATAAAACATTAAAATCACTTTATAAGGAGGCTGTATCGTCTTATTGTTTTAAGTAATTAAGCATGTTGTTAAGCATTAGCTTATGTTTATGTTGAAAGGTTATGAATTTAATTTGTATATTTTTCATAATCTCTCTGTAAATGTTTGTATCTCAGGGAATAATATTAAAGGCGCCTTTAGCCCCGTTGTATCCTATCGTTTAATAAATAATATCCATATTAAAACTTGTTACAGAGGAAGCTACACGACTGCTTTAGACTTTGTAGCCCGTTTCAGAAAATCAGTTCAATACTTCAAACTCTTAAATTATCATTTGTATTATTTGTGTTCTTATAAATGAATTTTCTGATGTCTGTATGTTTTTTGGGGTTAATATAGTAAGTGTGTAAAGTACCTGCATCCTGGAGAAAGCTCTTGATCTCGGGGTGTTTGTGTGTGATTCATGATGAAGAGAGAGATCTCCAACAAATGATGAAATCAACCACAGACAACACGAAACAACAACTAATCCACTTCATCTGCTGAAAAACAAACATATCAAAGAACACAAGTCCTTCAGGAGAAAATGAAAGCGGAAGTACTCTGCCAGTGACGTCACATGCATTCTTTTTCTTCGACGTTTAATGCAAACCATCTTTTTTTTGCTAAATCCGCCACCTACTGGGAGAGAGAGAGAGAAACAACTACCTTTCTATATCCTCTAATATAACTTTGTTGCTTTCAAAAAAATTAAAAGAGCTTCATAACTTTTGAACAGAAATGAAGTCAATCTTTAACTCAATTCTTTCCCTTTCAAACGCCATACAATTCTGGGACTCCACAAAAAAGTGTGTTTGTAACGTTTGTTTTTGGTTAGCCAGTAAAAGTTTTCTTTATGGAAATATAAGTTTTTAGGTTTGCAGAACATTCCCAGATCACTAAAGCTGCAAATTCATCTCCTTGTTGGGTCATTCCACGAAATATGTGCCTTCTGCGTCCCTAAGAAATAATCAAACATAAAATTAATATAACAACAAATACATTTGTGAATTAAAAACATAATACTATGTATTCTTTCATCAATATTACATTGAATTAATATTACATCAAATTACATTCTTTCATCAATATTACATCAATCATCACATTTAATTAAATATTATTTTAAATAATTTAAACAGCATTTATGCTGATAAGCATAAGGCTTTTGGCCTGTCCTTCACTATGCTTTTTCTTTTTCAGCAGGACTTTTAATTTGCAAAATGAAGGTAAAATTACAACAACAAAAAATCACATTTGCATATTGTTCTAAGTACAGACTCAATGTTAAGCAATGTTTTTGGCATAAGTATAATTTTTTTCTGTAAAATATAAACAGTTTTATCGGTGTCCCCTGATTTACCCTCATCAAAAAAAAAACCTTGTAAAATAACGGTCCATTCAAGTGCCATCACTTCTAGGAGGTTACACCAGAGCGACTGCAGGAGACACAGCTGTTCCACGATTGGCCAAATTCACCACATGATAACGATCACGTGCGTTTCTAACATCTTCAATTCCAATACTGCTCACGAATCTGTGTTTTTAGAACAGTAAAAGCTTTTTTACTGTAGTCGCAATGTTATATTGAGTCACATTTAATAAAAAAACATTGAAAAAAGCAAATATACCCCCACTTTATTGGTATTTAAATAGTATATGTTTATGTTGAACTTTATTCTTGAACAGATGGCGCTGTATTAAGCAGTATATAAAAAGTGTTTCTGTTGCTCATGAAAACGTTTCTGAAACATCTGTGCATTTGACAAATATTGCATGTTATTCTGTGATAGAGTATGCAAACACCGCGAGAGCATCACTACCGGGAGCAGAAAGAGGCTGACTGCAAGCGGCTTACTCTCGCCGATAGGTCTGCATGAAGTCAAACACACCTATCACCTCTCAACCAGGATTCCAACACTTAAAACACAAGCATGTTTCTCTCTCTCTTCTCTCTTCTATTTTTGATGATTTATGAGGTTTGACTGAGGGGGGGACATCATGCATGTCAATACTGTTACTATTATTAAAGTGCCCCTATTATGGGTTATGAAAGGTTCTTAATTTGGTTTTGGGAGTCCCCAACAAAAGGTTGACATGCATGCAAGGTCAAAAAACACTTTCATTGTCTTATAATATGCATTTGTTTTTTCCTTTTTTGCTCAACGACTCCCAAACGATTCGCTCAACGATTCATTTTTCCAAACCCCTCCTTTGCGTGGCGCTAATCTGCGGTGATTGGTCCGATGACCCAGTCTGTTGTGATTGGTCGACTCCTTGCAGCGCATGTCAATAACAGAACAACATCACCATTACTGAGCCCACCGCTCGGTGGTAAACACACAAGCAGCCATGGTATATATGCATTATCCCAATACAGAAACATATTGATAAAGCACTGCAGTTTGTACACCAATGTATTGCTCTACTCTTTATCAGAACTCCAAGTAATAACAACAACAAACATTCACTATAATACTATAAAACACTATAATAATGTTACATCGTGTCTACACTGGACGCGATCGGCGCAGTGCGACAAAATACTGTAGAACTCATAATCAGTGAAGCTGTCTACACTGGATGCTGCGCGGCACCACAAATCCCCGACAGAAAACTGCTGCTGCGCTATATTTATGATGTGTTGACACAAATTTCAAATGATTTTCAAGGGTTGCTTTATCGCGTCCGGTGTAGACAGACTTTAGTTGTTGCGGCGCGGTGTAGACACGGTGTTACTCACCTATCGAGAAGAAACAAAGCAACCTCGGCGTCTGATCGCAGGTCTTCCCGCTCCTTGAATTCTCTCCAGCGCTGGAAAGCTGATCCGATATTTACACGGGTTCTTGCCTTATCATAAGCCTTCTTTTGTTCCGCAAATCTTTCTGTCATCGCTCGGCTCGACTAATGTCCGTCATGTGCACTGAGCGCTCTCTCCTCCGCATCATGAGTAGACACACCCCTTACTGCTGATTGGCTACAAGTTTGTTTTGGTACTCGACCCGACTCAGTTTTCTAAAGCATTTTTGAAAAAATACATACCCCACCTTTAAGTTTTTTGAGGAAAACATTCCAGTATTTTTCTCCATATAGTGGACTTCAGTGGTCCTCAATGGATCGAAGGTGAAAAATATAGTTTCAATGCAGCTTCAAAGGGTTCTAAACGATCCCAGCCGAGGATTTTTTATTTTTGTAGGATGACTAAAGTTGGAGGAGAAATGAGTTGGGAGTTTTTCGACAAACCCTAAGTGTACTCTAACAGATTTCCCCTCACAGTACAGAGCACAGCGTCTTCTCCACAGGAATCTGCTACGGTGTTTGAGGGAGGGGAGGTTCAAGTTTCCCCAGGTCTGCAAACACAACAAGTGGGTGGGCATAAATATGCTAATGTTTCATGTTGAAATCAACTTGAACATCAACTTGAAACAGCTTAAGGTTCGTTTTAAAAATGACTTGTTTTCATGACTCAGATTCGAATAACTTTATCCCAGGGGTGTAGCCATCATTTCAGAAATGAGGGGGACATATATACAGGGCTTGACATGAACGTTTTTGCTCACCGGCCACTGTGGCTAGTGACTTTCCAAATTTATTAATCACTCAGCATTTTTACTGACCATAATTGTCTTGTTGGGAAATCACGGTTTATATGTCTTAATACTGCATGCATGCATCATCTTTCATATCAAATTCTTACATTTTATTAATAATTTCACTTAATATAATAAGATAATATAGGGCTGTTACCAATCATATGAAATCAGTAGGCTATCTACAAAATTGAAAACTTCCTTCGTTCCTTCTTCTCCTGTTTCTTGACCTTCTTATCCTGGAGACGTTGAAGTCCCTGTGCTAAAAAATCATTAAAATCAATTTCTATCTTATCTGACTGTTTTTTACTGCTCCCTGCTGGGGATTGATCAGGAGATTGCGTATCGGTTATGGCAGAAAATGCTTCAAATCACATCATATAACCCCTTTAATAAAATTCAGACTGCATGTTATTGCATTGACAGCAGATATCAAAAAGGCTTTCTTGCAGATTTCTCTTGCTGAGAAGGACCGAGATTCAGTGTGTTTCCTCTGGCTCTCTGCACCTCCTCATGAAGACACAGGAGAGAAGCTGCGTGTGTTACGGATGACGAGGGAGGTGTTTGGAGTCTCTCCAGCCCATTTCTGCTCACAGCTACTGAGAGAAAACATCTGAAGGAATATGAAGCCCAACTTCCTGAGGTAATAAAGATAAAGGAATCACTTTATGTGGATGACTTCATCTGAATAACTGCTTCTCCATAACTGCTAATGCCAAACAGATTACGTCCACAGATGTCATGGACCTTTGCAAATGGACGACAAACTGTCCAGAGTTGAAGAAGAAATGGAAGATAACGATGAATGACCTTGCACCAGAGACAGAGAAACCAGGATCAGAGACAGTTTGTGTCAAACAGAGTGGATGAAATACAGTTCTTAACCAAACCTGTAATGTGGTCCCACTGTAAAGGCAAAGCCAATCCAGCACATCTCCTCACAAGAGCTCAGACTGTAGCTAACCTGAAAGAGAGCAAACTGTGGTGGAAAGGACCTTCATTTTTGACTACACTGAATCTGTCGGAGAAGTGATGAAGATTAAAGTGATGAAGATATGAGTAATATCTTCATCACTTTAAAACAAGTAAAACAGAGTAAAACAGGTTCAGCAGATCACTGTGCAACTCAGCAGCAGCAGCGACCAAAGTGAGATGGAACCTGTGCTAGATTTACTGAAGTATAGTATACTGAAGAAGGTATTGTGGGTCACTGCTTGGATTAAGAGGTTTGTACACAATGCAAGTTCAAGCTCCAAGAGACGAGGTGAGTTTACTGCTGAAGATTTGTTTGAGGATGAGAAGTACTGGACCAAAGTGACACAAGGTTACAGCTTTAGCCATGAGATTAGTTTGCTAAAGGATGGTAAAACTCTTAACTCGGATAAAAAAATCAGAGATTTGAAAAACTTTTTCTTGAAGCTGATGAATTCCTGTGTGTTGGAGGCAGACTGCAACAGTTGGACTTCAGTTACAGAGAAAACATCCATGGATTCTACCTAGCAAAGGCAGATATTGTGAGCTGCTGGTTCAGTACAACCATGAAGTTTACCATGCATTCTGGTCTGAGACACTCTTGTACAAATCAGAAGTAGACCTTGGATTTTGCGAGGCAGACAACTTCTAAATAATATTCTGTTGAAATATACTGTGTGTAGAAGGTTTGAAGCAAAGCCCACACAGCAGGACATGGCTTCATTTCCATGAGACAGAATATCAGAGACCCCTCCATTGAACTGACTGGCATAGACTTTGCAGTTCCACTCTAAGTGAAGAATGATTGTGTGCTATGCGAGGCTTATGTTGCTCTGTTCACATGTGCAGTCACTAGAGCAGTGCATTGGGAGCTGGTTTGAAATCAGTCAACAAATTGTTTCCAGAAGAGGGCTGTGCAAGGTCATTTATTCAGACAAACGAGGAAAACAAGACCTCAGCGAGCCACAACCTGCAAATCTCCTGCAAATCTCCGTCACTGCCAACAAAACCATTCCCAGCAGACTCTAATCACATCACTGAGTAAAGAGGAGATGACAAGGAGGTGGAGATACAGAAACGAGCTCATGACCAATCTGTGAAATCACTGGAGAAAAGACCATCTGCTAGACCTGAAAGCTGCTCAAACCCACTGAGATGAAAACAGGTGACATTGTTCTCACAGGAGATTTCAACATGCCAAGACAAACCGGAAAATTAGGAAAAATTAAACAGCCGTTTCCAGGCAGAGATGGCAAAGTTAGATCCTGTACTGTTCGCACATCCACAGGGACTGTGTTAAGACGACCTGTTCAGTTGCTATATGCATTAGAGCAGGGGGTTTCAAATCTGTCCTGGAGATGTCTCCCTCATCTAACACACCTGATTCTACTCATCAGCTCATTAGTAGAGACTGCAAGAACTGGTAACACTTTACAATAAGATTCATTAGTTCACATTAGTTAACTACATTAGTTAACATGAACTAAGAATGAACAATACTGCTACAGCATTTATTAATCTTAGTTAATTTCAGCATTTTGCGTTATTAAAATCATGAGTTGTGCTTGTTAACATTAGTTAATGCACTGTGAACTAACATGAGCAAACAATGAACAACCATTTTTATTAACTAACATTAACAAAGATTAATAAATAGTGTAATAAATGTATTGTTCATATTAGTTAATACATTAACTAATGTTAACAAATGACACCTTATTGTAAAGTGTTACCCAAGAACTACATTGGGTGTGTCTGATTAGGGAGACATACAAAATGTGCTGGACAGGGGGTCCTCCAGGACAGGTTTGAAACCACTGCATTATAAATTTAAGATGATGAACAGCTGTTCTTTGGGGAGGATGTTATGACTTCGAGTGATATTAGTCATAAATGTTCAATATAGGGTTTAATTCATTGTTTGTCAATAATAACCACATAAAGTTTATATAGTCATGTATTGGGCTGTTCAGCTTTGTAAGAGATGGGTTGTTTTTTGTGTTACGCTCAACGGATGAACATTTAGAGACTGAAATGCTAGGGGCAAGGCTGCAACTGGTGCAAAACAACATATACAATCTCCTGGGAAAGCACGAGAGAGAGGTTACATTGACCTTCAAGATAAGGTTGGAAACTGTTGTCGTTTGATCATCCAGGTGCAGAATTCTGGCACAATACACACTTATTGCGAAACCTCAGAAATATTGCTGAGTAATGGTTCCTCTTTTTGTAATTGAAACACGGGGCACCCAACTGGGAGAGGGATCGAGTCTGGCCAACTTGCTTTCTCTCTCACTTGGAGGGTTGTTCTTAACCCGCACCTAATTTTGAAGTATAAAACATGGGGTTTCTTTCAGAAACAGTGGAAGCTCAGCCGTGGGATAAGTGCACGTCGCCCGGCATTTCTCGGACAGGTGTTGGTCTTCCATTGTGACTGAAACGGTCTCCCCAGTCTTTTGAAGAGTGAAGATGATGGCACAGTTCTGAGGTTGTATATTGGTTATAATATTTTGCTTGGGGTTTTAGGTTTAGTGTATGCTCAAGTTAGTGTATTATTCATTCACGAATATTATCTTTTATCCATTTACTCATGATCATTCATATATTATGCACTGGCTTATGATTATCCTTGTGTTTATTTTTGATTATCACTATTCGTTTATGCATTTACCTATGATCATTATCATTATTATTGATATCAGCTGTGTGTATCAACAATAAACAGTTGTAATTGCTTTATTAGTATGGTGTACGGACCTTTTATTGGCACCTTCTCTCGCCGAATTAACACCTCACTGGTCTCACATTAGTTTTGAAAACCAAAACAGAAACCATACTAAAACAAGCTTTAAGAATATGTTGCCTATAAGGCTTTGCAGACTTTTGCAGACGTGCTGGAAGGATGGGTATGTGTGTGTGGAGAAGTGAACTCATCCCTGGATAATCCTGAAAACTTCAGTAAAGCAGTTCTTTTGTTTTTAATTCAGGTTGTCACTGGTCATTATTGTTTGCAAAGCAAAGATATGACAGCGAGTCAGCATTGTCAACGTCATCTTTGCAACATTGACTCAGAAAACACTAGTTTATTAATAAATAATTAAAATATCTCCTTACTAGAAGCCTTAAACAGACTAGATGCCCGGCACATGTCTTAGCTATGATGTGAAAATTGTCCTGAAGCCTGGCTCTAGGGTCTGAAATAAGTCGAGACCCGTCGGGCTGAAATGCAGGGCTCTAGATTTAATTCTTTACATTTGTACATTTGACTTGTACTTCTGTTGTTAATTATTCTTTAACTTTAGTCCTGAAAATTCAAGTTCAGTTACAGAATACAGTTGTCACTCCCGTAACTAACTGTACGGTGTGTGAACGTAATCATATTAAGGACTCGAATACAGTACTGACAACCATATTCTGCTACAGTGAAAAAGTTGGTAAAAACATCTAGTGAAGAATTGCAATACAGTAATTTTTTAAGTTTTTTCACCTCAAGCTATTTTTAAATCATCTGCTGCATCGATTAAAAAATACATAAAAAAATTCTACAAACATATCAATCTCAATTGCATTGAAAGAGAAAAAAAAATCCTTTAAATTGTAAGGTATTTAGAACAGAGCAAAATAAACATCAGAAAATATAAGCAGCTATAAAATTATTAGTTAGAAACGACATATAAACATCTAGAAAAAAAAAATGTATATAAAGAGAAACATACCTACATCTCTCATTCTGTATTTCTACATTCTACATCACTCCCCACATTTTTGGTCATACAGATAAGAATAAGACATTAATACAAACTGTAAAGGGTTCACTTTTAATGGGTCACATAAATTTATCCATTCCAATTTAATTTAAATCTAATTTAATATTTTAATTTTGTCGGTTAACGGTCAATGATTGGTTAACGAGTGTTGGGAGTCGGTCAGGAACATGAACCGAAATGAACATCTCTAAAGTTTTTGTCCCCATCACGCAGTCTCTGTTGATTGTGTGACTGTGACGTCTCTGTAGCGGCTCCTTATTCACCATCAGCTGATCCTGAGGAAACTGCACTGACCGATAAATACTGAGAGTCCTACAATAAAACACACAGACAGTCAGATATGAGTCTGAGACATTAATGCTGTCACATCACATCAGCAGATCCAGCTCAGAAAACACACAGTATATTCATATTACAGCCAGAGATATGAATGAACAACTGATCAGAGATTAATAACAGTACATGATCAACAACTACTATCACTTAGAGACTCTGTAAGAGATTAAAATATTCATATATTCATAAATCAGTCACATCACAGAATTAAACACACTTTAAAGAGACTAAAGTGGAGCTGAATTTTTATCTTATATTCTCCAGTGACACACACAGGAGGTCTGTTACTCCATTTAGAAACTTTAAACAAACACTCACAACAGTATAATGTCTCCAGTTTATAATGTGGATCCTTCTTCAGATCAGAGAGTAACTTCATACTAGAATCTCCTAGTTTATTCCCAGACAGATCCAGTTCTCTCAGGTGTGAGGGGTTTGATCTCAGAGCTGAAGCCAGAGCAGCACAACCTTCATCTGTGACGCCACAATCCCACAACCTGTAGAGAACAATGACAGAATGTGAATTGTAGTTGAAGTGTGTGTAGTTTGTTATTGACTCTGGTCTCAGAGCAGGAGAGGAGATACAATGACAAGCATTGCCACATACTGCTGCTGATAGAATGAGATTTATGCATGTTGATGCTCAATGCTGCTGTTTGAAACTGTCATGTGCTTCAGGACTGAACAGACACACAGACCTGAATGTGAGATATTGTTTCATAGTGATATAAGGACGGATCTGTCTGGAGAAACAGTCACTTGCTGCTCTAATAAACACCTACAGGAGGACATCTGCTTCACAGGAGCCATGTGTTCCCCATTACATCTCATTTATTAACTCTTGTGATCAAACACTTGATCATTCGGTCATGTTTGGTCTCATCTGGCAGCTTAAAACTGAATAGAAATGTGTAGAACTCAACAGAGATTCTCAAGGTCTTACAAAGTAGACCTCTTGCCTACACATGCACTGATATCATGTTAATGAGCTTTTCTTCTGGCTCATCACCTGTTTACCTCCAGCTTTATTGTCTTTATGATTTTTGGTGTTTATATTCCACTTTGATGAACTTTCTTTTCTTAAATAATATTTTTCTCAGTATATGAGACAGGGATGGGCAAGAGATGGGATCAGTCCTGGAGGATCACTGTCCTGCAGAGTTTAGCTCCAGCCCTGATTAAACTCACCTGCCTGTAACTTTCTAGTGATCCTGGAGACACTGATTACTGTGTTCAGAAAGGCTGGATTAACACACAGGTGTACAGGACACTAGAGCAGAGGGGGACCCAGCCGAAACACCACTCTCCCTGGGACACGATTTCAACCGAGGAGGGTCTTTAAATCGATCTGCGTCATAATCCGGCTCTGTGCTTTAGCTGTGTTTAATTGAGGTTGGAGCTAAACTCTGCAGGACTGTGGCCCTCCAGGACTGAGGTTATCCATCCCTGATATTAGAGGAACATGAAACTGCCGATAGAGCAGCAAATAAAACAAATAAATTAATAAAAAATGCTGCTTGTGGTTTTACAGGCATTGATGGTCTTTCCTTTTATTAATGATAATGCTAAACGCTGAAGTTCTTATAACTTTCATTCACTCATTGATCACTGTAGTACTGAGTTAAAACTAAACACATTCAGACTCTTGTCTGTTCAAATCTAAACCTCTGAGATATTCATCCTGCAGTAAGTCACAGAGACTCTGGGTTACTATTTTACATGTTATCTGAAAGTTCTGATCTGCACAAATCTCATAAGTGACCTATTTTGATCTCAAAAAGGTGAGTATTTCTATAAGCAGGTATATAATAGAATTGGTACTGTAAAAAACATTTAGTCGGTAGGCTATATAATATAGCATGTGGTGTATGCCATGCCTCATCTTATTCATTTTTGTTAATAAACGTTATGTAAGCTATAGTTTGTCATTATAGCCTACTGTTTTATTGTTGTTGTGCTTTTTAATTAAGAATAACAATGAATCAATCTTTTGTTTTAGTCTTAAAAAGTGAAAGGTATATAGATATAAGCAAAACAGACAATTATCTTTTCTTGTAAAACGTGACAAGATCACGAATTTGAAATCATCCAAATCCAACTTATAGCACAGCAAAAGAGTAATTCCCGTTAACAACATTTAAATCACAAATAATAGACTATTGATGAAAAAGAACGGGTTGAATGTTGAACACTCATTACCATATAACAACTATGATAACTATGACAACTATGATTCTGTTACGGTACGCCCCACGAAGGGAAGCAAAACAGGACGAGGCAGGTATATCAAAACAAATAGCTTTACTCAAGGCGATAGCAATAGTGTAACACATACAATAGCAGACAATCAGACTGGGGAGAACACAAGCTTTAAATGCAGGTCATCATTAAGGGAGAACAGAAACAGGTGAGGAGCTAATTAACTAATCGGGGAAACTGGGTCAATGGAAAACATGGCAAAAACAGAACAGACTCGTGACAGTTCGCCCCCTCCCGGAACGGTGCGTCCTAGCACCGAAAAATGCAGATCAACAGAGGAGGGAGGGTGGGCTTTCAGGAGGCGGGCATGGAGTAGGAGGGATCCGGGCAATAGGGAGCAGGAAAAAACAAAAACAGTCCAAAAAATTAGTCCAAGGGGGAGTGGAGGGTGGGAGGAGCCAAAGAGGAGCCCGGAGCAGGGGAAGCCAGATGGCAGTCCAGAGGCCAGCCAGGATGGCGGCCCACGGCGGAGTCGATGGCGGGAGGAGCCATGGTGGGGATGGGACCACCGACACCATGGGACCGACTGCCAGAGATGACGCCGGTGGAGAAGGAGCCCAGGATGAAGTAGAGCAGCCGCAGAGCCAGGGTGACACAGATGGGCCGGAGGGCCATGGCGGAGCCGGCGGCTCAGGCGAGAGAGGCGGAGGCGGGGATCCCGAGTGACGCGGTGGAGCCGGAGTGACAGAGGACAACGGTGGAGCCAGAGGGAGGGAGGAACCAGACGGAGCCAGAGGAATGGAGGGACGAAGCGGAGCTGGAGGAGTGGAATTCCATGGAGTAGGCAGGGGGACGACTGACCAAGGCGGAGCCGGAGGGACGAGGGAGCCCGGCGGAGCTGGTGGAGTGAGGGGCCACGGTGGAGATGAGGGAGCCACGAGCCAAGGTGGAGCCGATGGATCGGAGGGCCGAGGTGGAGTCCGGGTCTCGCAGGCTGGAGGCGGGGACTGAGGATCCTCCAGCCCCGAGGTGGCAGATTGCAGGGAGACCCGAAGCTCAACCGATCCACCGGGCATGGCGTGCTGAGGGTGAGCAGAGGGGTCTTCCTGATGTGGCTGAGGAGGGACTGATGGGCTGGCTGACTGGTACAGAGGAGGCGGGAGAGGGAGGCTGGGAGGGAACACGGGAGGATTCGAGCTGGACGGAACCAGCGGAGACACAGGAGATTCCAGGCTGGACGGAACCAGCGGAGGCACAGGAGATTCAGGGCTGGACGGAACCAGCGGAGACACATGAGATACAGGGCTAGGTAATGCCTCCCCAAACCAGTCAATCAGATCTTCTTCGAATAGGCCCAACAGTTCCTCAAAATAGCTTCCAGAAGCCAGCGGTTGCTCACCCTCAGTGGTGGATGTGTGGGCTGGGGATTTATCCATTCCCTCGATCTCCACTAAGACTCCCACGACGCACGATGTTGCCGGCTCACACACCTGGTCAGTCGCGTCGAGTTCGGTCTCTGGGACGATGAGTGGCTCTGTCACTCTCCGTGGTGACGGCTCTATCCGCGCGGCCGGCTCGGGCTCTGCGACTGCGGTGGGCTCTGGCGAAACCTCCGTGCAGCGAGATGGTGAGGGCTGGCTGGGCTCTGGATCGGGAGTGGGACTGGAGCTGTCCTCAGCAGGGTCACCGAAGATAAACAGATCATTATTCTCCAGCACCCACTCCACGCAAGTGGCGAAATTCTCCTTGGGACCGTTCGCTGGCAGGCGTGCCTTACACTGCTCGCTCAGGTTGGCAATGTAGAAAACACAGAGCGAGCGGTCTTCGAAGTGGGTAAGGCACGCCAGGTTGATGAAGTCCTTGGTGTGTTCCACCAGCGAACGGTTCTTCTGCTCCAGGCACAGGAGTAGCATGGCAGGATCCATTCCGGGAGAGAGGGAGAGAAAAAAAAAGTGCAAAAGAATAACGCCGCAAAAAAACTGTTTCGGTCTGCTATTCTGTTACGGTACGCCCCACGAAGGGAAGCAAAACAGGACGAGGCAGGTATATCAAAACAAATAGCTTTACTCAAGGTGATAGCAATAGTGTAACACATACAATAGCAGACAATCAGACTGGGGAGAACACAAGCTTTAAATGCAGGTCATCATTAAGGGAGAACAGAAACAGGTGAGGAGCTAATTAACTAATCGGGGAAACTGGGTCAATGGAAACCATGGCAAAAACAGAACAGACTCGTGACAGATTCATCAGCATGCATGTTGTAGCAAAAAATAAATAAAATTATGTACTCCAAATAATGTGCTCGAGAAAGTTAGTCGCAAAAGAGCGACCTGTGGGAAGAATGAGTCTAGAGGCCTGTGAGGACAAAGACATGTGTGACTATTAGAGAGATCTTACCACAGTTTCTCCAGTTTACAGTGAGGATCCTGTAGTACATCAGAAAGCAGCTTCACTGAATCTCCTAGTTTATTCCCAGTCAGATCCAGTTCTCTCAGGTGTGAGGGGTTTGATCTCAGAGCTGAAGCCAGAGCAGCACAACCTTCATCTGTGACGCCACAATATCTCAACCTGTAGAGAACAATGACACACTCTTCACTCTCTCAGATCAGATCAGTTTAGCTGTGAATCAATTATTAAAGATAAAGTAAATGGATGGGATTTGTAATGGCAAAATTGCCTGTTCATAATTCTAGAAACTCTCTCATAATGCAAACATATTCAAGTCCGTAAATATGCCTAGAATAACTTCTGCTGCTGAATTATCCACTAGGTTATAATATATTTGACATAGATTATAAATATATATATTGTATAATATTTATTTTATTTCTTTATAATGACTTCTGTATCAATCAGTCTGTATCAATGTTCCCTCTATTTTTTTTCTTGCTGAGCAAAACTTTTCTCTATTGGGCGGACATTTCAGCCACCTGAGCAAAAACATTCTTTATACCAGACCTGTTCAGCGATCACAAAAAAGTGTGTAACTCTTAAATTTAATGTGCTATTTATATTTGATTTGACCCTTGATGTAACTAAATGATGTATATTTTAGGTTACATGAGAAAACATTATTACAGTACAATACACTGCCATTCAAAAGTTTGGGATCAGTACATTTTTTAAAGAAGTTTCTTAGGCTCATCATGGCTGTATTTTTTTTTTATAAATATTTAATAAAAAAAAAAAAAAAAAAAAAAAAAATATATATATATATATATATATATATATATATATATATATATATATATATATATATATATATATATATATATATATATATATATATATATATATATATATTTTAATATACTTTGAAATATAATTTATTCCTGTCAAGAAAAGATGAATTTTCAGTGTCACATGATCCTTCAGAAATCATTCTAATATGATGATTTATAATCAATGTTGGAAAAAGTTCTGCTGCTTAACATTTTTTTGGGACCTGTGATATTTTTCAGGATTCTTTGTGAACGGGACTAATAGATCGGTAGGGGTACTGATGCTAATCCACCACGGGACTCGTGTAAGAAGTGCAACAGGAGACAGGGCACTGTTCAACTCTTTATCTGAAATATTTAACTGTTTACAGCAGATGTCACAACATTGACGCAATTGGATTGGATGTTGCACAATTTATGGTCACAAAGTGTTAAATGTGGTCTTTCTGAAATATACAGAATAATGTAAACATCAGTTTGCATCTGCTAAATGTAAATTACAGACATTTAAATAACAACCTGCTACTGATACGTTATACATGAATCAACATGACGAGGAGAGGATTAACAGTAGCGAGCATACCATTTGAATCACTGTATCTTAAATATAACAACATTAGAAACAATGTAAGGTTCGATTACACAAGATGAATATTTAAACACAACAATGAAATAAACATCAGTGGCTTATAATCAGGAATGATAAAATAAACTTACATTCATTCACGCACAATAAAACCTGAAGAAATTACTGGTGAAAGTGAAAGTAAGCGGAATAGCGGAAACTAACGTCAACTAGCGGCACACATTCATAATAAAAGTCCTTCCCTATAATGATACATAGGGAATTTAGAACAGCCGCCCCCAGATTAGCATAGCTAATATGTCTAAAAGTAATTTCCCTAGTTGTTGGGGTCAGTGTCCCCTCCATCCGGAAGTGCAGGAAGTCTGACAAGTTTGGCCACAGGTCGTAGGTATAGGCGATCACTGACCTGTACTTGACCTGACCTGATGTGTCCGTCAGCGCTGGGGATCAGTTTGACAACCCGACCAACTGGCCATTGGGCTCTGGGAAGCTGCGGGTCGATTATCATGACCACCGTGTTTTCATCTAGATCTTGAGTTACCCGCTGCCACTTCTGGCGAGTCTGAAGATCTGGGAGGTAATGTCGTGTGAAGTAAGACCAGAAGTGATCGACGATAGTCTGGGAATGACGCCAGCGACGCTTGGACAAGGGCTCAGGGGTGTATATCACTTGGGGAAGTGAGGCGTCTCGCCGTCCCATGAGAAGCGTATTGGGGGTAACCGGATCTAAGTCTGCCACGTCAGATGAAACATATCCTAAGGGCTTGCTGTTCAGGATACCCTCTATTTCGATCAGTACAGTCTGCAGGACGTCCTCAGGCACAGACTGGCGCCCGATGACTACTCGCAGTGCAGACTTTACTGATCGGATCTCCCTTTCCCATGCGCTTCCGAAGTGGATTGTGGCGGGATGATTCCTCTTAAAGCTGATCTGGTAGTTAGCAAGCTGCTCCTGCAGGCTGGGCTCCATCTCCGTGAAAGCTTCTCTCAGTTCGATCTTGGCTCCCTGAAAGTTATTCCCCTGATCTGAGAGGATCTTGGACGGGGTTCCTCTACGTGCTATGAAGTGCCTTAATGCCAGTAAGAATGCATCGGTGTCGATGCTGTTGAGCAAGTCGAGGTGAATGCATCTGGTCGTCAGGCACTTGAAGATGACACCCCATCGCTTCTCCTGGCGATGGCCAATCTTAACCACGAAAGGCCTGAAGCAATTGACTCTGGTGGAGAAGAAGAGGGGTTGATATAATCGCAAATGAGCTGAGGGTAAGTCAGCCATAATATGTAGAGTCGGCTTAGCTCTTCACTTCTGGTACGCTACACACTCTCTCTGATGTCGTTTGATGGCTTGTCCCTTAGAAACCAGAAATGGCGACGTAGCTCTGCGAAGACCCTATCAGGTCCTGGATGGAGTAGACGTTCGTCAAAGTGCTTTATGATGAGTCTAGGCACCTGATGGTGGGAATCTAGAACCACTGGATGCATCTTAGCTTCGCTGAAGCTATCCAATCGCCGTAGCCTACCTCCCACACGAATTAGATTAACCTCGGGGTCGAACTCAGGTGCAAGCGTGTTCAGACGGCTGGCTGCGGGCACCTGATTCCCTGACTTTAAATCCTTGAACTCCTCTGGGAAGGAATCATTCTGACATTGGCTCAAGATGAGCGCTTCTGCATGCTTGTAATCTAAGGATTCTTTATTCGTATATGGAGAGACCGGTAGGTCTCGTCGACCAAGACACTCCAAGAAGCGTACTGAGATGCATCAAGCATGTCTGGATTTCGATGATCTGTAACTAATCCACAGAAGACAGCTTTCCTTGTCTCTGAGGTATCCTCTCGGGCCTCTACAATGGGCTTGGCTGGCCATCGGTCTGGTGGTTCGCGGAGGAATCCTGGGCCTTGAATCCACATGTCAGAGTTCACCAGCTCCATGAGCGTCCTCCCTCTGGTAATGTCGTCCGCCGGGTTATTCAAGGAATCAACATACCGCCAAGAGTGGAGCTCGGTCAACTCTTGTATTTCCGCCACCCTCGTCCCGATGAACACAGACTGGATCTAGGTGAGCACTGTAGTTGAGTCAGCCCATAACGTCACTGTCTCTATGGCAATGGTCAGTTCCTGTCTGGGGAACTGTGCAAGCTGGGCGCTGGTCAGTGTTGCACACAGATCGAGGCGTGGCATCGACAGCTGCCGCTTGGGGGTCACCCAAGAGCGAGCCATAACGAAGGCAGTGTGGATCTTACTGTGCTGTTCGGCGTGGAGATAAGCCACTGATCCATAAGGCTCGGGAGGTGAAGGGAATGGAGAATCCTAAGGGGTCATATTGCGTTGCTAAGGCCTTATAGATATACCTCATGGTCGGGTGATGCTCTGCTAGTGCACGATGCCTGTAGCCTAGGCTGTCTTCTAGGCAGTGCCACATTAAGCCAAGAGCCAGCTCCAGCGGGTCTGAATGGTTTTGCTTTAACCACAGTTCAATATTCTCTGAACGAGCCTTAGGTGGTAGGTGCTGGACAACAGAGGGGACATTCGTGGCCCAGTGCCTGATCTCGAAGCCCCCAGAAGCTAAGAGAGGCCTTATCATGTCGATTAGTTGCTTGGCTTCCTCAACAGTGGGAAGGCTCTGTAGGCAGTTGTCCACGTAGACGCTTCGCTCTATAGATTGCAACACATCCTCATTCCGGACCTGCTGGCAGTGAACGTGCATCTGCAGCACAAAGGTAGCGCAGCAGGGGCTGAAGGTCATACCGAAAGGCAAGATTTGCCATTCGTAGGCATCCGGTGGGTCCTTGTGTTCCATATTGCTCCAAATGAACCTCAGAAGTGGTCTGTCCACGGGTAGGAGTCTCACTTGGTGGAGCATGCCACGTATATCCCCACTAATGGCGACTGCGTACTGCTGGAACTGGAGGAGGACTCCAAGAAGTGAAGCACCGAGGTTAGGACCTGGAAGCAACTGCTGGTTAAAAGAGACACCTTGGTATACAAAGGAACAATTGAAAACCAGCCTGTATTTGCCGTTATGCTGTACGAGGTGGTGTGGTATGAACCACGACTCCTTGTCTACCTGCTGGCCTTCTGGTGGTACCCTGACAACATACCCTGAGTCAAGGAGCTTCTGTATTTCAGCTTCGCACACCTTAGCCCTCTAGGGGTCGCTACTCAGGCATTTCTCAGTATTCCTGAGGCAGGACAGAACGGATTCCATAGTCCCCTTCAGCGGTGGAGCGTCTGGAGCACAAAGGAGTGGAGTAGCATAGAGCCAGACTCTGTCAAATTCTACTCATCGCGTCCTGGTCTCCAACATGTCTGTAGCCATCTGATCCTGTTTAGACAGAGTTATCATTTTCTCGCTGCGAGATGGAAGGACATCGAGCTGCCAGAATTGCTCGACGTGTTGATAAATGGGGTCTCGTAGTGGTGTAAGAGAAGTGAACAAACACTGTGAGGAAGATACCTGATGTGGGAGCAATCCATCTGGTCCCTGGAGGACCCAACAGAGCTGCGTGCGTACAGTGACTGGTCCGCCCGCTGGTCCCAATCTGATGGGCTCCTTAGGGGGTAATCAGAGTCAGAGAATCGGACCCGATTAAAATTAGGGGTTGGACCCTATCGAAAGATGGAATGGGGTTCCCTCTGAGATGGTGATAACATCGCTGAAGCCTCTTTACAGGGTATGTTTGCTCGGTTAATGTGAGGAGAGGAGTGGTGAAAACACCCGTATGGCTATGCTTCTCCTCTGGCCTCGACTGCGGGGAAAGCAGCAGGTCAATTGTCTGCCCCTTCAACTCTGTGATGTCATGTCGGATGGTGCGAAGGGCCATAATCTCCTCCCTTCCCTGAATTCTTAGCTGCTGGACTGCTGCAGGAAGGATGATACTCCGCTGAGCTCCATCGTCCAGGATAGTGTAGGTTGAAACAGACCTCTTGCCTCTCCACAGCAGCACTGGAACTACTTTCAGGTACACACGACCTGTTAAACTAGGAGATGTAAGATATGCTCACTCGTGAGATGTTGTCAGCAGCACACTGTTAGGACCATCATGGGAAATGTGGCAGGACTCCGAGATGTATGTTACCACAGTCCTTGCAGGGCTTCCTCAACGTACATTCCTCCCATTTATGAGTTGTGTGCCCACATTTCCAGCATCTTTGCCATCCTTTATCCACTTTAGAGTCTGATCAGGTGAGCACTCAGTAATTTTGTTACACTGTGACAGATAATGCTCCTGACTCTTACAGAACAGACACAAACGTTTCAGTCTCCTAGCTGATGACTGAGCATGAGCAGCATCGGTACGGACAGACTGCCCTGTGCTAGCTTCTGTGGGCTGATCACTGCCATGATAGACTGCAGTGGATCGAGTCTGGGGCTTAGGAACAGTTTGGCGATCCTTACGTGAGACCTGTACTCGCTCGGTCTGGTAGCGCTGCACCATCTTGGTCCATAAAAGCTGTGCTTCCGTCTTGACCTATAACCAGTCAGCAAGGTCATGCAGGATATATGGGTTGAGGCTGTCAGTGTGCAATCGGCCTCGCAACTGTAAGTGCTCTATAAAGTGGTCTCGGTATTGTTTGGGCAATTTACTGAGTAGTCCGTCGACATGCCCCGTACAGGAGAGCTCTCGCCCCTGTGGACCCTCGAGTGACATCAGCATACCAACTAGCAAGTCAACATTGAGTGCAAAACTCTGAAAGGCCATCGCATCCCCAACTCTGATATCAGGTGAGTTCAGCAGGGCTGCGATCTCGCTTTGTGCCAGTTGATGAGGCTGGCCATACTGTCGTTGCAACGCTATCATCGCTGTCGTATAGGGCGCAGGATGATGCCGACGTGCTTGGGCAATCAACCTAGCTTCCTCCAGAACCAACTGCTCCATCAGTACTCTGTACTTATATTGCTCGGTGAGCTCTGTGTGAGGATTGAGAAGATTATCCAAGGCCATCTTCAGGTCTGTGAACTCCCTCTCGCCGTCATTCACGAGTAGGGCTGGGTATCGTTCAAAAATGTTCGATACCGGTACCGATACCTTGAGTTCGATACCGGTTCCTGAACGATACTTTTTTCGATACCAGTTTTATGAAATCAGTTTTAATAAGATTACATTATCTCAAAAAACTATTTTTTAATGTTGATATTTATACAGACTCAAAACCTCATCTCCTGAGCCACTGCACAAAGAACAAAATATATCCAACACAATAAATAAATAATTTTAATAAAGTTCAAATTGTTTTCAGTTTACACATCTGTTAGGTTAGGTTTACATTAGTGCGTGTTCATTTTAAAACACATCATCATTTCTAGGTTTAAAGACTTCAAGAAATGTAAAATCTTCATCCACTTTCATAAGTGGGTGTTTTATTTTCTTTCACCATATGTTTTATTGTTATTATATTCTGGTGTAGTATGTCTAATTATTTGAATGCATAAAAACAACTTAGTTTATTTAAATTTATTCTTAAAATAGCCTAATGAAAGGTTTTATTTTTCCTCAGAAATTCTGTGTTCTGTATCTGGTTTTCAAATGAAGACATAAAACATTCATTTAATTTCTTTAAATTATTGAAAATTAAAGTGTATTTATTTTGGCAAACAAAGGGGGTTTACTATTAAAATAAAAAAAATGGAATAATTGTTGTGTGATAACTTCTAAAAAAAAAAAATAATAAAGTTTTAATAATTTTAATAGTGGCCTAGTAGTAGCAGTATGTACTGTCCGCTGAACAATATTAATATATTTCTGCCGCAGTGTCTTCCAGGTGAAAACGAACTTTTATTTTGACGTTATTTATTTACAGTTCTGTGTGTATATGATATGACGCAAGTTTTACTCGAATCAAACGGTAAAATGCTCATTAATTGACTCTCACAGCAGTTCTGGAGATGTTGTTCATGTGTTTATGTCATCATTTAGTGAGACGGCAGACGCTGAAATCACCGCGAGCGTCACGCGAGCTTCAGTCTGTGTAGTAAACAAACGGCGCGATATAGAGAGCAGACTGCTCCGTGCGCTTTCGAATCGCTCTCGCGGAGGTCAAACACTGATCTATCAGCGCCGCGCCGTTTCTAGTCAAACACACCTAGTGCAGAAGGATTATTGGCTCACTGACGGTGATGAGATTAACCCCTTAGGTATCGAAATTTGGTACCGAACGACAAGACGTTTTTCGATACTCGGTGGTATCGAGGCAATTCGGTCGGTGCCTAAAAAGTATCGAACTCGATACCCAGCCCTATTCACGAGCTTAGGCAAGGCTGGAATAGGAACTGGTTGTAGCGGGGGTGTAACAGGCATAGGCTGGTAAACCGGAAGAGGAGGTGGTGGCTGGTGAACCACTAAAGGGCGATACCAGGGCTGCACAGGAGTGTGAACGGGAGGCTGAGTAGGATGACACAGAGCTGCCTGCTGTGGTGTTACATGTGGAACAGATAAGGGGGAAATACCAAGGTATGGCAAAGTAGTACAATGTGCGGTGGGGGGGGGGGGGGTAGCTCGTGTCATGTGCCATAAAGCTGACTGCTGAGAAACATCAATGTGGGTCGTCTGAGCTAGAAATGACTGGCCTAAATGCGGAAGCATGACAGATGAGACTGCAGTAGCCTTCAGTCTGACCACAGGTGGTGAAATAGCTCTAGCTTGTACATCCACCTGGAACGTGGGCGATGCAGCAACACTGCTGAATGAATCACACTCGGATGGGAGGACCTACTGAATGTCTAGGAAGACTGGCAGATCTCTCAAATTCCAACTGATGACTCATAGCGGAACATTCTCCATACTGCACCAGTGATAGATCACCCATGGGAAGTTGCTCCACAGTTGAGACTGGCTTGGCCTGTCCACTGAGGTTCATCTGAGCTGCTGGAGAATTCATCCTTGGTAGGTGGTACGAACTGTCGTGAGGCACGGGGTCTGGTATGAGAGACTTCGGCAAGGCTACATTATAAGCTTGCAGGCCTGTGGAAAGCTGGTGTGCTCTCATCTGTATGCAAACAGCGTACATCGTTAGGGGAATGAAGCTGGCTCTGTTGCTCCATATCACCGCAGTGAATTTAGCATCCGGCTCGAAGGACCAAGTGTTCTCGCTCTGTGTGTGTGTGTGGGCGTGTCGGTGCTTGCGGCTGACGGGCTGATCAGCGTCAGCTGTTGCCAATCAGCGCTGCTACTTAAGACCTGCTCATTCTGCCCTAGGTTGTCAGATCGTTTGGTGTTCCTGCTTTGGTGTTCCTGCTGAGATCCTGGCGGCGTTCTAGTTCCCTGTTTTCAGTTCTTCGTCTTCTGATCTCTGTGGCGTTCACGTGAAATCCTGCACGTTCCGGGAGACTCTCAGCGGCTGCCCATTTGTGTCCCTGCGCTACCAAGAGTGACTGCCTACCTGCACTGGCTCCTCGTGACTCTTGTGTTTTTGTGCTGCTTGGACCTTCCATAATAAATTGTTATTTTTTCACATTCGCTACTGAATCCTCCTTTTGTTATCATGACAGAACGATCTGACCATCAGATGGATTCAGCGAATGAACCGGAGCTGCGGGACTTTTTGGCTAGTAACAACGCACGCCTGGACCGTCAAGAGGAACAGATGTTAGCCACTGGTCGAGCTGTGCAAGCCTTGGTAGCGCAGGTGTCCGAGCTCACTACCCAGTTCCATCATCTAAGATCGCCCACTGCACCACCTCCACCGCCAGTTCCCTCCACTTCAACGGGCAGCAACCAACACCACGAGCCACGTCTACCTACACCCGAAGCCTATGGTGGTGAGCCTAATCTGTGTAGAGCATTTTTAACTAAGTGCTCACTCTTTTTTTCTCTGCAGCCCTTGACTTTTTCCACTGAAGAGGCTAAAGTAGCCTTAGTGTTGACACTATTGTTGGGACGTGCTGCTCTGTGGGGAACAGCGGTGTGGGAGAACAAACACCCTTGCTGCACTTTGTTCCACACACTATCGGAGGAGATGAGAAGTGTCTTTGATCGCGCGGTGGTGGGCCGCGAGGCTGCGCGCATGCTAGCTGATCTACGACAAGGAGACAGATTCAGACTATTTTTGTTTCAGACTATTCCATTGACTTCCAGACTTTGGCTGCTGAGTGTAAGTGGAACGAGGAGGCGCAGTGGGACATGTTCCTGCATGGGTTGGCTGACCGGATTCAGAAGGAGATTTTTACCGTGGAATTACCCACTAAACTTGATGGACTCATCGAACTAGCCCTTCGGGTTGATGCACATCTTCAACGACGTGATCAGCGAGGACGTCACCAGTGGACATCCGAGATTCCTGAGTATTCCACACCCAACTCCTGTAATACGGTCGGTCTCCCATTCGATGGGGAACCCATGCAGGTGGGGAGAGCTCGGCTTTCCCGGGAGGAGAGGGACCATCGGAGGGTAAAGGGACTTTGCCTGTATTGCTGTGCTGCGGGTCATTTCTTGGCTAACTGTCCGGTAAAAGGCCAAGCCCGATAGTAGAGCCGAGGTTACTGTCGGGTGGATTGTCCCTGGAGAAACCCTCGTCCATGACTCTCCTTCCGGTAAGACTGCAGTGGGCAGCCTCCTCATCGTCCCTATGACTGTGCTATAGATTTAGTTACAAGTAAGTCTCCGCCTAAGGGCAGGTTATACTCGCTTTCTGCTCCAGAAAGGGAGGCCATGGAGAAATATATTTCTGATTCTCTAGCAGTCGGGATCATTTGTCCTTCCTCTTCTCCCGCTGGGGCAGGATTTTTTTTTGTGGGGAAGAAGGATGGCTCTCTGCGACCCTGCATTGATTACTGAGGGCTGAACAACATCACGGTAAAGAATACTTATCCTTTGCCGTTGATGTCTTCAGCCTTCGAGCGGTTGCAGGGAGCAACGACGTTCAGGTGGTCTGGGGCAGATGAAGCTGCATTTACCAACCTCAAGAGCCGCTTTGTTTCAGCTCCCATTCTCATAGCCCCTGATCCTACACGTCAGTTTGTGGTGGAGGTCGACACGTCAGAGGTGGGGGTAGGTGCGGTTCTTTCCCAGTGTTCCTCCTCGGACGATAGGATGCACCCTTGCTCCTTTTTTTTCTCATCGTTTGTCATCCTCTGAACGCAATTATGACATTGGTAACAGAGAGCTGCTGGCAGTCAAGTTAGCCTTGGAGGAGTGGCGTCATTGGTTAGAGGGTTCAGGGGTACCCTTTATTGTTTGGACTGATCACAAGAACCTTGAGTATATCAGATCCGCCAAACGTCTTAACTCCAGGCAGGCTTGGTGGGCACTGTTTTTCGGACGTTTTGATTTTTCCCTTTCCTATCGCCCGGGTTCCAAGAACATCAAACCCGATGCGTTATCTCGTATTTTTGATTCTTCCGAGCACCCGTTCACTCCCAAGTTTATTATACCTGAGAGACTCATGGTCTCTACACTCACATGGGAGGTCGAATCGAAGGTTCGCACAACCTTAGAAGGGGTAACGCCTCCGCCCGGGTGCCCACCGGGTCGGTTATTTGTGCCGGAGAGATTACGGTCCGACATTATTCGATGGGGTCACTGTTCTAATGTGGCTTGTCATCCAGGAGTTATTCGTACCAGTTTTCTTGTCAAACAGCGATTCTGGTGGCGTTCCATGGCTCGTGACATCCGAGATTTTGTGTTGGCCTGCTCAGTTTGTGCTCGTGGTAAGACTTCCAATCGACCCCCGGAAGGGTTACTTCAACCGCTGTCTGTCCCTTTGAGACCCTGGTCCCACATCGCGCTCGATTTTGTCACTGCCCTCCCGCCCTCCCAAGGCAATACGGTTGTTTTGACCGTAGTGGACCGGTTCTCGAAGGCAGCTCATTTCATTCCCTTGCCCAAATTACCCTCTGCCAAGGAGACAGCGGTTACTGTCGTTGATCATGTCTTTCGCATTCATGGCCTCCCGATGGACGCGGTCTCCGACAGGGGACCCCAATTTGTTTCCAAATTTTGGAAGGAGTTTTGTCGTTTACTGGGGGCGAGTGTCAGTCTGTCCTCTGGTTTTCACCCTCAGAGCAATGGCCAAACGGAACGGTCCAACCAGGACCTTGAGAGAGTGTTACGATGTTTGGTCACTCAGAATCCCGCCTCCTGGAGCCAGCACCTCTCATGGGTTGAGTACGCTCATAACTCGTTACCAGTGTCATCCACGGGCCTCTCGCCTTTTGAGTGTAGCTTAGGTTACCAGCCACCCATTTTTCCTAGTCTGGAATCCGAAGTTGCGGTCCCCTCTGCCCACGCCTTCATCCAGAAGTGCCGTCTCACTTGGAGAAGAGCCCGTGAGACTCTCCTCCGAGTGGGAGCCCGCACTAAGGCTCAGGCCGATCGCCACCGGTCGAAGCTCCCATCTACGTCGTTGGTCAAAAGGTGTGGCTTTCTTCCAAGAATATTCCTCTCCGCTCCGTCTGTAATAAACTAGCCCCCAAATTCATTGGCCCATTTACTGTCACTAAGATTCTTAGCCCAGTGGCAGTCCGCCTCAAACTTCCTCCGGCGTACAGGAGAATTCATTCCGTTTTTCATGTGTCTAAATTGAAACCCGTTTTTCATTCTCACATTAATCCGCCTGCTCCGGTCCTAGCTGTGGTAATATCAAAACACTATGCATCGCTGGTGGAGTTTATGTTTGTGAAGTGTCGACCGTTCTATCTGCCGCGGGAGTACACGGCCATTGTAATTGTCGCGGTTTACATTTCCCCGTGTACAAACGCTAAGGACGCGCTTCGTGAACTGTATAGCGCCATCAGTGAACAACAAACAAATAACCCTGACGGCTTTTTCATCATAGCCAGTGACTTCAACCACGCAAACTTAAAGACAGTTTTGCCAAAGTTCTACCAACATGTGAACTTTGCAACAAGGGGAAACAACACACTGGACTTTGTTTACACAAGAGTAAAGAACGCTTACAAGGCTGTACCCCACCCCCACCTCGGGTACTTGGACCACATCTCTGTTATGCTAATCCCATCATACAGACAACTTCTCAAACTTGCCAAACAGGTTCAAAAACTCATCACAATTTGGCCAGGTGATGCTACCTCAACACTACAGGACTGCTTTCAGTGCACAGACTGGAACATGTTTAAAGAGCCTGCCACCTACAACAACCACACAGACCTGCAGGAGTAAACTGAAACTGTGACTGCTTACATCAAAAAGTGCACTGATGATGTGACAGTCACCAAGACCATCACCAAACGCGCAAACCAGAAGCCATGGATGACAGCAGAGGTTCGTGGGCTGCTAAAGACCAGAGATGAAGCATTCAGATCAGGAGATAAAGCAGCCCTCAAAACAGCAAGGGCCAATCTGTCCTGTGGCATCAAAAATGCAAAACGGTCATATGCTCAAAAAATCAGCAATCACTTAACAGACAGCAGAGACACACGGAGCCTGTGGCAAGCCATTCAGACCATCACTGAATACAAGCCCGCGCCACAGGCCTGTGATGAGGACACATCCCTCCCCGATGCACTCAACCACTTTTATTCACGGTTTGAAATGCAGAATGACACAACTGCACAAAAGCTACCCACACCTCCCAACGACCAGGCGCTCTGTCTGTCTCCAGCCGATGTAAGGAAGACCCTATCTAGGATTAACCCACGCAAGGCTGCGGGTCCTGACAACATACCTGGCCGTGTTCTGAGAGACTGTGCTGCACAGCTGACAGATGTCCTGTATATCTTCAGAAGCCAGGCAGTCGTCCCCACATGTCTCAAATCCACAACAATCATACCGGTACCAAAGAAATCACCTGTGTCCTGTCTAAATGACTACAGCACTGACTCCAATCACAATCCCACAACAGCTCATAAATAAACTAAACCTGCTGGGCCTTAACAATTCCCTTTGTAATTGGATCCTGGACTTTCTAACCGGAAGACCTCAGTCAGTCCGTGTCGGCCACAACACCTCGAGCACTACCACACTGAGCACAGGTGCCCCACAAGGCTTTGTGCTCAGCCCTCTGCTCTTCACAGTGCTGACCCCCGACTGCACTGCCAAGTTCAGCTTCAACCACATCATCAAGTTTGCTGATGACACAACAGTGGTAGGTCTCATCAGAAACAACGATGAAACGCACTACAGAGAGGAAGTGGCACAGCTGGCTGAATGGTGTGGCACTAACAATCTGTCCCTCAATGTGGAGAAGACAAAGGAGGTTGTGATGGACTTCAGGAGAAACTCCGTTGACCACCCCCCACTGACCATCGACAGCTCGACTGTGGAGAGAGTCAGCAGCACTAAATTCCTGGGGGTACACATCACAGAGGATCTCTACTGGATATCCAACACCATGTCACTCTCCAAAAAGGCACAACAGCGCTTACACTTTCTCCGCCGGCTGAAAAGAGCAAGTCTCCCTCCACCCATCCTCACCACATTCTACAGGGGCACCATTGAGAGTGTGCTGACCAGCTGCATCACTGTCTGGTATGGGAACTGCAGTGCTGCTGACCGCAAGACCCTCCAGCGGACAGTGATCACAGCTGCAAAGATCATCTGTGCCCCTCTCCCCTCCATCTTGGACATTTTCCTTACACGATGCTCCAGCAAAACCAACAACATCGTGAAGGACTCCATCCATCCCTCCCACAGTCTCTTCCAGCTCCTACCATCAGGAAGACGGTACCGGAGCATCAGAGCCTGCTCCACCAGACTGCTCAACAGCTTTTTCCCCCAGGCTGTGAGAGCCCTGAACTCAAATCACCCCGCCCCCCTCTGAAACCCCATGCAAACCCCTACCTCCTGAAACAAGACTCTAAACCCACTTGCTGATTTCACTGATGCCCTTTCTGGTGAAGAATATGTGAGTGTGTCGTACCTGAAACCTGTACTGCATCTTTTCAGTGAGGAGCTCTTGAAACCTGTAGCTGATGACTCAGAGCTCACCAAGACTATCAAGGCTTCTGTCATCAGCTATCTGAATGAGAAATATGACAATGCTGCCACTGATGACCTTCTGAGCATAGCATGCCTTGTTGATCCTCGTTTTAAGACACGCTACATCAAAGATGACAAGGTTGAGGCTGTAAAATCCAGAGCCGTGGCTCAGATGCTGGATGAATGTCAAAGCACATCACAAGCTACTCCTGCATTCCCATCCACTGCACTGGGAGGAGGCAAAGGTGATGGTGCTGATGCTACACCAGCCACATTGCAGAAGACGACACTGGGCAGCTTTTTCAAGAAGTCCTACACTAAGTCTGCTGCAACATCTGATCTCACAGAACAGCAGGCTATTGAAGCTGAACTAAACAGCTACCTGCAAGCTCCTGATGCAGACAGCGAGACCAACCCCCTGGCATGGTGGAAGATCAATTCAGCAACATATCCCAGAGTGAGCATCCTGGCAAAACGTTACCTGTGTATTCCTGCCACTAGCTCACCCTCAGAGCGTGCTTTTAGCACAGGTGGTAATATTGTGTCCTGCAACAGGGCAGCTTTAAAGCCAGACACAGTGGACAGACTAGTCTTTTTGGCAAAAAAACCTGTAAAAGTTTTACAAATTGTGTGTACTTGCTAGAAGTTGAATATTTTTGTTTACGTTTTGCAAATTTAATCTACCTCTTAGGGCCAGACACTGTTGACTGTTTATTCTTCCTGGCAAAAAAAAAAAAAACCTTGAAAGTTTTACAAATTGTGTGCACTACTTGCTAGAAGTTGTATATTTTTGCTTACATTTTGCACATTTAATGTACCTCTTAATGCCAGACACTGTTGACAGACCAATCTTCCTGGCAAAAAAAATAAAATAATGTGAAAGTTTTACAAATTGTGTGCACTAGCTAGAAGTTGTATATTTTTATGTTTACGTTTTGCACATTTAATCTACCTCTTAAAGCCGCACTGTGGACAGATTAATCTTTCTGGAAAAAACAAACAAACTGTAATTGTGTTACAAACGATGTTTACAATAGTTTTATGTTTACATTTTGGACAGTTACTCTCATTTACCAAAAGATTTTGTGCCAAAAGATTACAAAATGGTGGCGCGCACAGTGCGCCACCATTGCAATGGCTTCTCTCTCTCCCGACAGAACGGTGTTTTCGTGTTTTTTGTCTTGTAATTCGCAATGTTTTTGTACATCTTCGTCTTGTCCACCTGTCTTTAAGCGCGCATACAGTCGTGAGTTTCTGCTCGATGTCGGCAGAATCACATTTTAAGAGTTAAACTCAGCACACGCCGAAGAGCTGCGGGACCTCGGACTGCTCCGAAAGCCTACTCCATCACCGACCCCCACTACTGCACCTCGCCCACAGCGGAGGCGCTACAAGCGGCGTGAGAGGAAGCAGAAGAGGGGTAAGCGCAGAGGTATCCGAGCTAGGCTAGCGGCCAACCCACACAAGCCAGCTATCCCCACCATCGTACTGGCGAACGTACGCTCTTTGGACAATAAACTGGACTACATCCGACTGCTTCGCTCTACTCAGAGGACCGTAAGAGACTGTTGTGTTTTTGTGTTTACGGAAACATGGCTTAACAACAGCGTACCGGACTGCGCCATACAGCTCGACCAGCTAACATGCTATCGAGCTGACAGAGCTCTCGTCGAGGGAGGTAAGATCCGCGGCGGCGGGCTTTGTGTTTACATCAATGATGCATGGTGCCACGACGCTGTTGTGGTCTGCAAACACTGCTCACCCTTGGTGGAGTTTATGATTATTAAGTGCCGGCCGTTCTATCTACCGAGGGAATATACAGCCATACTGCTCTTTGCTGTATACATCCCTCCCAGCTCCAACAACAACAACAGGAGTGAGGCACTAAATGATCTGTACCAGCACACCAGTGAGCAGCAGACAGCCCATCCAGATGCTTTTCTCATCTTGGCTGGGGATTTCAACCACGCAGACTTAAAGAGTGTGTTCCCAAAAATACATCAACACATAGACTTTCCAACAAGGGGAAAAAATACTTTGGACTTTATTTACACCACCCAGAGAGGAGCCTACAAGGCCCTCCCCCTCCCCCACCTCGGAGCCTCAGACCACATCACTGTCATGCTAATGCCTGCATACAGACCGCTCGTTAAAGTCATCAAACCAATACACAAACAGATTTAAGTGTGGCCAGAAGGGTCGTCAGAGGCACTTCAAGACTGTTTTGACACCACTGACTGGAATATGTTTAAACAGGCTGCAACACACAACAACACTACAGACCTCCAAGAGTACTCGGAGACTGTCACTGCCTACATCACCAAGTGCATTGATGATGTAACGGTCACAAAATCCATCATTGTCCGGGCCAACCAGAAGCCGTGGATGACAGGGGAGGTCTACAGACTTCTGAAGACTCGGAACGCTGCCTTTAGAGCTGGAGATGAGGAGGGCCAGAAGACAGCTAGGGCCAACCTTTCCCGCGGCATCAGAGAGGCCAAGAGACAGTACTCCAGGAGGATAGCCCATCGCTTCAGCGACAGCAGAGACACTCGGAGCCTGTGGCAGGGGATACAGACCATCACGGACTACAAGCCCCCACCACAGACCTGTGACAGCACCATCCACCTGCTGAACGAGCTGAATACCTTCTTTGCTCGCTTTGAGGCACAAAACAGCACCACTGCACAGAAGACTCCACCTCCTCCCGGCGACCAGGTGATGACGCTGTCCCTGGACAGTGTGAGGAGATCCCTCAGCAGGATCAACGCACGCAAAGCTCCGGGTCCTGACAACATTCCTGGGCGTGTACTGAGAGACTGTGCAGTGGAACTCACTGATGTCTTCACAGACATCTTCAACATCTCGCTAAATCAGGCCGTTGTCCCCACATGCTTCAAAGCTACCACCATCATTCCAGTCCCGAAGAAGTCATCTCCATCCTGTTTCAATGACTACCGTCCAATAGCACTCACTCCTATTCTCATGAAGTGCTTCGAACGGCTAGTCATGCACCACATCAAGTCTGTCCTCCCTGGACCCCTTCCAGTTTGCATATAGGTCCAACCGCTCGACCGATGATGCCATCGCCACTGCCCTCCACCCAGCCCTCACACATCTGGACAAAAAAGACTCATATGTCAGGATGCTGTTCATAGACTTCAGTTCAGCATTCAACACAATCATCCCTCAACAGCTCACTCACAAACTGGTCCAGCTGGGGCTCAACACCTCTCTGTGCAACTGGCTGTTGGACTTCCTGACCGGGAGACCTCAAGCAGTACGGGTTGGCAGTCACACATCCAGCACCATCACACTGAACACTGGGGCCCCCCAAGGATGTGTGCTGAGCCCCCTCCTCTTCACTCTGCTGACCCACGACTGCACACCGTCACACAACTCTAACCTGTTCATTAAGTTTGTGGATGACACAACTGTGGTGGGTCTCATTAGCAACAGAGATGAGACAAACTACAGGAGCGAGGTGAGCCGCCTGGCCAGGTGGTGCAGTGACAACAATCTCTCTCTGAATATGGAGATGACGAAGGAGATTGTTGTTGACTTCAGGAGAGTACACACTCAGCATGCCCCTCTGACCATCAACGGTGCAACTGTGGAGAGAGTGAGCAGCACCAAGTTCCTGGTTGTGCACATCACAGAGGACCTCTCCTGGACTAAAAACACTGTAGCACTGGCCAAGAAAGCACAGCAGCGTCTCTACTTCCTCCGCAAACTGAGAAGAGCCAGAGCCCCTGCCCCCATCATGTGTACCTTCTACAGAGGCACCATCGAGAGCATCCTAACCAGCTGCATCACTGTGTGGTATGGTGCTTTCAACGCATCCTGCCGCAAGTCACTTCAGCGCATAGTGAGAGCAGCTGAGAAGATCGTTGGTGTCTCTCTCCCCTCCCTCCAGGACATTTACAGCACCCGTCTCACCCGCAAAGCCCTCCGCATTGCAGGTGATCCCTCCCACCCGACACAGCTTCTTCAGGCTGCCATCAGGGAGGAGACTGCGGAGTATCCAGGCGAGGACCAGCAGACTGAAGGACAGCTTCATACATCAGGCTGTCAGGAAGCTGAACTCCCTCCCGTCCTTGCCCCCCCTCCCCTCTTTTACCCCATGCAACACTGAACCCTGACACTATGAGCCCCCCCCCCCCCCCCCCCCACCAACTTAAAAACTGTGACCAGCACCTGTCACTTGTGCAACTGATCACTACCTCATCCAGCATTGACTGCAAACTACCTTTTCTTCTTGCACTACACATATATCTGCACAGTTTTGTTTTATTTAGCTGATTTGCACTCTATCTATTCTGCCATGTGCCTTATGCCACTTTATCTCTAACTAAAACGACTTCCTGAGAGCGTCATCAAGTCAGCACGAAGCCAACCAACCACTGAAGAGTACCCTCGTGACACGAACTCCAAAGCCGCCAATCCGCGCACGGTCCATCTCGAACTGGGAAGGAACTGAATTCAACTGAAGGCAAACGTAAGGCAAAATCTCCTAAATCTGCTGAAACTGGTTGTATTTATCTTTTAAGAGTAAAGATACAAGAGTTCCCTCTGCGTGTGATTTCCCTCAGGTTGAAAACGAGCATTAGAACCTAAGACTCTCTTCAGATCAGAACAATCCATTGCAACGAATGTGTGTTTACGTCTTTTGTTTTGTGTTGCTTAGCTTAGTATTGTGTTAGAGTAGTGAAATAAACTTTGATTCTATTAAGAAATCTCATGTCTGTTGCTGTGTTTTGTCAAATCTTAATTACTTGCCAAAAGATCGCGTTACCTACGCTCATGAGCTTGATAACTAAAGTTAACTATTTGGTTTGTTTTATCGTTGGCCGCGAATGAGATAAACACAATGGTTAAAAGATAAACGTGCTGATTTTAATACTTGCTGGATAAGTCGTTAATAGGGTATCATTAACCAGGTATAAGTTGGACATACTGATTAATCTCAATTAAATCATATAAATATTGAATCTTAAGAGTGATTCCCTAAAAGCTAAAATTAGAATAATGATTCTGATTAATTACTACATAGTATTCTCCATTGCAAATCACCCGAACGCTTATTCAATGGTGGTTTATAAAGCACCCTCCAAATTGGCTTTATTTCCTCTCCCAACCCAAGCTTATCCCTCGACACTGTATCAACCTTCTCATTCAAAGCAGCTTTATTTAAAATTTTAATAAAACATTGTTTTTCCACTAACAGTCTCCAAATCCAAATTATGCAGTTCACCAATGTTCAACAGAGTACCAGAAACATCCTTCAAGTCTGGAGTAATCCCACGTATTGGAAAAGGATCTCTTTCGTCAGGGACTAGAAGGCCTGTCCTGTATTCTGATAACAAATCAAGTTCCTCTTGAGCAAGCTTTTGCTTCCACAAGTCCACACTTGTCTTAGTATGGCAAACTGATCTCAGCACCAGCAAGGCCGCCACTGCTGTTATATTGTTCAGTTCAGGTCCAGCTACGTTGACCAGGTTCCTCAGTTTAAAAGTTTTATTAATGGACAACATTTGTGTAAGGCCTGGTACATCATCTGTTATATCCATGTTATATCCAACCTTCCTCAACCTATTGGCCCTTTTAAGAGCGGTTCCTCCAGTAGCCAAAAAAGAGAGTTTGTTATTGCAGGTCTATCAAGATGAAAGTATCCCCAGATTTTAAAAAGTCCCCTGTAAAAAGAAGGCTAACCATTCAAGCGCAGTTTCTTAGGGTCCACAAGAAAAAGAGCTCTGCCCAGTCCAAGTCTATCCACCTTTTGTAGAATCATTTTGGCCATGTTTCACCAAACTAAATCTGTAGAGCTCGTTAAAAATCTTTGTACAAACTGTATTCGAAAAGTTGCCATCCTACTTGCAAGATGCACCAAGCCTTGACCTCCTTCCTCTTTAGGCAGGAAGAGCACACTCAGAGGAACCCAATGCAGTCTGTCCCAAAAAAAATTCACAAGATTTACTTGTAACCGGGGGCAGCAACCCAACAGGTGGGTCCACACATGCCAACTTATGCCAAAGTGCAGATGCAACCAGATTGTTGGCTATGAGCACTCTTCCTCTGAAAGATAGTTGTGAGTGAATCCACTTCCATTTAGCAAGTCTACCCTCCATTTTTTCCACTAGACCATCCCAGTTTTTCTTTTGTGAAGTCTCATCAAGTAAACTCCCAAGTATTTAATTCCACCCCTTTTCCAAGGCATCCCACCAGGTAGACTTGGAAGACCTTGTTCCCATTTCCCAACAGCCACTGCATCACTTTTTTCCCAGTTTACCTTAGCAGCTGATATCACTCCAAATTCTTTAACAACAGATTCTACGATACTAATCTAATCAGTTCAATGGCCAACGAATATAACATTCCAGACAAGGCACAGCTTTGTCTAATCCCCCTACACACATTGAAAGGGGTGCTTAAAGCACCATTTATCTTTAATAGACTCTCAATGTCCCGGTATAACACTTTAATCATAGAGACAAATTTTGTGCCAAAAACAAAGGCCTCAAAAGCCTTCAAAAGATAGTTATGCTCCACTCTGTCAAAAGCTTTTTCTTGGTTAACAGAAACAAGACCTAAATCCAAACCTAAAAAATCAGAACCTCAAAGACATCTCGTATCAAACAGATATTATCCATTATTGACCTGCCAGGCACACAATAAGTCTGGTCAACATGAATGATCTGCTCCATCACCTTCCTCAACCTATTGGCCAGAGTCTTAGAAAAAAAATTGAGATCTGAGCATAACAAACTTACAGGCCGCCAATTCTTAATTTCCTGTAAATCACCTTTTGGCAAAATTCATTGGCAATAGAGTGATCACAGCTCTTCTACAGCTCAAAGGCAAAACATCTTCATCCAAGCTCTCATTTAGAACAGCTAGCAGGTCTTCACCAAGGGCCTGAGCTTGTGTGGGTTATTATCCACCATTATCCATTATCCACAGTTGACCTATCAGTTGCTTTAACTCTTACATTATCAGGTTCAGAGTCAGAAACGTCAACCCGCTCAGGGCATGAGCGTCTAATGTGGCCTTCCTGCCCGCACTCAAAACACTTCAAAGGTTCAGAGGTAGCAAAGACCACATAATCAAAGCCATCAATTCTGAACCTGAAAGTCACATTCAGGTCCTCAGCATCATTTCTCAAAATCATGTAAACTTGCCGACTAAAACAGATAACATGATTAAGTAAGGGGGATTTACAGTTCAGTGAAATCTTGTTCATTTGTGACACTATTTTACCATGTCTTGACAATTCTGTAGTGAGCAGCTCATCCTTAATAAAAGGGGAAACATTTGACAGTAAGATTTTTCTTGCCGGCTGAACTAGGGGCATTACTGGCGTGAATGTATCCTGTATAACGATTCCGCTTTGCACGACATTATTTACTTTCTCTACGCTATTTAAGAATATAACAAACACGCTGTTCATACGAGACGCCAACAAGATACTGTCGTATCCAGCCACTTTTCAAACCACTAAACTGCATTCCTCCACTGAGCATCTCATAACAGGCGAGATTTTAATACTGTGCCTACGAGAAAGCTGCTCAAAACTCAGCCTCTCTGGAACCACCATTGACGACCAGCGAGCACTGGTGGACGGCGTTCCTAAACTTAGCGTTTACTTTAGGTGAGTCTATTGCTCAGGGCTTAAAACAACTAGTATGAAAAACTAAATACAAAGCCAAACTCACCGCAAATAGAGACACTAGAGAAGGGAAAACTCACTCACTCAGCAGCGCTGTCGCACGCCAACTCACACGCCAACTCCGCCCACTCACTCCCAGCATACACACAGACAGAGAGAGAGAGAGAGAGAGAGAGAGAGCGTTTTCAACAGCGCGCTGAAACACGGGCAAGGACGGGATTTACTATAGATTTCACATTTTATATAAAGTTTTTAATATAATGCTTATGTCATTAATGTTTCTGGCAGATTTGTGCTATATTTTCATCTACATTATCAAGTGTTTCTTAAAATCGCCTGCGTGTTTTTGAAGCCATTCCGAAAACAATTTTAATTAAAGTATGCAGACTGTTGAACAAATATGACAAATGTCAATATCCCAACGCATGCTATATTAGATTAATCAAGGGGGTTGATGGCGCAGTGGATAAGACACATGCCTTTGGTGTGAGAGACCCGGGTTCGAATCCACTGTGAGACACCAATGTGTCCCTGAGCAAGACACTTAACCCCCTAGTTGCTCCAGAGGCGTGTGACCTCTGACATATATAGCATTTTATCGCTTTGGATAAAAGCGTCAGCTAAATGAATAAAAATGTAAAAATGTAATCAGATATGTATGTAGCTAACCCAGACATCACTACGTGACTTCAAAGCCAAGCTTCACTCTCTTCTCACATCTATACTTTGAACCGCATGCTGTTGCAAGATAAACAATCAGAGCTCAGGGTACCACCAAAAGTGATGCTGTAACCAATCAGAATTATTTATTTTCCACGATCATCGTTTTCATGATCGATCATCGCTGTCACGGCCGAGTACTCGATCGCTGTTGCACATCCCTAATGCATACAGACAGTTTCTGTTTGTGAGAACTTGAAACCGTTCTGTTTTGACCAAGATTGTATTTTGTTTATCTTCAGTTGGATTTTTCACTTGATGGTATTCATTTACTTGTTTCTGTATCAAATGCAGATATCATCTACATATAAACTACAGTGAACATCAGAACCAATGACTTTTACTATGCTGTTTATTTAATACTAAAAACCTGAGGCTGAACACTTCATATTTACTTTAAATGTGCTTCATGTGAGAGTCATATATGATCTTACCTCAGTGTCTCCAGTTTACAGTGAGGATCCTGTAGTACATCAGAAAGCAGCTTCACTGAATCTCCTAGTTTATTCCCAGACAGATGCAGGTCTTTCAGGTGTGAGGGGTTTGATCTCAGAGCTGAAGCCAGAGCAGCACAACCTTCATCTGTGACGCCACAATATCTCAACCTGTAGAGAACAATGACACACTCTTCACTCTCTCAGATCAGACCAGTTTAGCTGTGAATACATTATTAAAGAGAAAGTACAAACTTAAAGCACAAATCAGTATTTGATGGATCATTGGACTGAGGTCTAAAATGTCACAGAACACAATCATGATGATAAAACATCCAAAGTCTCATTCAAGAAAGAGAAATCTTTCTTTACTGCACTATGTCTAGGTTTTTATGCTAAATCTGTTTTATTAATGACAATATTCACTATACATATATATATATATATATATATATATATACATATATATATATATATATAGCTGTACTAATATGTATGGAGGTTTGATTGTGTGTGTGTGTGTGTGTGTGTGTGTACAGGTTTCTCATCCATCACTAAGGATAGTAAAATCTGAGATCATCTGCGCTGTGAGATATTATTTGTATACTGCAGTCCATTACTAAATATTATGTAATTACATCCATCCATTTTTCAATCTGCTTTATTCTCTGCAGGTTTGTGGGAGCTGGAGTCTATCTCAGCATCTCGGGTCACAAACACACACACAAACATTCACACCTGCGGTTAATTTATAGTGTTATACCTACCTTTTCCATTTTGTTTGGCTTGTCATTGTGTTTTCTGACTTGTTTTGGGTTTAGATTTGGCAATGTGTTTAATTTTTTTTTTTTTTTTGGATTTGTAATTTTGTTTTCAAAATTGTAATTTATTTTGCACTTCACATACAGTATACTTTACAGTGAGTCATATGATTTTACTTCAGTTTCTCCAGTTTACAGTGAGGATCCTGTAGTACATTAGAAAGCAGCTTCACTGAATCTCCTAGTTTATTCTCAGACAGATGCAGGTCTCTCAGGTGTGAGGGGTTTGATCTCAGAGCTGAAGCCAGAGCAGCACAACCTTCATCTGTGACGCCACAATCTCTCAACCTGTAGAGAACAATGACACACTCTTCACTCTCTCAGATCAGATCAGTTTAGCTGTGAATCCATTATTAAAGAGAAAGTACAAACTTAAAGCTGCAGTCTGTAACTTTTTTTTTGCTTAAAAATGATCCGAAATCAATATTTGAGAAAGTACATAACCAGCCAGTGTTCAAAACTATCTGCTTACTTCAGCCCGATTCACAACAGTCAGTTTATGATAATGTTTTATAATTTGAGTGGTACGGTTAGGTTTCCACGGGAAATTCGAGCATGGCACTACGTCATTACGTCACGTCTTTAAACATGAAGAAGTTGTCCCGGCTAGTAGGCTTAGTATTACATGTGAGGATCCTGTTTATAGCCTTTTCTCACAGCAGCTGGAATAATTAAATGTTTCATTTTGATGGCGGATTGTAATCCAGAAAGGATTATGTGTTTATGAAACACATGTGAATGAAATTAAATTATATTCCAGTTTTAAATGTGCTTCTGATTGCAGATAGCCAACGTGGGATTACTCAAGTTTTTATATTTTAAATAGAACCCGTTTAAAGGAAGATTCATTTGCTTTTTGGATTAAAATAATTTCTTAATATGAAATTTGAATGGTATGACAATTAGATATTAGACTGTACAAAAACTGAAATCTACACGCATATACTATACTCATAGTCATGCAATGCTGATGTTGTTAACATTAATAATTTGAGAACAAAATATAACAATGATAATACTTTGCAGAGTTAGATGTGATATGAGCTAACTGATCTTTAGATTTAATCACCATTGGTAGCGCGATTTATTGTAATGCTTTTTTCCTCAGTTGGTCAGAACAAATGGGGCTGACTTGTTACTTGTTCAGATGGCAATATACGGTGAAAATTCTGATTTGGGTCATATATTCCAAGACATAGGCTAGAATCTGTGATTGTGAAGTACAGTAAATATCCACACCGGTGCGGTGACTGACAGCCACACATTCACCTCAAAACATTAGATTAATCCGTGTTGGAGCCGTGCCGGATCACAACCCCACGCACGGAAGATAATTCCGCAAGAAACTGCATTTCCAGGTTTTCAAACATAGAGGGCGACAAAGAGGTAAAGATTATGGACTGCAGCTTTAAAGCACAAATAAATATGTTTGATGGATCATTGGACTCCCTGAAGGGATGGCCAGTCCATCACAAGACTCACAAACACACACAAACATTCACACCTGCAGTTAATTTATAGTGTTCAATTCACCTGCTGCATGTTTATAGATTGTGGGGGAAACTGGAGCACTGACCCACACAGACACGAGGAGAGCATGAGAGAAAGGCCTCAAAGCGGGGACCTTTTTGCTGTAAAAACAGCTCTACCCACAGAGCCACCCCATGTAATAACATATTCACGGCATATGATTATATTTATAGTAATCATAAATTAATGCAGCCTTACTGGGACCCTACTTGTGGCTCTCACTAAAGTCCACTCCTACACCTGCTCCTAACACTAACCATGTTTAACCTGTGAAGCTCCATGAAGAGAGCCACGGTTTGAGAATGAGCTGCACATGACTGATCTCCAGCCGGCCGGATCAATCAGAAAAACTATTAAATAACCATTAGGAGCTTAATTCCCACTATTAAATACCTGTCAGACACTTTATTTACATATTTTGAATGTTTAATTTTTGTTTAATAAACATCTCTGAGCTTGTAATCGGGTTGGAGTCAAAAGCTTCGTTCACTGTCTTTACTCTCCACTTACAGAATGAGACTGATTTCTTTTGTCATTTTGTCTGATGGTCTATATGCACTACGTGTAAACAAGTAATCAATTTAAAAGGTTTTTACTATTGCAAAAAAGGGTTAAAATGAACACAGAAGTCCACACATGTACAAGAAACAAAGTTGGTCACACAACTTTTTTTTTTTTACTCTCTGTACATCTTGATTGACAGATGTCTCATCCAATCAGTGATAAGTATTCAATTTGCAAACAATACCAACTTTTTCCGTTTTATCTGGCTTGTCATTGTGTTTTCTGACTTGCTATTGTGTTTAAAATGTGTTGTTTAGTTTTTGGATTTGTAATTTTGTGTTCAAAATTGTAATTTATTTTGCATTTCACATACAGTATACTTTACAGTGTGTCATATATGATCTTACTCTAGATTCTCCAGTTTACAGCGAGGATCCTGTAGTACATCAGAAAGCAGCTTCACTGAATCTCCTAGTTTATTCCCAGACAGACTCAGGTCTCTCAGGTGTGAGGGGTTTGATCTCAGAGCTGAAGCCAGAGCAGCACAACCTTCATCTGTGACGCCACAATCTCTCAACCTGTAGAGAACAATGACAGAATGTGAATTGTAGTTGAAGTGTGTGTAGTTTGTTATTGACTCTGGTCTCAGAGCAGGAGAGGAGATATAATGGCAAGCATTGCCACATACTGCTGCTGATAGAATGAGATTTATGCATGTTGATGCTCAATGCTGCAGTTTGAAACTGTCATGTGCTTCAGGACTGAACAGACACACAGAGCTGAATGTGAGATATTGTTTCATAGTGATATAAGGACGGATCTGTCTGGAGAAACAGTCACTTGCTCCTCTAATAAACACCTACAGGAGGACATCTGCTTCACAGGAGCCACGTGTTCCCCATTACATCTCATTATTAACTCTTGTGATCAAACACCTGATCATTGTGTCATGTTTGCTCTCATCTGGCAGCTTAAAACTGAATAGAAATGTGTTGAACTCAATAGAGATTCTCAAGGTATATCAAACAGCTATCAAAAAAGCAATCAAACAACTTGCTGCAATGAACAACAACTTGCAATTCCAATTTAATTAAATGAATTAATACTATGAGAAAAGAAAACCTGCACATGCATTGTCACATTATCCAAGTTTCATGGGTAAATTTAAAAGCATGTTAAGACTGGATTTAATCTACATTTATCTATTAATAGAATAAAATTGTAATTATATGTAATTGTATTGTAATTGAATAAAAAGTAACTTAATGTAATTCAACTTCTAACTGGTTTAACATGTTTAAGAATAATCCACATGCTGGACTGTGAACTGGCAGATAGTTCATGTGTTCATAAGTTTGAGTCCAGCTCGTCATTCCAGATGCCCTTCTGTAAAATGTCAAAACTAACAAAATATATAAATAACAAAGAATTATAATAATTAACTACCTTATATGTTTCAATTGTTTCTTCAAA
This sequence comes from Barbus barbus, assembly GCF_936440315.1. NCBI lineage: Eukaryota > Metazoa > Chordata > Actinopteri > Cypriniformes > Cyprinidae > Barbus > Barbus barbus. The sequence goes on along the minus strand of NC_136746.1, from coordinate 30,229,018 downwards.
AGTGTGTGTTCAAGTATGCTGCTGTTTTGCTCCATTAACTGATTCATCAGATTTTAGGAGTTTTGAGCTGCTTCTCCACTTTTATGCCAGATGAGAAATATTTAAATTTCTATTATTCTATTATTTTAATATTTTTAACTGGAACACCTGAATTATTTATATGCAACTTCTCTGACTTTGTTTGCCTGAAGAAATCTTTTACAGTGTCTCTGTACTGAAAACACATCAAAATGCAGACCACTAAAATAATAGCCACAGCACTGAAGATTTATGAGTGTCACAAACTCAGCCTCTGTGGCTCCCTCCGATCACCACCAGAGGGAACCCTCACCTGAGTATTAACTCTGTCATTCGGACTTCATTTCCCATCACACCCCGAACCTGAGACTGATTACCTGCACAGGTGTTCCCCGTTGACTGGTCTATTTAATCTGCTCAACCATTGCTCTCATTGCGAAGTCTTGTTCTTGCCATGCAGACATTTCTGAGTGTTTATCCCATGTTTGATTTCCTGTTGCCGACCTGGACTGTTTACCCGTTTATGAAAGAACTCTGCCTGCCTAATCTGACTCTACCTGCCTTGTTGATCTGTTTTGTTATCTGTCTGCCGCCTGCCCAGACCTCCAGAAACTCTGTTTATGATTCTGCTCTGCCTACATGGTACCTGACGCCTGTGATTGACTTATGCTTGTATGACCATTCTTGTGTGATAATAAAGCTGCGCATGGATCTTAAAGACACTGCCTCCTCGTTACAATGAGCTTTTGACTCTGATTGTCTTAATGTTTTAACAGTGAAGTGATTGTTTTCATTGATACTTACTGAACTGATCTGGATTCTTTAATCACAGGCAGCAGCTTTTGAAGAACTTTCATATTTTCAGTCTTATTCTTTCCTTTAACAAATTTATCAAGACGAAACTCATTCAGTTTCTCTTCTGATGTCAACAACACAAAAACTACAGCTGACCACTGAGATGAAGAGAGATTGGCTTGACTTAAATTTCCAGATTTCAGATACTGTTGTATTTGCTCCACTAGTGAATAATCACCCAGTTCATTCAGACAGTGGAACAGATTGATGGATTTCTCTGGAGAGCCAATGGTCCTAATCTTCATCTTGATGTGCTCAACTGTTTTCTCATTGCTGTCAGAGCTGCTTCTTTTCAGCTTCCTTATTCGTTGTAGGAGAATCTGATGAGACTCCACTGACAAACCCAGAAGAAACCGCAGGAAAAGATCCAGATGTCCATTTTTACTCCGTAGAGCCTCATTGACAGCTCTCAGATGCAGCCTAAATAATACAACATATGGTAACAAGACCTTCACTTTAGATTGTAATCTCTGTTTGGTGATTGGCTCAAACATATTTCTGTTGTGGTTTGTCCAGGAGAGGTGCACATATAGAGCTGCTAGATGTTCCTGAATGCTCAGATGAACAAAGCAGAAGACTTTCCCCTGATACAAGCCCAACTCCTCTCTGAAGATCTGAGTGCACAATCCTGAGTACACTGATGCTTCTCTCACATCAATGCCACACTCTCTCAAGTCTTCCTCATAGAAGATCAGGTTTCCTTTCACAAGCTGCTGGAAAGCCACTTTACCCAGTTTGAGGATCATGTCTTCATCTGTCAGCTTCATCTCATAGTCCTTCTCACGTTTGATGTTGGTCTGAAGGATCAGGAAGTGTGTGTACATTTGAGTGAGAGTCTTGGGAATCTCTCCACTCTCTGCTGGACTCAACATCTTCTCCAGAACAGCGGCTGAGATCCAGCAGAACACTGGGATGTGGCACATGATGTAGAGGCTCCTTGATGACTTCAGGTGTGAGATGATTGTATTGGCCAGACTCTGATCACTGATTCTCTTCCTGAAGTATTCCTGCTTCTGTGGCTCATTGAAGCCTCGTACCTCTGTCACTCGATGGACACACTCAGAGGGGACGAGATCAGCTGCTGCTGGTCTGGAGGTGATCCAGATGAGAGCAGAGGGAAGCAGATTCCCCTCAATCAGGTTCATCAGCAGCACGTCCACTGAGGCTGATTCAGATATATTACACAGTTTCACTTTACTCTTAAAGTCCAGAGACAGACGACACTCATCCAGACCATCAAAGATGAACAACACTTTATATTCATCACTGGATATTTCCATTTCTTTAGTTTCAGGGAAAAACACATGAAGAAGATCTGAAAGACTGAGTGTTTTGTCCTTCATCAGATTGATTTCTCTGAAAGGAAGTGGAAATATGAGCTGGACGTCCTGATTCTCTTTCCCTTCAGCCCAGTCCAGGATGAACTTCTGCACAGAGACTGTTTTTCCAATGCCAGCGACTCCCTTTGTCAGCACAGTTCTGATGGCTTTGTCTTGTCCAGGTAAAGGTGTAAAGATGTGATTGCATTTGATGGCTGTGTCCTCTGTTGCTGCTCTCCTGGATTGTGTCTCAATCTGTCTCACCTCATGCTCATTACTGATCTCTCCACTCTCACTCTCTGTGATGTAGAGCTCTGTGTAGATCTCATTCAGGAGTGTTGGGTTTCCCTGCGTCGCTGTTCCCTCATACAGACGCTCAAACTTCTTCAGCAGATTTGATCTGAACCTGTTGAGGACTTCATGGCTGGAAAATTAAAATACTACATTATTACATGAGCTACAGAGGTAAATGTACAGAGTAAAACGTCTTTTTTGTTTTCTGTTATGAGACACTGAACATATCATAGGGTTTATGAAATGTGTCAGTTATTAATGATGTATTTGAGTAATGTGTGATGATGCACTGCATTAATAAATCCCACAGTTTACCTTACACCAGGATACGTGTCTTGTGGTTGATTCATAGGCTGGTCATATTTCTTACAGACAGGTTTTGTTACTGATCTGTGTTGCAGGATTGACCTTGAATCAAGAATCAAACACTCTGACATTGGTGACATTTTTCTCATTACCTTAATAACAATTGTGACTTTATTAAAAACGCACCTACTCAAGGTCACAACTGTAAAAAATAAATACATTTGAAATTAATGTAAATAAAGAGTTCTACTCTGTGCTCTATATCTGATTGTTGTCATTACATTTGTTGCATTTCCTAGCCAGACTTCTGCTCATATTTATTTGTTATAGTGCTATACAATTATGTGACTGTAACTTACAATATCTTACTATAATCATATCTTTTACAAAACAATGTACTATTTTAGGTTAAACCTTGTGTCATCACTCTTAAAACCAATTGGATGAGGCATAGAAGCATCACTCCTCATAGACACACAGCTGGGCTCTGCTTCTGATTTTTTCTGATGAACTGAACTATAACAGAGAGTGTGTGAGCAAATGATAAAATATCAGATGAAATAATCACATGATAAAACACCATAACAATGATAAATGAAATATTGTACCTGAAATGTTGTGTATGATCTATAGACTCGTCACTCCTCATAAACACACAGCTGGGCTCTGCTTCTGATCTCTTCTGATCAACTGAACTATAACAAACAATCCCCTTGAATTACTGTTTTAATATTAACTTAATAAAAGGGACCTTTTTTATGCTTACAATTTGCTGAACAGATTTAATGACGACATTAATTTAAAAAAAAGACCTTTAAAAATAAAACATTAAAAAATGATTTTATAAGGTGGCTATTATGGTCTTATTGCTTTAAATAATATATATATAATTTTTAACTTGGAAAAAAAAACTAAGAAAAAAAATGTTGAACAGGTGTTTGTTGTGAATATTTAGATCTGGTGACTGTTCATTCATTCTTTGTTTCATTCACAGGCAGCATTTAATATAGTAAGTGTGTAAAGTACCTGCATCCTGGAGAAAGCTCTTGATCTCGGGGTGTTTGTGTGTGATTCATGATGAAGAGTGAGATCTCCAACAAATGATGAAATCAACCACAGACAACACGAAACAACAACTAATCCACTTCATCTGCTGAAAAACAAACATATCAAAGAGCACACGTCCTTCAGGAGAAAATGAAAGCGGAAGTTACCTGCAGAGACTCACCTGCGCTTCCTCGTATATCAAAGCAGATATTTCAATGTTTCCACTATATTACCTTCAATAATCGATCAGTATTTTTGAAAGCAATATAGATCAGCAAACATTAAATAATAGCGAAAGTATGCGATCAAAGTTTATAGTCCGGATATAGACTCTCGCGATCAAAATGAGTAACTGACCTTTGAACTAATGTTCCTCTTCAAATATACGTAGATTGTATATGTTACATAATTCCAGTGCGTGGCGACCAGAGACTGATAAAATATATTTGATGTCTGAATCATTCAAGAGATTTGATCAAAAACTCTGGACGAAGTCTTTCATCTCATTTATAACATTTTAGACATTTATACATAGACTCATTTATAATATTAAATAAAACATTTGTGTCAGAAAACTCAAGTAAATTATATTTTATCATATTATTTCGTTTGGTTGTCTGATGTTTTGTTTTCAGAATCGTGATCTATATTCTAAAAATCAATAATCCAGAGTGATAGCTTAAAGAAATACATAAGCTGATATATCTGGCATCTAACTAATACTATTAGTACTGTTTCTAATATTAAAATTCAGTTCTACAATCCAGACTAAGAACAACAGCCTATTACTGCAACTTACTGAAGATACTAATTAGCATATTACTAATGTGATTTGTGCTGTCCTGTGCTTCATTAGAACTATAAAATAATAATGACAATTATCATATTATTCTAAACATAACACAAATCACATTAAATTAATATAACTAATGATATTTTGAGGCATTATTTTAACTAAATATAATATATACATTGATTAAACTATACATTTAAAAAGGTGCAAATCAATTCATGTTGAACATTTTAATAACTGTTTTTAAATCATAAAATAAATAAAAATGTAGCATATGCATTTTTTCCCTTCAGTTCAGTATCCATCCCTGGAAAAATTATTGCAATCTTATTCTCAAATTTCCCTCCAACTGCATATATTTACAATATGATGTTATAAATATTAAACTAAAGCTCAGAACATCACTCTTGATTTATCAGTTTTTAAATTTGTCAATACATTTTCTAACAGCAATCTGAATTGAGTCAATTACAGCGAGCTCTTTTGTTCCCAGCTGGCTGTACATTGGTTTGCAGTTGTTCATCTAATGGGCTCTTTGGGGATGAAGTCTCAGTGTGAAGCGTGTTTTGTTAATTCAGTAATTCAGTGTTTGACAGGCCTCTGTTCAGCAGCTGAGAAATCAGCATCACTCCTGGAGAAGAGACTCAGAAACACTCTCTCATGTCAAACACTGAGTGGACAGAGATACAAGCAGTCAAACCGCTTCTGTTTGTTATTGCATCAGGTTTAGGGAATATTTCAGGGGTTCAGATATCAAGAGATAAAGATAATAAAGTCAGAGCTACAGTATTACACATTATTTCTACTTAAACTCTAAACTCTGTTGCCAGGTTCAGCATTCTTCTTTAACCCTGTAAAGTCTCATATGATAATAATCAGAAAAAAACATCTGAAATGAAAGTTTACTGAACTTTTAGACAAAGTATTAAAAAAGAAGAAAAAAAAACTTTGCATGTGTTTTTGTTGAGTTTAATAGGTGATGCATTAGACTGTTATGTCTATAGTTTTGATCTTGTGAGAATCAGAGTATATGATCGCTCACTGATATCAGAAACACCGCTCCGCGTCCAAAGCATTTCAGTCTGTTTGAAACATCACACTTCTGTTCATAACGTAGCCTATAATAAAAACATAAAAATAGATCAAATAACAGGAGAGTTTCAAAGTGGCTTATTGGAACACTAGAGAGCAAACTTTTTCACATAACAAGCTAATAACATGGTTGTCAGCAATAAAAGGTATAATTGCTGCTTTTTGCGGTGCAAATTTAGTTTGTGATGAAAATAACAGTTATTTTTCCTACAGATCGCTGCATTTCTTACAGATTTCTGCTCATTCGAAATCGGACGCAAGTAGCACTGTAAGATTACATTTGTTTGAATGCATTATTGAGAGAGCGATTGCGTGCGAATAAGTGTTGTAGTAGCTACCTGTTTAAATCATGCTTTCAGCTGAAAATATTCAGTATCTAGAAGCAACAAACAAATTCCTTGAGAACTATAACTTCCCGCTTATGTCCATAGCAGTCATAGACTTCACATTCTTTCTGATTTGAGTGATCCTTCTATATACAAGATATTGACAGATTCGACTTTTCCGGATCAATAACTCGCGAGCAAATCGCTTTCAATACACAAATGACGCCTCTTTTCTTTTTTAGTGATGTAGAAAACCAGCTAAAAGCGAGGTTTCCTCAAAACAAGGTTTCCTCCTCTCTGTATAAAATACATTGATATAAATGCGCTGGCGTCTGAGAGACAAGTCCTAAGGGACCGTCTGCAAAGTGCCAAACGCTCCTGGTACTAATGGCCTGCAAGGTGTATGTTGTGATCCATTCTTTTCTTTTTTTTGTCCTTTTCTAAATATCAGTGGTCACTTTTGAAGATCATTCCTCCGCTGAAGAACAGTGAAAGTAAAGCTTCTGGAAAAAAACGTTCCTTGAAAGATCCTGATGATCAGATTTGAGATGCATTGATTTTTCAAAAAAATGTCTGATGTAAAACTGAGCTGCTTCAGTCCAGTAAGTGTTCATCTGGAAATATGACTAATATCATAATTTTTTTCTTTTGTTTGCAGCAAAAAGGCAATACAGGCAATAATAATTAATTGCAGAAGGAGAAAATATGGGTTAAATTAATCTGTAATCAAGTCTGTTTCTGAAGTGGACAGTCACTGTTGGGAAATGAAATATTCTATAATCTAACATTGTTTGTGTCACAGTTATGATCTGTTTTTGTTTAGTTATGTTTAGTTCTAGATAAATCCTTCAATCTTACTATTGGAGCTGCCCGTATCAAATTATTATTTAACAGGAAGCAAACTATGCAAAAGCGGCAGTCCTTCCGGTGCACTTAGTGTCCGAATTCACTCACTCGTTTTCATTCACTCCTTCAAGTGAACTATATGAGTGGACTAATGTAGGGAATAGTGAATGAGGGTATAGGGGGCGATTTCGGATACAGCTTTTGTCTACCGTCCTAGTTTATCCCCATGGTTATTAGTTAATTAATTGAAGTTAATTAATTGAAGATTAAACGGGGGGAAAAAATGATTACTCAACCATCAATTAGGTGTCGATATGCACTAAGCATGTAAACGACCATTGAACAAAAGAAGAAAGAAACAGCATGGTGTGGTTTTTCTTAGCGTCCGTTTCCATAGTGATTCGTCGCTCTGTTGAGAATGTCTTAACCAGAAACATACTCGGAGTTGAATGAACTTACTCCCGGACGCGTTTCTGGAACCACATACCTCGAGTAAGCAAGGTTTGGGGTTAATCAATCCAAAGTTCAGGGTTTAGCTGAAGGTAAATTAACCAAGCTTTCTGGAATACACCCCGGGTCTGGTCTGAGGTGTTTTGTGCTGGTTTGACCTGCAGTGCTTTGATGGCGTTCTGATAGCAGGTGAGCCGCTGCTGTTTGTCTTTGGCACAGAGAGCTGCTCGCCGCCACATCTGAGCGCAGACCATCTCTCCCTCGTTACTGACCCGCTGCATGTCCAGCAGAACCGACTCACCCAGCCGGGCCTTGAGCAGAACACGCTGCTTCAGCAGAACCCTGGAGCAAACACGGAGAACACAACACAGAATCAGATGGCTTTATGACTGCATGATGACTTTTGAGTGGCTGATAACTCATTTAATGCAACTGAGAATTACACTAGCATGCAAAATAAATAAATAAAATTCTGTTTCAAACAATATTAATTGCAAAAAAAATCATTTCAAAATGTTAATTTAATCTAAATGGCAAAAAATCATGTTTCAAACAATCGAAAAATGTTTTGAAAAATACTAATTAGCCCATTTTGCATTGTAACATTAATTTCAGAAAAATTAAGCACATTTTGCTCCAAATTCTCATTAGTGTACAAGAATACAAAATGCAAAGACATTTTTTTAAGTATAGATTACAATACTGTTTTTGCATGGCAATTTGTAACATTTATTACATTTACATTAAATACATCACAATCAAGCATATTTCACCCAAAAGTACTTCAATTTCAAAATCAAGAATTATATTAGAAAGTATATTAGAATTATATTAGAAACATTATTAATAATATAATAATGATGTTTGCGTCCAGAAATGACCGTTCACAATTTTGTATTGAAGTAGTTTTGGGGAAATGTGCTTATTTGTCATGGAAATAATGTCAGAATGCTAATTATTCATTCATATTTATAAAAAATATTACTTTTTGTATTTCTTTTCTTTGGTTTGTGGGGTGAAATGTGACCCACACACTTCTTTGTGAAACACTTATTGCTGATCACAAAATAGAAACACGCAGTACACACGTACGACCAGCAGCTGTCACTAAAACATCTACTAAAGAATTATTTGTAACCAAAAGTTCTTCCATTAATTCATGCAACTCAACATTTCAAGCCTTTTGAAATCTATTTGTCCCACTATGTGAGTTCATCTTTAATCTAGACTATATAAAACCACGCATTAGCAAACATAAATAAGTTCCCTCACATGTGAATGCCACAGTTTCCTTTTAAACAAGATTTCCCTATTCAAGACAATGTCTGAAACTCTATATAGCTAGCACTTCTCATGTAAACATGTCTTATGATGAATCACGTGCTGTGTTACTCATTGCATTTGAATAAATGTGAATACAAGTGTGCTGTAATGATGCAGTTCTGCAGAGATCCACCAGATGGCGCCATTCACTGATAAACACATTCAAGCCATTATATGATTTATCTATGATAGTTTATATACACACACTCTAGATCTAGAACAAATGAAATGCAGATTTCAGCACGGCTCTGTTCTGCTTCATTTCTATCACCTCCGGCTCTAGTTTGTCCTGTATTCAGTGACCCATGAAGCTCTGCAGATGATAAAGTGCAGCTGTATGTCAGCGGTGTGTGTTAAAGGAAGGACTCACAGTCTGTGTTTGGTGTGTGGGGTCTCTCTGACAGACTCATCCAGCAGCTGCAGGCCTCTCCTCCAGTCTCCAGCGTCCGCATGAATCTGAAGCAGAGCGCTGACCACAGCCGTCCACACCTTCAGGTCATCATCAGCAACGCCAGCATCTAGAAAACACACCAGAACCAAGCATCACATCACTAAACTCTCACAGACAGATATATTCATAAAATACAATGCCATAAAACCTTCTGTGAGCAAAACAATCAGCAACTCCATCCCTGCAGGATTATTTACACATCATTTCTTTTCAGGAAAGCAGATTCTTCCAGTAAAACAGACATAGTATGCATTTTATTCACTTTCCAGCTTTTCAAAAAATGGCTAAAATATATTTTAAATATATGCTTAATATCTGTTGTAAACAGTGAAGCTCAATGAAATACATTTTCGAAATTAAAATATATTTACTTTTTATTTAACACAACAAAATATACTTCAAAATGTATTTCAGGGGAAGAATATGCATTTCCAATCTTACAGCAGCCTACATTTAGACTAAATGCACGTGGATGGAATAGCCCACCAGAGATCAAAAACAGAGTTATAATGATTTAATCTTTATATATATATATATATATATATATATATATATATATATATAAGCATATTTTAGAAAATATATTTTTACCATTTTGCATATTTTGTAAAAATGCTAGATAGATAGATAGATAGATAGATAGATAGATAGATAGATAGATAGATAGATAGATAGATAGATAGATAGATAGATAGATAGATAGATAGAAATAGTATATAGGGATAGTAGTAGCTTTTTATTTAATTTTTTCATTGATATGTTTATTATTGAAATGTTGTTGTTATATGCATGTGTCAATTTTATTTAATTTCTTTATTTTCTTAAACATGTGGGTAGATAGTATTTATAGAGTTTTAGTTACTTTTTTTTTTAGTAACTTTTTAGTTTTAGTTACTTTTTCTTATTTGTAAGTCGCTTTGGACAAAAGCGTCTGCTAAATGACAAAAGTAAAGTAAGTAAGTAAAAGTATATACTCTTAAGGTGTAACCAATGATTAAAAAAAATAAAAAAACTTTCAACTAATAAAAACATAATTTCTAACAGAATTAAATGGATAGCTCACTTTAAAAAATTATTCTGTCATAATTTACTCCCCCTCATGTCATTTCAACCCATAAGACTTTGGTTTATTTTGAAATCTGACAGGTTTCTGTCTCTCCACTGAAAGTCTGGGCAACCAAATCTATAAAGACCCAATAAGTTCATAAAGGTGTTGTAAAAATGAATATGAATTGAGCGGTTTAATTCAAGTCTTGTGAAAAAATATGTGGACTTTCAACGGAGGGACAGAAACCTCACAGATTTCATTAAAAGTATCTTGTGTTTTGGAGATGAGTGAGTAATGAGAGCGTCTGCAGCGCAGCTTTAATCCAGCAGGTGGCTGCAGAGCTCCATCGTCAGCATTGGTGGTTCAGTGGTAGAATTCTCGCCTGCCACGCGGGAGGCCCGGGTTCGATTCCCGGCCAATGCAGATACACATTTTCAGTTTTTACGTGTTAAAAATTTAAATCCTAATAAACCACAAAAGGAGCAGTTTCTGGTCACCCAGTATGTTTCTCCATACTATGGAAGTCAATGGGGACCAGCAAAGGTTTGTTTATCCACGTTCTTCAAAATATCTACTTTTGTGTTCAGCAGAAGAAAGAAACTCATACAGGTTTGGAACAACATGAGGGTGAGAAAATAATGAGAGGATTTTCATTTTGGGTGAACTATCCTTTTAAAGCTTCTGGAACTCATTACTACACTGCAACAAATCATTTTCATCCTCGGCATTTTAGTCGTCTTCCCAGTAAAAATATCTAAATATCCTTAAATCAAGAAAGCAAAATGTGACATAAGATATTAAGTCTTGCTTTTTTGGGAAATGTATCAAAATCAAGAGAGTTTCTGCTTAAGACAAAATATCTGCTAATGGGATCGGAAAAATAATCCTGTCTTCCCACTGACTTTCATTTCATTTTGATCAGGTTTAAAAAAAAAAACAACAATATTTTGAGTCATTTTGCTTCCCAATTAAATCCATCTTGATTTAAGGATGTTTAGAAAGTTGTACTGGAAACAAGACAAAATTACTACATTACAAAATCATTTTTTGCAGTGTAAAATGTTATGGTTAAATATAATATACTAGCAATGCATGCATAGCTACAGTATATGATCATAAACTGTAAATCATAAATATTACTAAAATATTACAATAATATATATATATATATATATATATATATATATATATATATATAAAAAATAGCTATATAATTATTATAATTATAAAATATTACAATAATATTACAATTATTATATATATATATATATATATATATATATATAGAATAGAATAGCGATATAATTATAGAATAATTAAAGGTATAGAATATTTTTATAATATAGTAATATAATAAAATAATTATATAATAAAAATTAAATTAAATCAATCCTGATGATTGAGGAATTTGATGATCTGAGGAATTATTCATGTTTGGAGCACAAATGTTAAATGAATGTTCACTAATAAAGTTATACATAATACATACAATTATTTTTAATTATAAAATAATGAAAATAATTATTGAATTATAGAATAATAATGTAACATAATATATAGAATTAGAGTTTGAATGATATATCGGTTTGGCCGATTAATCGGCACTGATAGTTGACTCACATCTGACCTTTGAGGATCACATCAAAAATCTGTGTAAGACCTCTTTTTTCCACCCGAGGAACATCGCCAAACTTTGCCCTTTGCTCACTTTTGGAGATGCAGAAAAGCTTGTCCATGCCTTTGTCTCCTCGAGGCTGGACTATTGTAATGTGCTCCTCATCGGGATCCCTGGCAAAAACCTCCAGAACCTGCAGTACATTCAGAACAGTGCTGCTAGGATCCTGATGAGAGTGCGCAAATATGATCATCTGAGGACACCACAGTCGGTGGATTTTAAAACCCACCTTTTTAGCAGAGCTTTTGCTTGATTTTTTTTTTTTTTTTTTTTTTTTAAATTGTAGCACTTCGGGATTTTGTTGTAATATAAAGTGCGTTACAAATAAAATGTATTATAATTATTATTATATTTATATTACACATACTGTTCTAAAACAATTAATTTACATTGATTTACAGATCATTGTACTGACTACTGAACACTTCATAGTCTTTTTTCATTTTTAACATCTTTTGAATTTACAATTATGTTTAATGTATTGATACTAATACATGGTAATAATGCACTGGTATATATTTGCTCAGGTCAGTAAATAATTCAATGTTTTGTTACAAAAAGTCACCTGATGCAAAACAATATCCACCCAACCTCAATCTAAAGACTTCATTTTACTATTCTGTATTATTTCACTATTTAATTATACTATTGTAACATATTACTATTTAAGATGTATTTTAATATTCTGCTCTACACCTTAATGTGCTTTTATACACCACAACAATCACTTGCATACCGATGACAATTTGCACTTGCATCATAATATGTATTTAAATGCGCCGCATCATAATATGTATTTAAATGCGCCGCTGCAGCTTGTGTTTAGTTGCTAACTGAATCACACTGACTCTGTACGCTCTGCACAATGATAATAAAGCTGAATCTAATTTAATCTGATCTCGTTTGGACGGCCGGCATGTATTAAAGCAGCATGTGTAATAGTTTGAATGTGTTGGTGATGCACAGGCCGTCTGCTGAGATTTGTTTGTCTGGCTGAGAGTCAAGCTTATTGTTTCATGCAGCTTATAATTTGAGAAAGTCATTTAATGCATGCTGAGATGTGGAATAGAGTGGCTCTCTGTGATTATCTTGTCTGTTCAGGTCCACATCAGGAGCTCAGTATTACACGCTCAACATTCAATACACCCAATCAGATTGAGAGATGATTGTATGTAATACAGAGCCAAAGATGCATCTTACATTTGTATGTGAGTAAAATGAGTCTGTGTTATCATTTTTGTTTAGTTTAACTTAATATAAATGTGATAAAATACACTAAAACTAAACAAAAATAAACAAAAACTAAAACATACACATTTAAAAATAAATAAATATATAAATAAAAATAAAAATGACAAAAACCCAACAAAATTACTAAAACTAACTAAAATTACAGTGAAAACAGAAAATATAAAAATAAAATATATTTTAAAATATTTACGGTGGTCACGTGACCCATACACGCGATGGTTGAGAGATACTGAAGCTCCGTCCAAACCCCCTTCCTTTTGCAATTTAACTAGTTTATTAATACTTGACAGTCAGTATCTTTTACTTGCAATAGTGTCAGCTCAATGCAAGGGAACAGAAAACAGGACTTTTCGCCTTCCACAACCCCTTCAGGGAAGAAAAAGATGAAGCTAGCGAGTACCGAAGCTAATGTGACCGACGCCATTGCGGAGGCGCTTTCAAAACAGCAAATCTCGCTTGAAACAACGGTTCAGAAAGCTATAAGAGTGGCCATGGAGGATGTTAAATCATCTCTGATAGAGCTCCGCCAAGAAGTACAATCTCAAACGAACACGGTACGAGATTTGATATCAAAGGTTGACAAGGTCCAGGGTGAGACGCGACAGATGAAGAAAGATTTAAACATGTGTACAACAGAGCAGCAAAACCTCACCTCGAAAATTGCGGAACTAGAGGACAGGTCTCGCCGTAATAATGTGCGTCTGGTGGGGCTCCAGCAGGGCCGAGAAGGAGATGACCCAATAGGTTTCCTTCAAAAGATGCTCCCCACCTGGATACCAGCGCTCAAGAAGAAGGGTCCGATTGAGGTCGACCGAGCTCATAGAATTTACGGCTCTGGTAAATCCCGCACTTTAATCTTTCGCGTGTTACGGTACCAGGACCGGCAAGCGATCCTTCAGGGAGCCAGGGAAGTGATGAAAACCGAACCGATTCGTGATCAGGATCACCTGTTGCGTTTCTACGCCGACTACAGCGGGTTCACCTCCCGTAGACGACAGGCTTTCGGAAGTATTCAAAAGGAGTTGCATGCACTGGGAATTCCAAACTTCCTCATTTACCCTGCCATTCTTCGTGTCAGTTCTGGTGGAAATCAACACTCCTTCGAATCAGTTAAAAAAGCGGAAGAATTCTTAGAGGAAGCCCGTAATAGCCATGCATCGGGTGCCAGACGTAAACTGGCCTTTCATGGACCACCGCCGCCTCCTATGGATGATTAAAGAGTCCACGATCGGGTTAGGAGTAAGCGCCTCTGTCGTAACGTAAAGTTTAAATAATGTAACGTTTTGTTTCAGAGGGTTTGAGTCCTGAGATTTTAGTTAGTTTATTTTTAATTTGGTGAAGCACTTGCACTCTATTCATTTATTTTATACATATATTTTTGACTGTCATTACTGTTTACATTATGCATGTTGTTATTTCTCATATTTCATGTTCAATGGAAGAGGGGGGTTGACGTTGACTTTCTGAGGAACGAAGGTGGATGTTGCCACGGGCCCTTATAATGTTGGGGGATTTTGCGGTCTCGGATAGGGGGTATTTGTTCATGTTATTTCTATGTATCTGTTGCATTATTTTGGTTTTGTCACAGGTCAGGCAGATACATTTTGGTTGTGCAAAACTTCTTAATATTCACATCATTTTTCTAATAGGTTATGGATAAGCTCAAAGTTATATCGCTTAATATCAGAGGACTTAATAGCCCAAACAAAAGAGCCAAACTTTTGATCTACTTGCGCAGGAAAGCGGTTGATATCGCCTTAATTCAGGAAACCCATCTAAAGAAAGCAGATGTTCAGAGGTTACAGAACAAATTTTACAGAGTGGCAGCTTTCTCTACTGACAATACTAAAACTAAAGGTACTATTGTTTTGATCTCTCGTAGATGTAACCTCAAGATTGATAGTGAGAGCCAAGATCAATCTGGTAGACTTGCCTATGTGTGCACAAATATTAGGGGGAAGAAAATAGCATTTGTATCAATCTATGCCCCCACAATATTTGAGGCTACCTTTTTTCCGCAAATTACTAACCATTTGATTTCGTTGATAGATTATTCTCTGATTATAGGGGGGGACATGAATGCGGTGATAGATCTAGTATTGGATAGATCTTCCTCCTGCAATCAAGTCCAGATTAATTCTTCCGCTGCACTTAATAATTTTGTAAAAGCGCTGAATTTGGTCGATGTTTGGAGATCTGGGAACCCCTTGAGTAGAGATTATACATTTTTCTCGACACGTCATCTCTCATATTCAAGAATAGACTACCTACTGTGCTCCAAGGAACTTTTGATTTCTTTTGATCAGACGATGATACTTCCAGCTATTCTTGCAGATCATAATCCTATAATGGCAGATTTCAATTGTAATTTCTTTGCTGAAAGATCCCAACGGTGGCGTTTTAACACCTCTCTTTTACAGAATAACCAGTTCGATGTAGACTTCAAGGCTGGTCTGTCGGAATTTCTTTCGTTTAATATTGGATCGGTTGAAGACCCTATATTTGTGTGGGAAGCCACGAAAGGTTTTATCAAAGATTTTTCTATAGCCTTTGCTACTAATTTAAAAAAGATGCAAAATCAGAGAATTGACTATTTAGAAAAAGAATGTAAATCACTTGAATGTTCGTTAAAATCTTCATTTTCCAATTCTGTATTTAAGATGCTTCAAACCCTTAAGGCGGAACTGAATGATCTTCTGAGAAGGAAAGCAGAATTTGTACTTCATAGAACTAGACAGAACTATTACTTTAATGGTGCTAGACCTAGCAAACTTTTAGCCCTCAGATTGAAACAAAGTCAAGCGAAAGCTTGTATTGATATAATCAATCACCCATCCAAAGGACTGGTTAGGAATAGCAAAGAAATAAACTCTGCATTTTCTGACTTCTTTTCTAAACTCTATATATCTGAGCTTAATTCCTCTAGTTCAAGTTGTAGTACTTTCTTGCAGTCTCTTACCTTACCTCGTCTTAGTCACGAAGAAGCAGAACAGTTAGGACAGCCGGTTACCTTGGAGGAACTTAAAGAGGCGTTACAAGGTGCTAACAAACGCAAGGCGCCAGGTCTAGACGGGATCCCTGTAGAGTTATTCCTTAAATATTTTGATTTACTCGGTCCTGTCTTCCTGACGGCCATTCATGCGGCAATAGAAGCTGGGGCCTTTCACCCACAGTTGAACACAGCACTTATATCGTTGATACCCAAAAAAGGGAAAGATCACTCAAACTGTGCAAATTACAGACCCATTAGCTTGTTAAATACAGATATTAAAATGTATGCTAGAATTTTGGCCTTGCGATTACAACGTTATATAAACAAATTGGTTCATCCAGATCAGACCGGCTTCATGCCAGGTAGATTGGCGGCAGATAACATCCGGAGATTACTGCATGTCATACATGAATCCCGAGCTTGTCCCACTCCAGCTGCAGTTCTCTCCTTGGACGCGGAGAAGGCGTTTGACAGACTGGAGTGGGATTACCTCTGGTCTATCTTGGAGGCTTTTGGCATTGGAACAAATTTTGTGAATATGATAAAGGTATTATATAAAAACCCAACGGCTTCTGTTATAACCAATGGGGTGCATTCTTTACCTTTTAATTTAAAACGTGGCACCAGACAAGGGTGCCCGTTATCCCCCATGCTATTTGCACTGTCGCTCGAGCCACTAGCCCAGCTGATACGACAAGAAAACATTTGTTCAATTTCAGTTAAGTCTTACAAACATCATATCTCTCTCTATGCGGATGACATTTTACTGTTTATTTCGGACCTACAAGCTTCATTTCCCCGGATACTGAAGGTATTTGGAAAGTTCAGTATGCTTTCCGGGTATAAAATCAATTGGGATAAATCCTCTTTGCTTCCACTTAATTGCATGGCTAAAAAAGTTAGACTACCATGTAATGTTCCCATACAAACTTCCATTATTTACTTAGGCATTGTAGTTCAACTATCCCTGCAGGCTATTCCAGATGCCAACTATCCCCAAACTCTATCTAGGGTGGAGCAAGATCTCCAAAAATGGACCTCGATGCCTTTATCACTACATGCCAGAATAGCGAGTGTTAAAATGGATGTTTTGCCACGAATCAATTTTCTCAGTTCTATGATCCCGTTACCTGCTCCTAAAAAGTTTTGGCACAAACTTAATTCTATGATTCGTAAATTCATCTGGAATGGGAAACAACCTAGATTGAAATTTGAAACTCTGCAGCGTACAAAAGATAAGGGGGGATTAGCTCTTCCGAACTTTGAATTATATCATAGGGCTTTTCAAATAAAATGCATCAATGTTTGGCTTAACCCGCTCTCTAGGGTTCCTTGGAGAGAAATTGAAATGAGGTTAGCAGATAAATATAGGTTACAAGATATACTGTTCTCTGGGCTAAACAACAAACAATGTATGGATGCTTTTGGTCCAATTATTGCCAATACAATAGTCAATTTTAAACTGATGGAAAAATGCACTCAACTTACACATAAGTGGCACACCCATACACCTATTTGGTATAATAATGATATTCGTTCTGGTGGTGCACCATTTTTCTCAAGAGATTGGATGCAGAAAGGCATTTATACATTAAGAGATATTTCAAGTTCTAATTGCATGTTAAGTTTTCAAGAACTGTGTGAGCGGTATGGAACTGAACCCTCATCTCTGTTCTTATATTTGCGCCTAAGGTCAGCCATGAAGGCCTACGGGGTTCCCTGGGGGGAAAGTCTTCCCAGGCATCCAATCATTGCTTGGTTTGATCTGTCCACTTCTAGCCATTTCACCTCATGGATATACAGAAAGGCCTTGGAGGCTACAACAACACGCTTAGTTATACAGCGTACTTGGGAAAGAGACTGTCAACAAGAGGACGGTGTTACGGACTGGGAAAGAGTATGGCAGAACATTTTTACTTCATCTAAAAACCCCAATCACCAAATGATTCATTATAATTTATGTCACAGAACTTATTGGACTCCACTCAAAAGACATCGTATCGACTCCTCTTTTAGTCCCTTCTGTGATAAATGTCCTGACCAACAACTCGGATCCTTTTTTCATATGATGTGGGAATGTCAAAAAGTAAAAAACTTTTGGAGTGAGGTGTGTAATATCTTATCAAAAATGATTGACTATCCTATACCGGTGAACCCCTCTATATTATTATTGAGTGATGACTCTGTTGAATCTCTCTAAGCTACAAAGAACTGTTTGGCTGGCCGGCTTAACATCTGCAAAAAAACTGTTAGCGCAACACTGGCTTCCGCCACATAGCCTGGATATGTGCAAGTGGTTGATACAACTTCGGGACATTATAATGCTTGAATTATCCACAGCTCGAGTGAATTTGGCACAAATGTCTACATTAAAGATCTGGACTATAGCTGCTGAGAAGATCTCCAAGTATATTGCACAAAACAATGATCAGGACTCAGAATGAATGCTTAATGCTGTATTTTTATTTTTATTTTTTTTATTTTTTCCATTCCTAACTGCTGGAATTTGTGTTTTATGATTCCTGTGGCTTTGGTTTTATGTTTACTGTCTATTCTTTAGGTACCCATTTTAAAGAGACCGCAAGGGAAGGGAGGGATGGGTGGGGTGGGGGGAAAGTTGAATTGATACGTGATATCATGCTGTTAAGTTGTTATTCAGGTTGGTAAATTGTTGTTAATAAAAAAAAAAAAAAAAAAAAAAAAAAAAAAAAATATTTACAAAAAAAAAAAAGTAAAAAGTCGTGACGTATTGTCAAGTATGGTGACCCATACTCGAAATTGGTGCTCTGCGTTTAACCCATCCAAGTGCACACACACAGCAGTGAGTAGTGAACAAATGCACACACACACACACACACACACCGTGAACACACACCCGGAGCAGTGGGCAGCCATGCTGCGGCGCCCGGGGAGCAGTTGGGGGTTCGGTGCCTTGCTCAAAGGCACCTCAGTCGTGGTATTGAGGGTGGAGAGAGCGCTGGACATTCCCTCCCCCCACCTACAATTCCTGCCGGCCGGGGGCTCGAACTTGCAACCTTTCGATTACGAGTCCGACTCTCTAACCATTAGGCCACGACTTCCCACAAAAGCATTATATCTATGATGAAATTCACCTGTACAGGTTCCAGTGGGCGTCGTCTTTAGGTGGGCATGTCCGTTTATCATCAGGTGCTACAGCAGAGCCGTTTAGCTCCACCCCCTCAGGGCGGAGTTTAAGGACGGTTACCTAGACAACACAATACTGTGCATTATGGGATGCCAGTTTTGATGAGAATTTGTTTTTACTTTAGAAATTGAGTGTTATGTACCTAGAAGTCTCTATAAGTCTTTAACAACAAATGCATACAGGCACATGTATGAAATAATAGTCAGAAAAATATATTTTCTATATAATATAAATATTATATTATATAGAAATTCTGCTGCTTGTAATGTAAATCAGTGAGATGTTTCTAACAGTAGAGCAGATACTGACATGAAATGATCTAAATATCAGCGGTTGCTCTACATCTCTAATAATATGTTTTAGTAAGATGAGATTGAAATGATCCAAACATATAATGCAGTGCAATGCAATGCTGTTTGAGAGATGAAGAAATAAACGCTCCTCAGAAGATGTGAGATGTTTTGGAGGCTTGTGAAGATCATTCTTCCGCTGAGGAACACTGAAAATAAAGCCTCTGGAAACAAACGCTCCTCAATAGATCCTGATGATCAGATTTGAGACGCACTGATTTATCTAGAAAATGATTGATGGAGAATCAAGTAAAGCTGAGCTGCTTCAGTCCAGTAAGAGTTCATTTGGAAATATGACTGCAGTTATTCTGACGCTTATTTGATAAAATCAGTCAAGATTTGACACTGAAGCAGCAGCTGAACAATTACACTAAGAGAGCTTTTACTGGATAAAACACTCTAAACTATCAATCAGACGACAGAAGACATGAGGAGATTGAGTGTGAAACAGCTTTAACAGCAAAGTTTGATCATTTAGAGCTTTAGAGATGCAAGCATCCAATATGATAGAGTATCTTTACAGGGTTAATGAACTAAGATTCAGTGTCGTCTGATTCAGACGGGGCTGATGGGATTGAACGGCTCATACAGTAACACATGATGACTGAAGATCAAAGCCTCTCAGGTCCATGAGGGAAGCCTTTCTCTTCCCAGGATGACGTGTGCATCAAATTAAAGGACGTCTTTTGAAAAATCAACTCTCCAAAAAGAGAGGAAACATGATCACTGAGAACAAAGCAATGTGCTATGAAAGAGAAGCTGCTCCGACAGGCTCTGCTTTTGTCAAGGTCATCGCTTCTCAAAGCATTGTGCCAAAATCTCTCTCCGCAGTTCAAAGCTAACGCGTCTCTGAAGACATCATTACACAGATGATCCTGGAGGTCTAATGCAGTCATTAAAGAAACATCTCTTTATTGAGCGGGACATCTTCATTTTCCTCATTTTTCTAAAAATGTTTAAAGGAGTATTTCACTCAAAAAGAGGATTCTTTCATTATTTACCGACTCCAAACCTGCTTGCTGTTGTTTTTGTCTGTGGAGAATTTGCACACAGCTCAGTTTCATGTGACACTTATACAAACACTATTTAAAAGATACTTAATTTGTGTTGCACAGAAGAAAGTAAGTCAGTAAATGAGGGCAAGTAAATGATGAAAATATGTTGGAAAGATAAATATATTTCCTATATTCAGTGTTTTAGTGTTTTTTTTATGTCCCTTCATTGCATATTATATTATATCAGTTATTATATTATTTATCCTACACTGTAAAAAAATATATTTTTTCAACGTTGTAAATATAAGACTACAAGGGCATATTTTAGAAGAAAACAGTATTTCTACTTTAAAATTCAAATTTCAAGTTTAATTTAATGAGTTACTTGGCACTTCCTCTATAATTATTTGAAAAATTTACTAGCCACTTTTTTTGGGGGGTGAAAATTTCCATAAATGCTGAATCTGAGAAATCCTAAACCAATATTTTTTCAGTATACTTAGGTGTAGAGGTTTGCCTGAACTAACATTAACTAACAGTCTCAAGACAATTCTCTTCAAGCTGTTGCACTGCCATGACAGTCATTCAGCTCAAAACTCACTTTCTAATATAATATAATATAATATAATATATGTACAGTATATTGTACAATTTACACAGGATTTTTCCTCTGAACTATTGAAGTGCAAACACGATTCTAAAGGTTTCTTTGCTTATGTCAATCACAGAGTTGATTGCACACACAAATACTAACCCATAACCCTAGCCTTAACCTCAGTATAGCGCTGGTTGCACATCCTGACAGACAGCGGTATTGTTTGTTACAATGCTATCATTGGTGATTTTTCTCTGAACTAGTTTGGGGTAAAAATCATGCATAATTGACACTATGTTGTTCTGAGGGAGAGTCTGATCAGAAGGAATGTGTTTGTACCTCAGCGCTGATGAAATGGACCTCGGCTAGCAGACGCAGCAGATCTCTCTGTGTGCTCGGGTCAGTCTGGTTCCTCTGCTCTGGACTCGCTCTGTTCTTGGGTTCACCTGCTATCAGACAGGATTCGATCAGCAGAACTCATCTCACAAACCTTCACGATGGATATACGGCTGTCACACGAGCCTGTAGTCTCACAAACCAGCTAAATGAGCCATATTTCCACATCAGCAGTACACGTGGAGTACGCCGGGGAGTTCTGCGGGCTCGCCGCGGTGATGGGGCTGCACGACGCGGCCATCCTCCACCTGTTCCGGCTCGGGGCTTGTTACAACTACCCCATGGACCTCCCAGACATTACTGGATTGACCTGGAGAGAAGGGATATAAGTGGGAGACTTCCGGGCCCGAGCCAGAACCAGCCCATCATCGTCCGCGGCTTCCCCGAGCCCCCCGCGAATCCGTGTTTCAAGGGCGCCCTCCTGTGCCTGCTCCTCGCAGGTGCTTTCCTGCGTCTCCGCTGGGACCGTCCAGCTCTCCTGCGTCTCCACTGGGACCGTCCAGCTCTCCTGCGTCTCCGATGGTGCCGTCCAACTCTCCTGCGTCTCTGCTGGTGCCGTCCAACTCTCCTGCGTCTCCACTGGTCCCGTCAAGCTCAGCTACTCAAGAGCGCCCTCAAGTGTCTGCGCTTCAAGAGCGCCCCAAAATTTCTGAGCTTCAAGAGCGCCCCCAAGTGTCTGCGCTTCAAGAGCGCACCCAAGTGTCTGCGCTTCAAGAGCGCCCTCCCGTGCCGGCTCCTCGCACGTGCCCTCCAGTGCCGGCTCCTCGCACGTGCCCTCCCGTGCCGGCTCCTCGTACGTGTCCTCCAGTGCCGGCTCCTCGCACGTGCCCTCCCGTGCCGGCTCCTCGTACGTGCCCTCCCGTGCCGGCTCCTCGTACGTGTCCTCCAGTGCCAGCTCCTCGCACGTGCCCTCCAGTGCCGGCTCCTCGCACGTGCCCGCACAGCAAGAGAGCCCGAACAGAGTCCGCGCTGCAAGAGCGCCCCACAGAGTCCACACTGCAAGAGCGCCCCACAGAGTCCGCACTGCAAGAGCACCCCACAGAGTCCGCACTGCAAGAGCGCCCCACAGAGTCCGCACTGCAATGGCTCCCGGGGGGGACTTCCCCAAGAAAATGGTGTGTGTGGGGGGGGGGGGGGGTAATAGGGTCACGGCCTGTGTGGCCACAGAACCCCTCGGGCGGGCCGAAAAAGTAAGGCCGTGTAGCCTCCCGAGTGCCCTGACCCGCCATGGCCTCCCAAGTCCCCGGATCCGCCATGGCTCTGGGAACGGGCCCCCGCTCTGGAGGCCGGTAGCCCTGCCCCCTGATCCCTGGAGGCCTCCAGCGCGCCCCCCCCCCCATTAGATGGTATGGCGTCTTAACACGCCTTCCGGAGGGGGGCGTTATGTCAGTCCTGTGTCTTGTTTTACCCTCCTCTCATGTCTCTATTTTGCCTTCCTGTTACTGTCATTATTAGTTAATTAATCCCGAGCCCCGTTTGATTAGTCCACACCTGTTCCTTGTTGATTTCCCCATGTTTATAAGCCCTGTGTTTCCCAGCCCCTGTGTCCGGTCTGAACGTAATTTATGTTCGTCTCTCCCCCAAGCTCCTCGTGTCTTGTGAGTGGATTTCAATAAAGTGTTATCTTTTGAATCTCCACGTCTCCTCGCTCCTTGTGCCCCGAGAGGGAACTGACAACAGTCAGCAATCAGCATGTTTTGTCACTTAAATACTTTATTACTGCATTTACGTTTATCAACTAACTTTGGCTTCTAATTTGATATTTATGAAAACTTGAGAAACACCCAGTGTTATTTTTGTATCATTGAGATACTATTACAGTTTTTATTACTAGTTTGGATTTTTTTATTTCTATATTTTCCATTTTCTTTTTTAATTTTAGTTAGAACTGTTGTTGTTGGGTTTTTTGTTTTGTTATTTTAATAGTCTTAGTTTTTTAATATGTCTGTATAGCTTTTAATAAAACAAATCTGTTTTATTTTATTTTTTGCCTTTCCAACTAGCTGAAATAAAATAAGTTTAAATGTAATTTTATTTCAGTTAACATTTTTTTTATTTTTTTTCAAGTACTAAACATGTTTTTAGTTTTAGTTAACAATAATACAACAATAAAACAATAATTTATAGTGCTTGAAAGAAAGATATAATATAAAAAATATAAACATTAGATGAAAAACATAAACTTAAAAAATACAAATGTTGCCATGTCAACTAAATGAAATAAACTACCTAAAGTACTAAAATAACTAAAAACAAAAGTTAATTACAGCTATATAGAAATATTATTTAAAAATAATTATAATAAATTACAAATAAATTACAGCAAATATCAAAACTACTAAAACTTCAACTATAATAAAAATAACTGATAAAACAAAAAAATAAAAGCCAATGAAATCACAATATTAACAAATACTGTAATAGTATATAAATAATATTTAAATAACATTGGTATACTGCAAAAAACAAAATACAAAAATAAATCCCTATTTTGTCTTGTTTTCTGGTAAAAATATCTGAACACACTTAAAACATGCTTAATTACATTGAAAAGCATAACTGTTTAAAATATTAAGCAAGATATTAAATACATATTAAGTTGGCAAATTGTTTCTTTTTAGCACATATTTATGTATATGTTTACTGTTTTTACATATGCATACGGCTTTACTGTATTTATGCACTATATGTTTTACTATATTTAATATACTGTATGTAAGCACTTTGGCTGACATGTTCTACAGAAATGAAATGCAAAATAAATGCTATAGAAATGACTCATTTGCAGGATCTGGATGGCAGCAGGTGGGACAGGAATCGCTGTAGTTTGGGAGCAGGTGCACATGGAGTCAAGCGGATGGAAAAATCAGAGCGTTAGCGCACATCTCTGCCAAAGTTTTGATTACTGTCAGGTTGTTTATATGGTTCACCAATCAATATTAATATCCTGTTCAAACCACTATTTCCCAGTACGTTCCCAATGCCTGAAACTAAACAGTCCACAACAATAAAACACTGAGGTCTTGTGGGTATGAATGATGAATATAACAGAAGCAGCACCTCCACGCTGGATCTGGAGTAATTCTCCATTCCCTCTCTGTGTTTGATCAGCTCCAGCTCACACTGCACACACTCCATCATTACACGCTGACCGACCTTCAGGAAAACAACAGACCTTTGAGTTACAAAAACAACACTGTAAGTAAGGAAAGAAGCGCTTTGTGAGGAAACACGGAGGCTCACGGTGACATCTGTGGCTCGGAGCTCCTTCAGACAGTCGGACGCTGTTTGGTGATGCTGTAAACGCAGAGAGAGGAAAGCCAGATCCAGCAGGAGCTCAGCCCTGAAATCATAAGCGTTATAATGACTATACAGATATTTTAAAGCATGTTCAACTGCATTCATGGCTACAAAAGGTTATAAGTTTATCATGAGCTGAGGTGCTTGCATACTAGAGAAAATCTGACAGAGAGGATGATGAATAGGAATAATGTTCTGTGTTTTGAGGGAGTGGGAAGACCCTTCCCTACTTCCTGTTTTAAAAGGAAATACAGAAAGAAAGGAAGCATAACTTCTTGGGATCCTGTGTTGATGATGAGTGTTGGACGCACCTGTCGGTCAGAGGGATGGAGGAGCCCTGATCCAGACAAACACTGGAGCTACAGGAGGAGGATGGACTCGAGTGGAGGATGCTGGGTGGTGCGCTGATGCTCTGGGTGAAGGGTGGAGGACTGGATCTGCTGGATGCAGAGATGATGTTGGGTGGAGCACTGGATCTGTGGATGTCCGGTGGAGGACTGGAGGCCTGGAGGTCAGATGCTTTGGGTTCTGATGACTGCGTCAGCATCAGGAAAATCTCCTTCAGTGTAGCTGCATCATCTCTCTTTACTTCACCGACATCAACCGTGCTGTGAAGAACATGCAAACACAAACACTTAGTCTCGCTGATTTCAGGGTCCTGTAGCTCAAACAGTAGAGCATGGCACTAGAAGAAGTCATGGGTTTGATTTGTAGGTAATGCATTGAAATGAATTTATATTCTGAATTGTATTTTCCACAAAAAATACAAACACTGTAACATGCTTCTGTTTATACTGCAAAGCAACTCAAACGTTAAACTTAAAGCAAATTAACATCAAGTACACAAAGCATTTGGATTTCACTTTCTCTATAAATAAGACTGGCATTTATAATAAATATTATTTAGAATGAATGCTACTATAGTTTACTACTGCTACTACAGTATATACTATACTCTGCTACTATAATTACTGAATTATACTTGTTTTATTCCTGTTCTGAATATTATTACTTTTTTAAAGGTTAGTTGTGGAGTGAGAGGAAATAAAATACATGTTAACAGTGTTTATGTTTTATTTACCAGTATTTAATATTATTTCTGAAAGTAATAATGAAATATTACATACACCGATGCAATTCATCTGTCTTTGTTTTTTCTTAACAATGCCATTTTTAAAGGGGTCATATGATGCGATTTCAAGTTTTCCTTTCTTTGGAGTGTTACAAGCTGTTTGTGCATAGATACGATCCCTGAAGTTGCAAAGACTAAAGTCTCAATACCAAAGAGATATTCTTTATAAACATTTTTTTTTTTTTGCAAAACACCGCCCAAATGTATACGCAATAAAAGAAGGCGGGACTTTTATTCTCGCTGTAGTGTTCTTGCTGCTGCCAGCACCATGTCCTGGAGATGCTGTGTTTCATTGTGAAAGTGAAAGTACTTTGTCTGAGCTTCCAAAAGAGGACACAACTAGAAGTCAGTGGTTAAGTTGTATTTACAACACTGCTCCAGAACAGTTCAACTCAAATGTTAGACTGTGTGCAGCGCATTTTACGGAGGACTATTGCAAGGACAGTCTGGCGCTTCTGACTCACAGCCTGTAAGTACGTTTCTGCTACTGACGATTCAAACATGAGTTCTGAGCAGTGTAGAGTAGTGCTTGTTGTTTGTTGTTTCTCCTATCACAAATGCAGACATGGTAATGTTTACGTGGCACGATGAAACGACCCACAATACTGTCACATCATTTCTGTCTCACGCTTGAGGTATTTGGCCAATCACAACGCACTGGATAGCTGGCCAATCAGAGCACACCTCACTTCTCTGAACGATGAGCTTTGTAAAAATCAGCGTGTTTTAGAAAGGCAGAGCATGGAGGAGCAACAATAATGTACAGTATGTGGAAA
Source organism: Barbus barbus (assembly GCF_936440315.1). Lineage (NCBI taxonomy): Eukaryota > Metazoa > Chordata > Actinopteri > Cypriniformes > Cyprinidae > Barbus > Barbus barbus. The sequence goes on along the minus strand of NC_136746.1, from coordinate 30,202,222 downwards.
ATAATGTGTTTTTTGAACCTTAAACCACATAAACACATTGCATTACACCAAATACACAAAAGAATGCATTTGGTGTAATGCAAAGCAACATCATATGACCTCTTTAATAAATTTATAAAAACTGCATAGACATTATAAAAACAGCAAAACTATTAAAAATTATTAAAAAGCAAAATTGCTAAAAATAAATTACGAAAATTAAAGTAAAAATTTAACATTTAAAAATAAAACAAGATTTCAAAATATAAATAAAACTTCTCAAACTTAATAAAAAACTATAATAGCATCTCAAGGATATATACCAAATCACTTTTTGTGCTTTTCAATTCCACCGGTGTACAGTTACAGTATGCATCAATATTGCATTAATAATACATTTTATTTTCATAGCACCTTACCCAAGCTCACTAACTACACTAATATACCACACATCCATGAAGTTCAGTTCACAGACCAAGAGCTGTAGAGTAATATTCAGAGAGAAAGAGAAAATAAATGTTTTTAAAAGATTTTTGAAGAGAAGAAGCTTGACATGTATTGATGTGCATTAATAATATTAATTTATGCATATACTTGCAGCTTCTGGAGGATAAAACAGCTGTATAAATCTGAAAACAGTCTAATCTGGTTTAACAGAGAATCTATTCCCAGAAACAAGATTCTCTGACATGGATCAGAGCGGCTTTTTGAGGTTTACTGTCAGGAGCGTAGTTTGAAAAGTGTGACAAACACATCTGTCACCGATCGCTGCTGTCTGTGGCTGAAAACAGACCGTCTAAACAGACGACAGAAAGAGGAATCACAACAGCTATGAATGTGAAATACATGCAGTGCCCTTGAAGACAAACCTGGGGTCTGAGCCTCAGGTGAAGTGCTGTATGGAAGAAAGCCTTCGGAGCAGGTGACGGATGTGAAGCAGTGCTTATAGATCTGTAAGAACCCTGGATTTGTGACCCTGAAGATGCTGCTTCAGCTGCTGAACAGATGATGGGGCAAAATCCTCCATCCTTTACTGAAACTACACCGAATCTAAAAGCTCCGCTCTCTTTTCATTCTGATTCATAGCCGGAGAGATTTACTGCTACCGCCTCAGAAGACACAGAAGCCCTTGCTGGACATAACGGAGTTGGTGTAAATTGTGTATTTGATGCCACTCTTGACTCTTGTGACCACATTATATACAACAGACGGACAGAAACTGACTCATGAAAACATCTGATACGCATCTGTAACCTTCTCTGAGGAATAAAGCTGCAGTATTTCTCTGAATTCATATCTAATGCTTTTAAATAAATGATCTGATAACAGACTGAGAGAACCAGCACATCTAAAGCACTGCGAAAAACCCTTTCTCAATATTTTTGTCTTATTTTCAAGTGCAAATAACTTAAATCATCATACATTTACTGGAGAAGCTCAAATACTAAAGATATTAAGCTTTAAAAGGAAAACATGTTTATTTTTTCGGCCCCATTGGCAGAATTTGTTTATTGTTTTAAGCTTAAAGTCTCTTCATTTTAAAACATTTTTCAAAAAACAAGACTTAAGTAATTTTGCTTGTCAAGTAAATGTATCTTGATTTAACAATGTTTAGATATTTGTTCTGGAAAATAAAACAAAATTACTGAGGAAGAAATATGTTTTGCAGTAAGCCCATGTGCACTGAAGATGAACATAAAACTATTTAAAATGAACATGTCTGCAAACAAAAGTCTTAAAGCTGCTGTATGTCATTTTTCAATCTTAAAAAATAATAATTTATAGTATCTAACCTATCTTATGTTCAGAGTCACTTTAAGTTAGATTCAAAATAATGAAATACTGTGACTCTAGCCACTGTTGTACATTAAAAATGATAAATTACTGTAAAACTGACTTTTCAGAAAAATGCACCATATCTACGTTCAGCAACAGTTATCCGTCTTTTTACCATTAAGATCCTATTCACAGATCAACACCAACATCTGAAATTACCTTCAAACTGTTTTCTTCATCCACACGGATGAGGAGAAGCACTTTAGTTTCACAATCGATCCAATCTGACAAGCTTTTTATTGACTTCTGAGTAACCGAGTAGAGGACCGATCACACAGAACGTGTTACTGCTTTGAAGAACCAAACTAGGTGGTGCACGATAGCATCACAATAGAGCACAACAGAAAAAAGGCAATTTTACAGAAAAGATTGTATGTTTGAAAGCACCTTCTGTAATACTTTCAAAACACTGATCTGTTTGTTTGAGCGACCGGGCATGAACAGGACACCTGTTTGTCCAAACAGTGGAAGACATGGCTAGTTTTTAGTTAGGGTTTAGTTTAGTTTTAGGGTTATCATTGTTCAGCTTGTTTCCACTACTGACACACAGCAGCTTTAAATAGAGCTTGATGGAGCAATAAAACACTGTTTATTTACAGCGTACACAACATAACACAAAATGTGTTGTTTTCACTGGAGAAGTTAAGATGTGCTAACACTAGCGCTTCAAATAAATGCAGCTGTATTTGAAGTGATAAAATTAAAATAATAAAAAAAAACATTAAAAGAGAAATATCTTCCTTACTGTTTAAGCTTTTGGATCTTGTACATCACAAGCAACTTAGGGTTTCCATCATTCAGCATTTCAGAGACATCCATGAGGTTGTGTCGAACCTGTGGAGGAAACATATAACTATATTTACATTCATGCATTTAGCAGACGCTTTCATGTAATATATGACATTTATTGCTCTATATCAAGAGTGATAGTGCCATATATATGACCTATAAGGCGATGTATAATTTTCACATACTGTATGTATTCTCTTGGAAGAAGGGTTATAATAGGGAACTAAAACTAAAACAATAAAAAAATAAAAAATAAAAAACAATTGTTACTTGAAATGTATATATACAAATTAGTTTTTGTTTACATAATCTTTGTGTGTGTACTGTGTATATTTATTATGTATATATAAAGACACATACAGCATATATTTTAAAAATATTTACATGTAATTACATGTAAATATTTATATTCATATAAACATTTTTCTTAAATATATACATGCATGTGTGTGTATTTATATATGCATAATAAATAAACAGTACACACACATACATTATGTACACGAAAACTTTTAACGATTAATCGTTTGACAGCACTAATCAAAATATTTGTTAAATTATAAATGCATATAAAAATAAATCAAATTTAAATCTAGTTTAACTTGATGTACTAAAATAACTACAAATGTCAGGGTTCTGTCACTTCGGGCCGTACGCTCCTCTGCCCTCTGTGTGTGTTTTGTTCTTTTTCTTGTTTTGTTTTGCTCTGTGTTGCACGCAGCTTGTGTTTTTCACTGGCTGCGTGCTTTCATGTTTGTTTTTTTTGTGAACACGCGGCTTATGAGTCTCCTCATTAGCTGCGTGTTCGTGTCCTGTTTTGCACATGGCTAGTGATTTTGTTTGCTGGCCATGTGCTTGTGTTTTGTGTGAGCACATGGCTTGTCTTGTTTGGTTCTATGTGCCATGTGCTCTCATGTCATGCCCACCCACCTTGTTTCCTGATTATTGGTTAATTTTCCCCACCTGTGTTATCTCGTTACCCTCCTCATTTGCTCCCTTTATAATCTCCTTGTTTTTGCAGTCCTGTACCAGTTCATCGTCAATGTTACCCTGTTTGAAGCCTTGTCCAGCCGTGCCAGTCTGTTTTCCCCTATGGGGTAGTTTTTGTTGTTTATTTCATTTTTTGTATTAATAAAGCCCTTTTGCCTCGTGTAATTGAGTCCACGCTCTATCCCTTCAACCACACCTGACAACTTAAATAAAAAATTATAAAAACTGTATAGACATAAAAAGGAAAAATAAATAAAAGAATTTACTCAAAATATTCATTAAACTATAACAGTATCTTCATGACACTAAAATAACACTGGGTAAATGAAGTTTATAAAATCCCCATTCTACAATTTGCATGTGCGATTTTATATGGTATTATAAGTAGCAATCATATATGTCAACAATATATATATTTTTTTATGTATGCAACTTTATTTATTTCACTTTACAATGACATATATACACAAATCTGTATTTATAATTTTTTTTTAACACGTCTATCTTCTATATTTACTTATGTAATATCAACATGTATTGACGGGTTTTAGGATGGATATAGATATACTGTATATGACATACAGTATATGTTACGCATTCATGGCCATACATATTTGTATGGGCTGGATATAATTATTAATATATGAAACTGCTCCAAATTGTGTCCAAATATGTTTTACTTCATATAACAATATATTTCATATATGGAAATATATGCACAAATATTTCATTTGCATGTAGGGAGGAAACACACATACAGTTCATCATACAGAATCAGCAATAATAACTGCTCTACTGCAAGACCAAAACATACTGAATAACTAGAATAATATGCCTTTATTATGGGTGTGTATTAATTAAGAGCAACTAAATAAGACATGAGCCAAAAACATGGCAGTTCTGCGGAGGATAAAGAAAAGACACAAGATATTTAGGTGAAATAGATCCTGAGTGAATGAGGACGGCTGCAGCTGCTTGAGCAGGATTAATAAATGAAGTGACACGCAATACAAGAGAAAGATTTACCTGTATGGAGAAAAGCCGGGGATGAAGCTCTGGTTTATGTGACTGTATAAAATCAGAGGTGACCTTGGCCATGACAGCTGCTTCTTTCCTCTTCCCAGCATCGAGCAGACATTCAACAAGGTGTCTGAATAGAAACACAAGATCAAAACAACATGAAATATGAGCCTTCACTCCAGTCAGATCTATGTGTCTGGTGTCAGCATGCATTTGAAATTCCAATGCAACCTCTTTGACAAAAGACTGTAGAGTCAAGGCATGGAGCCAGATTCAATTTGAGATCAATGACAAGACTCTTATAACTTCTATTAGGGATGAGTTTCTTTTGTGCTCCAGGATTGCATGCCTACAACAATAAAACAGCCATAAAGGGGTTTGATCACATCATAAAGATTTATTATGACCTTTAAAATCCATCTCTAAACAATTTTCTCAGTATAAGTGGCTTAAACAGGCTGAACCCTGATATAACTGAAGGTGCAGCGTATCTGTGAGCTGCAGGATCAGGATCACTGGAGATCTGTGCCGTCATTTCAGCGCTGCAAAGGTCACGACGGCATCAAAAGAGCATCTAAAGGCTGTGTTCTTGCCCTGATTATTGATTTTCTTTGTACTACTGATTGCATTTGCTACTGTATCATGTATTAATTTTACATATGAATCTCATATGAATTATGCATAAAGAAAATGAAACCTGTGAAAAACTTTTTATTTTAGAGTTAAAAAAAAGTTGAAGTAGAGAACTTTTGTTTTAAGTCTACATTTTTAAGTGAAACTAAAACTACCATAATGCATACAAGATACTTGAAAGTAAATATTTATGTATTTAAACTGCATATAAAATTTCAATGCATTTGGATTAAACAGTGTTAACATAAACAAACTAATACACTTATTATGATGCATATTTGTCAGTCAGACATAAATGAAACTGGTCAGATTTAAAAGGCATAGTTTATTATTAACTATTTGCATAATAATTTTTTTCAGAATGCATTTATTCATATCTCTTAGAATCAGCCTTGAGCACCTGCGTGAGAGAAGAAACCAGGAGCCGTCTCTGTCCGGGCCTCAGAAAGCGTCTGACGGACTGCAGATACAGCAGCGAAGCGTTGAACACCAGGAAATGATATCTAATGAAGAAAGAATGAGGCGGAGGAGAAGCAGAAAGAGACGGGAATAAAAATAGTCGGGTTAATTATTCAAGCGATCGCTGTTGGGAATATCAGAATCTGATTTCTCACTACATCTCAATTTATCCTGCGAGCGACCTTAGATCTCAAAGCGTGTGAATGAGTAATGAGCACATGAGCCTTTCAAAGAGCCACGGGAGGCCTCAATGTCCATGAGATATAAAGCAATTACTGCAGGATGGGCGAGAAACGCAACAAAAGACGGCTGAAGACTCTATTCCAGAGTCGCTAATTTATCCACCAGAGAACGGTGTGTTTTAGCAGCGAGTATCTGAGCTGTTTTCCCTCTGGCTGAGCCTGAGAGCCACTACTGAAGCAGTGAAGCAGTGACTACACATCCATCATCCAACAATTACAAGTTTACAGTAGATATAACATCATCCAGCCGAGCCCTGCACGCTGGACATCCCTTGATAGTTTGTTATTTTGCTAGGGTTAATATTTCTAAGTTAAGTTTCAGAGTTTCTCTGTGTTTATGATTGATGATCTGGCATACTGCTTAAATATTTAAAATCTCCACACTCATGTCAAAGCCTGAAACTATTTAATTTCCATCTCAGAAGCTGTTACAAGGTGTTTCAGAGGGTGTAAAAGGAAGGAAACATTACAACCCCTGCTGTTAAGAAAAAACAAAAATTATATTTCACATTAAAAAAAAAAAAAAATAAAAAAAAAAAAAGGGAATTTGTTGTTTCTAAAAGAAGTCTCTTCTGCTCACCAAGGCTGTATTTATTTGATCAAAAATAAATACTGTAAAAATGCAGTCTTCAGTATCACATGATCCTTCAGAAATCATTCTAATATGCTTAGATTTACATTCTAATTTGCTGCTCAACTAACATTTCTGATTATTATCAATGTTGGAAACAGTTGTGCTGCATAAGATTTTTGTGGAAACAATGATATATTACCATTCAAAACTGCGAGAAAAGTAATATTTTACAAAAAAAAGAAAAAAAAATGAATACATTAATTCAACAAGGCATTAAATTGATCAGAAGTTCAAGTTCAAGTTCAAGTTCCGTTTATTTCTAAAGCACATTTACTAACGGCCGCCAGCCGACCAAAGTGCTGTACAATAATTACAGTATAGATACACAAGAAAGAAACACAATCAATAATCACTTAGAAACAATAAAAACAGGATTACATGTTAAAAGCCGAGACAAACAGATGAGTTTTGAGAGCAGATTTAAACTCAGATAAAGTGGAAGCCATTTTAATTTGGGTCGGGAGATTATTCCAGAGAGTGGGGCCAGCCACTTCAAAGGCTCTATTTCTGACAAAAGCAAACAATTCATTCAAATGTATGTAATGTTAACAAAGTCAGCACTGTATTACGATTAATAAATAAATTAATAAATAAATAATTTATGAAACATAACTTTGTGCTCAGCCAAAACGATATGACCTGGAAGAAATAATATATTCATGAGACCAAGTATTGCCTGTTAGATTTACCAAAACAAATTTTACCTCATGTTTAACCACTACAGAGACATCAGAGCCAGCGGCAGATGTCAGAAGGACTAGGCACGGTGAGGCTGATATCGGCCGATACATGAGCGCCTGCTGATCGCCTGGAGCTCACGTCTCTGAAATCGGCAGAGAAAATTTTCAAATAGGCACTATCTTTATAAATAAACCGCAAGATTTGAGTTTTAAACAACTACATTCTCGCCTGAAATACTGTAAGAACGGCATTTCATGACAAAATAACAGTTATATTTGGAAAATGTTGTGTTTTCCTCTCCGCCATTAACGCTGGCTGCAAAATGCATTCTGGGATACCTCACTGTCTGAAGTTCGCACAAGTCACCTCTGGATGCATCCTTGATAAAAGGGGCGGAGCAAGGACACATCCGGGAATTTGAACTCTACTTCACTATATGTGAACTTTGAATTGAAACAGTACTTGGGCGACTACTGATGACATTTCACAAATCCACAAGAACACAAGTACAGACAAGAATGCATATTGAGAAACGGCTAATGTTATATGTTCTCAAACTGACATGTTTAGAGTTCAGAGGTCAAAGACAGACGCTCTTTAATGAGTCCAGCAGGCTGTTTGGACTTACCGCTGTGCTAATGGAGCGTGAGGAGATGAGCTGACCCTGGCACAGATACGCTCGACACAGGAACTGATTGGCTGGAGGTTTCCCTTCCAAGTACATCATTAAACAGTCCTCTGCGATTTCCCAACAGCCCAGCTATCAACACAACACAACACACAACAACAACAGGCAATGAGTGTTTCAGCGTTCCTGCATGCAGATCACAATCAGGTTTATTATCTGTTACGTGCCTCCCAGTCTAGGGGGTCAGGGAGGCAGTAACAAGAAATTTACTAAAGAGTAGACAACCAAGAGCTCTCATCTCCTGTCCCACCACTCTACAAAGAAAAATCACTGATCTTTGTAACACTCAAGAAAGACTTTATTTAGTCCAAAATACACAAAGGAAAAAAAAAGGAAAGCATGAATAGGCTTCAGAAGGGGACAAGGCCAAAACAACAAACATAACGTTCTAACCTTTTAGGGGGTATACTTTCCTAACCTTTCAAAGCAAGATTCAAAATAAGTGACAAAGTTCTTACCTTACTCCCTCTCTAAGCAAACACAGGAGAAAACATGGACGTAAACAAAAATGGCATCCACCTCCCTACTGCTTCCGTAATTAACTAAACCAAAATTTATAATCAAAGCCAAAATTGTAAATGTTTTAAACTCAAGGCTCTTACAGTAGTCAAATGAAGTTAAGAAAACTTAGCTTCACTGCAGCCCAAGTCTGCTTAGCTTAACAACAACAAGTAATCAACAAGTTACAATCAACAATGAGAATTTTAACACACATGCTACAGCTGTGAGGCAGGAGAAGACAGTCTTGGCAGCCTGGAGTCAGAAAGGAGCTTTTTAAACTGGGTTTTCCTCTCCAGCTTTATCCACAAGCCTCAATCAAGAGCCAATCACTGACAACCAGGAGATGATTGTAATTGGTGTCAGCTGGTCTTCATTTGCACTCAGGACGGGGAAAGAGAGAGAGCACAACAACAACAAAAAAAACACCAAAACATTGTACACATAATAATTACGCCCTGGGACGTAACACCCCCATCACCAAATTTACAACCAATGGCTTGTAAATACTTTACATGTACAGTTTCTTCCACAGGTTCCGTAACACGTTAATCTCCGTCACAGGCTCTGGAGAGTGCATCTGCCAGCAGGTTCTCGGAGCCTTTCTTGCATTGAATGTTCAAGTTAAACTCTTGCAGGTAGAGTGACCAGCGCATCAAACGCTGATTCTGGTTGCACATGCGAGAAAGGAAGGTGAGAGGGTTATGGTCAGTATAGACAACTAGAGGAATACAACTACCTCCCACATACACTTCAAAATGCTTAAGTGCCATCACTAGCGCTAGAGCTTCCTTCTCGATGGTACTGTAGTTGCGTTGACATTTGGAGAACTTCTTAGAGAAGTAACAGACGGGATGCTCGACCCCAGCACCGTCTTCCTGCAGCAGGACTGCGCCCGCTCCCACAGCACTTGCATCTACTTGTAGTTTAAATGGAAGAGAAAAGTTTGGAGCTGATTGGACCGGGGCATTGCAGAGAAGGTCTTTGGCAGCCACAAAAGCACATTCACACTGAGGAGACCAAACAAATTTCTTCACGGTACTAAGCAGGTCAGTAAGGGGAGACACTAACGTTGCAAAGTTTTTACAAAAACCTCTATAGTACCCGGCCATACCTAAAAACCGGTGTAACTGACGCTTGGTACTAGGGGTAGGAAATTCAACAATAGCAGTTACTTTAGCTGTAACTGGTTTTACGTAACCTTGCCCCACTTTTTTCCCAAGGTAAGTTACCACACCTTTAGCAAATTCACACTTGGCCAGATTGAGGGTTAGCTGAGCATCACTTAATCTGTTAAACAGACTTTCCAAACTACAGAGGTGATCTTCCCATTCACTTGAATAGACTACAATGTCATCCAGGTAAGCTTCACAATTAGGCAAACCTGATAAAACTTTTTGCATTAGACGTTGGAACGTTGCTGGAGCATTTCGCATCCCAAAGGCCATACAATTGTACTGCAGGAAGTCGTCCGGGGTTACAAATGCAGAGATCTCACATGCTCGTGCTGTTAACGGAACCTGCCAATAGCCCTTTAGCAGATCTAACTTGGAGACAAACTTTGAAGCGCCAACTCTATCCACGCAATCTTCCATTCGTGGTAGGGGAAAGGAATCAGGCTTGGTGACGCTATTTACCTTTCAGTAGTCTGTACAAAAGCGAAAGGAAGCATCCGACTTTGGTACTAACAGACAAGGAGAACTCCAGGGGCTTTGACTAGGTTCCGCCAGTGAATTTTTAAGCAGGTAATCTACTTCGGCTTTCATGATCTCCCGCTTTGCAGGGTTCACTCTGTATGGATGCTGTTTTATGGGAACAGCACTACCTACATCAATGTCATGAAACAACACGTGGGTTCTTCCAGGAACATCAGAAAACAGGACAGGATGTTTTTGTAACAACTTTATAACATCCACTCTGTGAAATTTGGGCAGATAGGACAAATGTGAATCTAGACTAGTCATTATAGCAGAATTGTTCAAACGCACTTCAGGAGTTTGCGTTTCAGCCAGCAACAACTCTTCGTAGGCAGAACCTACTGTACACTCTACGGAAACAGAGGGTTTAGACACTGATGCAGAAGGAAGAGATGGTTTAATTACTTCACGTGCAACAATGTTTCAACATATTAACATGGCATACTCTCTTCTTTCGTCTGCGATCAGGGGTACTCACAACATAATCTGTGTCACTAAGTTTCTGTTCAACGGCATATGGCCCAGAAAACTTAGCTTGAAAAGCTGAGCCAGGAACAGGAAGTAACACAAGTACAGACTCACCCGGCTGGAAATTGCGCTGTACTGCATTTCTGTCAAAGCAAGATTTAATCTTAGACTGTGTCGTTGCTAAATGGATCTTTGCCAGTTCACAAGCCTTGTGCAGACGGTCACGAAAAGAACTGACATAGTCTAGAACAGAGACTGATGCATCACTCTTACCTACTAACTGTTCTTTTAACAACTTTAAGGGGCCTCGAATAGTGTGAGCAAACACAAGCTCAGCAGGACTAAACCCTAGTGACTCTTGAACAGATTCCCTTGCAGCAAACATGAGGAGCGGTAAGCCATCTACCCAATCCCTTCCAGTTTCTACACAAAAGATACGGATCATAGACTTCAGGGTCTGGTGAAAGCGTTCTATCGCCCCCTGCGACTCGGGGTGATAAGCACTAGACATGTGATGCTTTATTCCCAACTCTTTCAACATCTGTCCAAAAACCTTTGAAGTGAAATTTGACCCCTGGTCAGTTTGAATTACTCTGGGCAAACCAAATGTGGTGCAAAACTTGACGACCTCCTTCAGCACCATCTGTGCTTTCAACGAACGCAACGGTACAGCTTCTGGGTCACGGGTTGCAGTACACATTATTGTCAAAATATACTGATGCCCATGTTTTGACTTCGGGAGAGGTCCTACACAGTCAATTAGACTGACTAGAACCATATCACACCAGTCCTCAGGTCCTTACGCTGGCTTCCAGTTACATTTAGGATTGATTTTAAAGTACTTTTACTTGTTTATAAGTCACTCAATGGCCTAGGACCTAAATATATTGCTGATATGATCACTGAATATAAACCGAACAGACAACTCAGATCATTACGATCGAAAAATAAAACACCACTATATAAGAAAAAAAAAAGTCAACAAATCCTTTAACTTTTATGGTATTCAGAACAGAGCAAAATATGAATCAGAAAATATAAGCAGCTGTAAAATTATTAGTTATAAAAAACAAACATCTAGAAAAACAAATTTATTTCAAGAGAAACATACATCTCTCTCATTCTGCATGAATACAAATGTTTGGGTCACATAAACTTAACCATTCCAATTTAATTAAATCCAATTTAACATTTTAATTTTGTCGGTTAATGGTCAATGATTGGTTAACGAGTGTTGGGAGTCTGTGATGATGAAGCAAGTACCACGACTCGCTTCAGGGGGAGGGGAAAAAGGGAACGTGAGTCAGTGAAAATACAAAACGATGGCTCACTCGCACAGCACTGTCATGCAGGGTGTAATTTATTTACAGTGCCAATAATCCAGACGGTCCATAGTGAAGAATATATACATATATACATATGTGCACAAAACTATACTAAAAAAGTAACAACAAATAGAAAAAAATAAAGATGAAAACTATATTTACAAACACACACACTGTAACCACAGTATACAAAAAATAAGGGTTTGCTTGAGCTAACCGACTTGGTTAACAAGCAACTATGTGTGAGTCTGGCCTCCCTTTTTATAGGCCAGACTCCGCCCCTTCTTTGGCATCACTCACCAACAGGTAAGTATTCAGGTATGTTTACACATTTGATATTCTCCACACTTCAAACATTAAATCATTAAGTCAATAAATCTTCACTTTTTACCGGTAATAATTCAAATGCACATATTCATCATCACTGAAACACATAAGCACATAAATAATTAACACATAATTTACACACAACCCTGTACAAACAGACGATGGTGACGGTGGAAACTGTGATGTGGAGAAATGTCCGTGGGCGATCGGTTCAGCGCGTGCACTCACTTCGCCGAACGCAGAAATAACAGGTGAGAGGGGGGGGGATGGAGAGTAAATTAAGTGTATGCGTGTGTGTGTGTGTGTAAGTGTGTGTTCAGGCCAGTGCCGCTCCCTCAGCGGTGACAAACAGGTGCTTTGTCACATTACCTTCCCCCTCTTCAAGCTGAGTACCGGCCGGGATCCTGGACAGGTAATCGGAAACTACATTCAGCCTGCCAGGTCTGTGCCGTACCTTAAAGTAGAAGGGCTGCAGTGACAGGTACCATCTCATGACTCTGGCGTTATGATCCTTCATTGAATGTAACCAGGTCAAGGCTCTGTGGTCCGTCTCCAGGCTGAACTCTCTTCCGAGGAGGTAATACCGTAAGCTTTCCAGGGACCACTTGATGGCGAGGCACTCCTTCTCCACTGCCGAATAACGAGTCTCCCTTGGCAACAGCTTGCGCCTGAGGTAAACGAGGGGCTTCTCATTCTCCTGGATTCCCTGGACCAAGACTGCCCTGAGTCCTGTAGCAGAGGCATCTACTTGTACCAGGAATCTTTGGGTAAAATCAGGACTTTGCAAGATCGGACTGGAGCAAATCTTCTCTTTCCGAGTCTTGAATGCTTCCTCACAGTCTTCGGTCCATGGGATAGGGTTTGCCACACCTTTATTCAGCAGGTTAGTCAGAGGTGCAGCTATCGAAGCGAAGTTCAGGACGAACCGTCTGTACCAGCCCACGAGTCCCAGGAATGACCTCACTTCCTTCTTGGTCTTCGGTCTGGGACTTTGACAGATTGCCTCCACCTTGTTGACTTGAGGATGTAGTTGTCCATTGCCCAGATGGTAACCCAGGTAATTAGCTTCTTGCTTTGCCCACTCACACTTTCCCACATTTAATGTTAATCCAGCCTTTGTGATCTTTTACAGAGTCTGTCTCAGATGCTGTAGGTGCTCTTGCCAGGAGTTGCTGTAGATAACAACGTCATCCAGATATGCTGCAAACCACTCCTCACATCCTTGCAGGACTCTGTCCATCAGTCTCTGGAACGTTGCTGGAGCTCCATGCAGCCCAAAAGGAAGGCCAGTAAACTGGTAGAGCCCTATCGGTGTCCGGAAAGCGGTGTAGGGTCTGGACGTTGGCTCTAGGGGTACCTGCCAGTACCCTTTGCAGAGGTCTAGTGTGGTGATGTATTTGGCCCGTCCTATCCTTTCCAACAGATCATCTACCCGCAGAATCGGGTAGGCATCGAACTGGGACTGGGCATTGAGATTGCGAAAGTCGATGCAGACACGTAGGGATCCATCTTTCTTTGGGACTATGACTACCGGACTGCACCACTCACTCATTGACGGCTCAATCACAACCAGCTCTCTCATCATCTCTATTTCTTTCTTTAAATTTTCCACCAGTCGCTCAGGTACCCGGTGAGGTCTCTGTCGTGATGGTGTAGTGTCGGTAAGGTGGATGGTGTGGTGAATTACCCCTGTTTGTCCAGGCCTCTGATGAAACAAAGCTGGGAACTGGTCTAGTAGGTGTTGTAACTCTTGGCGCTTGATGTCCTCTACAGAGGTGGGTAGTAACGAGTTACATTTACTTCGTTACATTTACTTGAGTAAATGTTTTGAGTAACTATACTTTTAGAGTATATTTAAAATTGGGTACTTTTACTCTTACTCAAGTACATTTTTTGTGAAAAAACGGTACCTTTACTTAGTTACTGTGGGCGACGCTCCTCTCGTTACTTTATCTTAATGCAATACGTAATAATAAAGACAAAAATGCTTCAATTTATTCCAAACGCGCCGTCTACCTTTCTCTGGGCAATGAGCGATGTCCGTTCGCGAATGATTCATTCTATTGAGTCAATTCTGTTCGAAGGCTCGATCAAACCAGTTGGCAAACCAGTGAATCGGTTCGCGAATCAGTTTGAATGATTCGTTCAGTTCCCTGCCGCACGCGCTCTGTCTCTCTCTGAAGCGGTTCTCACTCAGATAACAGAGAGTTTAAGAACATCAAGAGCGCTGAAGACGTGGCTTTGGATCTACAGTCAGTTGAAAGCAAATCTGCAAAGGCTATGGTTTGCTAGCTATGAAGATCTTCATTGGATGAACACCGCATGTGCTGTCGGTTCCACAGGTATAGATTTGTTTACAGTAGCTACACGAACCACTATGACATTACCATTTTGTAAATGTACCTTATATATTAAATACAATCCAGAATTTATTCATTAAATAAGCTGTCACAGAGTATGAAATGAACACCCGCCAAACCCCCGTTAGTTCCAGGAGGAATGCCTTTGCTTAGACACAATTAATATTGATATTTTCACAATATTTATGCTTGCAGAAATTAAAGCTACATTTGTTTACATTTTGCGGAACAGACGGAAGAAGATCCATCATATGCATTTATTTCGTTACGTTCAGATGTTCTGTAGCGGTCATGTGAGGAGATTTCTCTCTTCTCTGTGTCAGAGGTTATATACATATATAAATAATATATAATTAATAATTCATTAATAACAATTAATATACTTTAAAATATAATTTAATTCTGTGATGCAAATCTGAATTTTTATCAGCTGTTACTCCAGTTTTCAGAGTCATATGATCCTTCAGCAATCATTCTAATACTGGTTTATGCTGGTCCTTAGCTGGTCATGTGCTGGTCAGACCATTTTAGGACCAGCTTAAACCAGCCCAAACCAGCATCCCATGCTTCAAAACATACAGCATATGCTGTTTTTTTCAACAGGGTTTTGCTGCTTTTTTTGGAACCTGTGACATTTTGTTCACAATTCTTTTATGAATAGAAAGCTGAAAAGAACAGCATTGATAATAAATCAAGATATTGGAATGATTTCTGAAGGATTATGTGACACTGAAGACTGGTGTAAAGGCTGATAAAAATAAATTTGCATCACTGAAATAAATTACATTAAAAAAAACATATTTTGAACGGCAGTTGTGTGTGTGTGTGTGTGTGTGTGTATACATTTTATCTAAATATCTATACATCTAAATAAAAATAGACTATATTCAGTATATGATCCAAAGTAACTAGTAACTAACTACTTGAGTTGTTTTTTTATCCAATACTTTTTTACTCTTACTCAAGTAACTATTCAGACTATTACTTTTACTTTTACTTGAGTAAATATTTCTAGAAGTACTTTTACTTTTACTTGAGTACAGTTTTTGGCTACTCTACCCACCTCTGGTCCTCTAGGTGAGTCAGACTCACCACAGATGCGTGCCTTTCTGCAACCTCAGAACCATCTTCCTCCTCCACATCCTTCACCTTCCGTACCATCAATGCTGACTCCGGCTTCCTCTCTGGTGGTTCCTTCCACTCTTTTAGCAGATTGACGTGGTAAGTTTGCTTGTGGATCTTGTAAGTTACGGGTCCCATCTTCCGGACCACCGTATACGGACCTTGCCATTTTGCCAGGAGCTTGTTTGATGAGGTGGGTAGCAAGAGTAGCACTTTCTGTCCCAGTAGGAAGTCTTGCATGCTGGTCATACCATTGCTTCTGTGCTTGTTGTTTCATCTGCAGGTTTTCTCTTGCTTGTTCCCGGAACTGCTCTAGATGGTCTCTCATTTCCAGCACATACTGTACAATGCCTCTCTCCTCGGTTTTGGCTGCAGAACCTTCCTCCCAGCTCTTTCTTAGCAGGTCCAGCAGTCCTTGCACTTGCCACCCATAGAGGAGCTCAAATGGTGAGAAACCAGTTGAAGCTTGAGGCACTTCTATGTAAGCAAAGAGAACGAAAGGTAGCCACTTGTCCCAGTCTCGTCCCGTGTCTGCAACAAACTTTCGCAGTATATTCTTGAGGGTTTGATTGAACCTTTCCACCAGTCCGTCGGCCTGGGGGTAGTATGGGCTTGTCTTGATGGCTGTGATGCCCAACTGTCGGTTCAGTTGCCCCATGAGCCGCGACGTGAAGTTAGTTCCTTGGTCCGTCAAGATCTCCTCTGGTATTCCTACCGCAGTGGGAAAGCTTCTGGATACCGTGTTGCGTAGTCACTGATTACCAAGTTGTACCGATGACCTGCACTGCTTTTTTCCAGTGGCCCTACAACTACAATGTCCATGGCAATTCGCTTGAAAGGTTCAGAAATCACAGGGAGAGGTTGCAAGGGCGCTCTGCTCCGCTGGGGCACAGCACTGGTTTTCTGACATGTGGTGCATGTGTTGCAATGTGTCAGTACATCAGTGTATAATGTTGGCCAGTGAAAGCGTGAGCTAATGCGTGCATATGTCTTTTGCTGGCCCAAATGGCCAGCCCAAGGAACTGTGTGTGCTAGATGTAAGACAAGTGGACGACAACAAGTTGGCACAACAAGACGGGTCACTTCATTAGCTTGCACATACAACACATCATTCATTAGCACATATCTTTCATTACACAGGTTAGATGGATTAGCAAAAGCAGTTTTTTCAAACAATGGTTTCAAAGTCACATCATTTCTTTGCAGTTCAGCAATATTCCCTGGCACCTGCCAAACATTAACAGCAAGGCCCTCTACAGATGCCTCAGGGCCTGGTGTACCGAGGTACTTTTCAAGCCTTCTTTGTCGGCGTAACTTTCTTAGGCCCTTGGTTCCGCCCTGCAACAGACTACCATCAAGATCTGGCAGAGGCTGAAGACCTGCCCTGGCTTGTGACCGAGTAATGGCAGGACATGACAAATTCATAGGGGTTTCAGTGGCAGTGGCAACATTTACAGAATCTTTAGCTGTGGCTTGTAACAAGTCATTTAACACTGGTAAATCTTGTCCGAGAATAATGTCTGTAGGCAAACTGTCAACTATAGCAACATTCAGCAGGTACATTTGATCTTGTACTTCTACCGATACCTCAGCTCTGGGGTACCGCTTCACATCCCCGTGAACACATTGAACCGAGGCAGTATTCATATAGTCAACATTTGTCACATAACACGATTTTAACATTGACATAGAACAGCCAGTGTCCAACAATGTCTGAAGGGACTGTCCATTAACAGTTACATCACATGTAGTGAGGCTCTCCGTCACAGAGCCTAGTTCCAAGTCCCCCTCTCTTGGAAGCGGGACGAGCGGGACATACAGCTGCTTTGTGCCCTGGCTGCTGACAGTAAAAGCATAAGAGTTATTTTCCCCCTGTTGACTTTGGGCTTTGTCAAGTCAAGTCACCTTACTTATATAGCGCTTTTTACAATGCAAATTGTGTCAAAGCACTGCACAATATCAAAAAAAGGAAAATAAAGTGTCAATAAGTTTGAATAGTGTCTTTGCAATAAGGTCGGCGATATCGCTGGAAATGAAGCGTCCCCAACTAAGCAAGCCAGAGGCGACAGCGGCAAGGAACCAAAACTCCATCGGTGACAGAATAGAGAAAAAAACCTTGGGAGAAACCAGGCTCAGTCGGGGGGCCAATTCTCCTCTGGCCAAACAAACCAGCAGTTCAGTTCCAAACTGCAGCAAGTCAGGTTGAATGGGCTCAGCTGGTTCCAGTGGTCTTTTCCGATGGCTGTCTAAGTGGCGGGGTCCTCAATGGGGATCTGTCTCTGGCGTTCATCCAGGTGTTTGGCCTCTGCCTACGATCAGGGACACATACGTCATCTCCCGGCGCTGATCCTCCATCTCAGGTGTTCGGTCATCTCAGATCATGTAATGGTTAGATCCAGACGGAAGTTCTGTAATTCCTGGCTACCACGGGATGTTAATCCCGTGGCAGAAACGTAGAGACAAGCAGAGACATGATTAGCGTAGCTGCTGTTCCATCTAAGCAAAAATAAATTGTTCAACCCAAGCTAAAGAATAATAATAATGTACATTTGATCAGATATAACTGCAGTACAAGATTATAAAATGCATTATGTGTATGCTTGGCTAAAGAGATGTGTCTTTAATCTAGATTTAAACAGAGAGAGTGTGTCTGAACCCCGAATGTTATCAGGAAGGCTATTCCAGAGTTTGGGAGCCAAATGTGAAAAAGCTCTACCTCCTTTAGTGGACTTTGCTATCCTAGGTACTATCAAAAGTCCAGAGTTTTGCGACCTTAGAGAGCGGGTTGGATTATAGCGTGGTAGAAGACAAGTTAGATACGCAGGTGCTAAACCATTTAGGGCCTTATAGGCAAGTAATAATAATTTGTAAATGATACGGAATTTAATAGGTAGCCAATGCAGAGACTGTAAAATTGGAGTAATATGATCATATTATCTGGTAAGAACTCTAGCCGCTGCATTTTGGACTATCTGTAGCTTGTTTATTGAAGATGCAGGACAACCAGCTAACAGTGCATTACAATAGTCCAGTCTAGAGGTCATGAATGCATGAACTAGCTTTTCTGCATCAGAAACAGGTAGCATGCTTCGAAGCTTGGCGATGTTTCTAAGATGGAAGAATGCTGTTTTTGTAACATGGGAAATATGATTTTCAAAGGACAAGTTGCTGTCTAAAATAACACCCAGATTTTTGACTTTAGAGGACGTAACAGTACATCCGTCTAGTTGCAAATTATAATCCACGAGATTCTGTGTACGGTTTTTTGGTCCAATAAGTAATATCTCTGTCTTATCTGAATTTAGTAGGAGGAAATTATTGGTCATCCAATCTTTTACACTTTTTACACAATCTATTAGCTTAGATAGTTGAGAAGTTCCATCTGGTCTTGTTGAGATATATAATTGAGTATCATCAGCATAGCAATGAAAACTAATCCCGTGTTTTCTAATAATATTTCCAAGGGGCAACATGTAAATTGAAAATAGCAGAGGACCTAGGACAGATCCTTGTGGTACTCCATACTTTACTGGTGATAATTGAGATGACTCCCCATTTAAATGAACAAAGTGGTAGCGATCGGACAGGTAGGATCTAAACCATCTTAAAGCCTGTCCTTGAATACCAATATATTTTTGTAATCGATCTATGAGTATATTATGGTCTATAGTGTCAAACGCAGCACTAAGATCAAGTAATACTAGCAATGAGGTGCAGCCTTGATCTGAAGCAAGTAGTAAGTCATTCGTAATTTTAACAAGTGCAGTTTCTGTACTATGATTGGGCCTGAAACCTGATTGAAATTCTTCATAGAGATCATTTTTTTGCAAAAAGGAGCATAATTGAGTAGACAAAACTTTTTCTAAAATTTTTGACATAAACGGAAGATTTGAAATGGGTCTGTAATTTGCCAGTTCATTAGAATCTAGTTGTGGTTTCTTAATAAGAGGCTTAATAACCGCCACCTTGAATGGTTTTGGGACGTGGCCTAAACATAACGATGAGTTAATAATATTGAGAAGCGGTTTTTCTGCTACAGGTAACAACTCTTTCAGTAATTTAGTAGGTACAGGATCTAATAAACACGTTGTTGGTTTAGATGCACTGATAAGTTTATTTAGCTCTTCCTGTCCTATAGTTGTAAAGCACGGCAGTTTTTCTTTGGGTGCGATGAATGAAGCTGAAATACTAGACGCAGTAGAATCTACATTTGTTATTGTATTTCTGATGTTATCTATTTTATCAGTAAAGAAATTCATAAAGTCATTACTATTAAACTGTGAGGGAATGTTTAGATCGGGTGGCGTCTGTTTATTTGTTAATCTAGCCACTGTGCTAAATAATAACCTTGGATTGTTTTGGTTATTATCTATGAGTTTGCGGATATGCTCTACCCTGGCAGCTTTTAGAGCCTGTCTATAGCTGGACATACTGTTTTTCCACGCAATTCTAAAAACTTCTAATTTAGTTTTTCTCCATTTGCGCTCATGCTTTGTGCATGGTCTGACAGTTCAGCACGACCCCTCTCAGCCCCAAAGTGTGTGCGAACAGTACCTTTAGACGGTTGAGTGCGAGGACCTCCACGATGAGCGTTTAGGTATTGCTGAGCCACCTTAGCCGCCGCCAGTCCCGAAGTCGGCTCATGCTCTCGTGCCCAGGTGCGAGCATCATACAGTAACACCCTTAGTAGCTGCTGCAGAATTATGGCCTCGCCAATCTCCTCCTTGGAGTGCTCTCTTGGTCGAACCCATTGCTGATACAAGTTCTTAAGGCGATGGTAAGTCTCCGTTGGTGATTCTCCTGCTGGAACAGTAGGTGATAGGAACCGCTGATGGTAGGTTTCTGGTGAGATGTTGAATTTCTCCAGCAACGCCTCCTTCAGATCCTCGAACACCTCTGCCTGCTCCTCATCCATCGCCAGGTATGCCTCCAACACTTGCCCAGTCAGTACTGGAACCAGATGGTAGCCCCACTACTCCTCAGGCCACCTCCAGGTCCTGGCCAAACGCTCAAACCGCCTAAGATAGTTTTAGATGTCTTCACCCTATTGGAAGACCGGCATCTTTGGTTCAGTTCGCTGCATCAGCTCTCTCGGCACACTTGGGGATTCTCTGTCATGTGCTGATCTGCGTTGTGTAGAAACCCTCTTTACACGGTAGCTTCATTTGTGGACTTTCGCCATCAGACAACGTTTCAGCAGGTCAAGTCGACTGCAGGATGGAATCGCGTAGACCCCGGAGCTCTTGCAGACATCTCTCCTCTCTCTGCTGTTGTGCATCCAGGAACTGACGCATCAGTGAAACCATTCCCTCACCAGCTGTAGTGACTGGAGTGATTGGCTCGGTCCATGGTGATCTGGACTTTCTTGAGGTATCAGGAAGCCCTGCCGCCCCTTCCTCTTCCTCTGTAGTCTCTGCCGAACTCCAAGCCACATCCTCCATCGTAGCCTTCCTCATCTGTGACCGCAACCCAGGTCTGGGTTTTCTGCCTTTTGGCGCTGTTTTGCGAGTAGCCATCCCACCGCTGCCACCAAATGTGATGAAGCAAGTACCACGACTCGCTTCAGGGGGAGGGGGAAAAGGGAACGTGATGAATATAAAGTTTTGTTCATCTTTGATGCTCTGGATGAGTGTCGTCTGACTCACGGTTCCCCCACGGCGGCGGTGTCCGCTGATGTTTCCCACACTGATGTGCCCCCCGAAGCTGTGGAGCCCGCCATTGCCCGCTCCAAGGTGGCAGCTCCACACACACCGCTGTGGTGGATGCTGGTTCTGCCCTGGGTCTCCATCCCGCCGGCGCTGCCTCAGGCCCCAGGTCCCCCTCCAGCATACGGACCTGGTCCCCCCCATCCCACCATTTCCGCCCCCGCTCTGCCGTCCCTCTGGATAGGCGCTTGGGAATGTCTGGAAGCCGTTCCTTAGAGGAGGGGTCATGTCATGAGTCAGGGCCCGGCAGTTCTTCCTTTCTCCACCAGAGGTCACCATCTCCCTTCCTCCCGGACTCCATTCCGCTAACTCGACATACCTGTCACATTACACACACCTGTAACATATTACACTCCCAGCTGTTCCTCATTGGCATGGACTATTTATGCACCACACTCCCGCTACTCTGTCTGGTTAGATTAAATGTATATGTGTGTATAAGTGTTATGTTCATCTCCTGGGATACATGCACTGTGTTGCCGACAAGTATTCCATTCTTTTACTACTTTGTTTTTTGCCTTGTTGGCCTTTTTGTTTGTTTATTAAAGTAGTCCTTACCTGCACTTGGACCCAGACTTCGTCTTTCCACGGTGCTCCCTAAGTGTTCCGTGACACTGTTTCCTCTCCACCGGTAAGCTGGTGTGTGGTGGGCGTTCTGGCGCAATATGGCTGCCGTCGCATCATCCAGGCGGATGTATACACCTGCACACTGTTGGTGGATGAGAAGATACCCCCCTTACCATGTAAAGCGCTTTGAGTGCCTAGAAAAACGCTATATAAATGCAACGAATTATTATTATTATTAAGTGTAATACGGCTAAAAAAATGGAACTACCTGTTAGCGTTCACCAGAGCGACCTCGCACTGAACGCTCTTTGTTTGCATGTGTCATTGTTTTCTAATAGAATAAATGAAACGGGACAAAGTTAATCTTGTCAAACTATATATCATTCTGAGGGTCTAAGCCTCAAGCATCGACGACAGATCGCTGTTTTTCGATGGAAAGCTTATAAGGAATTAGTGGCACAAATTTGCTACATTTGTGTAAGCAGTACACATCCAAACACGCAGAGTAAAAAAGCCGTACGTACCTTTATCATTGTAATAACGAGCCACAAACGCGTCCACTGCTGAAATCCCAGTTTAGTTAGAGAGGTAAGGGTCCACAGAACAACATACCAGCGAGCACTTTTAGTCCAGCGAAACAATAACGTTGTAATAAGGATGAATATTCCTTTGTTTACGTTTCATTTCTTCAGAGAGTTATTGTTCGCGTCCGTTATGGAATAAATTACGCTCAAAAACAGCGTCTTGGTGGTAAAAAAACAAAACGATGTTACAGCATACGGTTTTACAAACATAATGAGACCGTCTACGGAAAAAAAAGTCTCAGAAAAGCGGAATATAGATTATTTGAATTTGGCGCTCCCTCCAGCCAGCCATGACGCACGCTGTGACACGCACGCTGTCATCTGAGCGGGGCGTAACTTAGCGATCTGCTTTATCCATAAAAAACTGTTTTTTTTTTCTTCTACATTTTTTATATGTGTGTGTGTGTATTGTGTGGGGAATGTGGCCGTGTCTGCATGATTATAATATGTATGGACGCACATCAGCGTGTTTATTAGCGACTCTATGACGGCTATCATTGTGATTCATTGATCAGCTATTATTGATTATATGGCCCATCTGTATGATCATCATCTGAATGGAAGCACATCAGCGTGTGTTTACTGACTCTATGACCATGTCTGGCAATATCACTTCACGTCTGGCAGTGATATTTATCATTGTAATAACGAATAACGAAGAATACTTCAGTATACATACTATATACAAAGCATTTTTTTTCTATTTTTTTTCCTTTTTATTACTCAAATAATTATTTTTGTATTTTTTAGTGCTCAAATAAATCTGTCTATTATTTTATAATTGAAAAACTATGCAGGAACATGTATAATGACTAAAATAGCTTGTATAATTCTGCAATCCATTTGGTGGTTATTTTTCCTCAAACAGGGGGGTGGGGGGACTATAAATAGTTTCAGAAAAAATATTGCAGGAATCTCATTTTTCATGGTATCTTCTTCAAATTTGAAATATGAACTCATGAGACACGTGGCTTTCGATCCATTACTTTTCTGGATTGCTCCAGGACTTATTTCATGTATTTGTATATGAAATAAAAAAAACATTCAGTGTGGAAAAATATTTGTCAAGGCACGTCAGTGCCTATAACATTTTATCTTTTTGAGCATTATCAACTCTGGATGATAGATAGTAAAGCCCAGAGTCTCTTCTTTCCAAAGATACCTAATTTGTTTGTGTAAGCACACTTTGTCACAAACTGTTACCGTTTTAATTTAGGTAGGTTATTTTCACCTGCGAGGCCACAAATGGCAGTGAAGGTTAACAGGTTTTAATATGCATGTGGTTATCAGAAAATAATACACATTCTAAATAGCACATCGCAATAGGAGATTTTTTACTAAGCAGTGATATAATTGAGAGTGTTGTCTCTGAAAGACTTTGTGACAGTAATAATAACCTAATCATAACTTGTTTTTGACAGTTGTGTTAGTCCATTTGGTAATGTTATATTTTGTTTTTGTTTCTAGAGCAGTGATGCTGTCCTGAGCTCTGACATTGACCCACCTGAAGTTGTCCTGGACCTACTGAATAAGCCTTCAGTACAATCATCTCCTGCCTTTGACCATGATGGAAATGTGCTGGTGTACATCGCTGGATACATCGCTGACAAGGTTGTGGGAAAATTTGCTGATCCTGAAGGTCCCTGTAAGGAGTGCACACTTCTTAGCACACATGTTCCTACTGATTGTAGATACAATTTCCTTAAAGACAAGCAGTACACTGACCTTGCTTTACGAGAGAAGGGCCTGATGTTACCCAGCACTGCACTGGTTGACTAAGTAATAGCCCTGGAGTCTAACTTCCGGAAACACATAAACTCTGTTGTTCACAGTGTTGGTCTGGGAAATAAATGATTTACCAGTGGCATGGAGGTTGTCAGTGAGTGCAGGGAAGCAGTGTGTAGCAAGGAAGAGTGCAAGAGATCACTTGTGTACTTGGTGAAATTATTTAACAGGATAAGAATTCATCATATATTGCACACCCAAAATCGGCGCATCTCTCAGCCTAATCAGAAAGGTAACAGGAAATTGTTAAAGATAACGCATCAGTAAAATCTTTGACCTTTTTTCTCACACACAAGTGTACCACAATCATTCTCTTCCACTTCCATTCTACTCCTTTCTAATGTCTTACAATCTCTTTTCAGATTTTTTTCTCTCTCACACGAACACACAATTACTGCTGATAGTTTTGATCTTTTACTACCACTTCATTCCTCTATTACTATTTACAGTTAATGTTAAATGTGTGCACTTGATACAGTACAGAAATATTATCTGTCTGACAGTGTGTTCACACCAGATGCGACTTGCGCGAATAAATCGCGGTATTCGCGCAAAGTTGGACGCTTGAACATTTTGAGTTTAGTCGCTTCATTCGCGCGTGAAATTCACTTTGCAACAGACGCGAATTCGCGTCATGGGTGGGGCTTCTGCCAGGCGGCTCCAGTCTCGTTGCAAAATGGCTGACATGGATTTTGTTGAGAGGGTAGTTGCACTTTATGTGCTATGGAAACACTGGACGCGTGTATTTCAGCCGAGAATGTAGTTGTTTAAAACTCAAATCTGCGGTTTATTTATAAGTGAAGTGACATACTGCCAAGTATGGTGACCCATACTCGGAATTCGTGCTCTGCATTTAACCCATCCAACGTGCACACACACAGCAGTGAACACACACACACACACAGCAGTGAACACACACACACACACAGCGTGATTCGGAGCCGTGAGCTCCGATCACCGGGCACTCAGTGCTCATGTATCCCGAAGAGAGGAGCATAACCTCGGCTAGTCCTTCTGACATTTGCCGCTGGCTCTGATGTCTCTGTAGTGGATAAACATAAGATATAATTAGTTTTGGGTAAATCTAACAGGTAATCTTTGGTCTATGTTACAGCTCCGGTTATCCACATACAGCAACCATGATTTGTCCTCTATTGTTTCGGATTTCTGCCTCCGCTCGTAATCACGTCACTACTAGAGCAAGTTCCTGATTGGTTAACGCGGCACGAATATCCGGCAAAGTTCAGATTTGCGCGATTCGACCGAATCACACGTTATGCGCGTCAAACGCCCGAAATGCTCAATTCGCGCGAATCACGCCACAGGATGTTTTATTCGCGTCTTTGCATTGACTAAACATGCAAATTACTCGCGCTTAATGCTTCATTCGCATCTGGTGTGAACACACCATTATAATCTCTTCTCTTTACACAACACAATTGCTGCTGGTGGTTTTGATCTTTATTGCTTATTTGACTTTGATCTATTACTATTTTCTGTTAAATGTGTGGACTTTATACATGACAGAAATTACAGAAAGCTCACAATAGTTGGTAGAGTCCTTGATACAATGTTTGTAAGTTGTTCATATTTTGTGATATTTGAACTGTATTTTATAAATGTTATGAAATGTCTACCGTTTATTTTAATTTATTTTTTATTTAAAAATACACAATGTGAATAAATATAGATGACTGTGTCTGCCTCTTTTAAATCACTACCAAACATCACATCTGGTAATTTCACGACCTTAAGTTTTTTATTTAACAAGGAAAATGTACGATAGAACATAGATATGGGTAAGTAAAGGGTTTGCAGTAATTTTATCTTTTTACTTGGCAAACAGTAAGCAGTATGAAGCAGTCTAGTCAATTGTTGGAGGGGACCTATCTATAATCTTTATATTTAAACATGATACAACTACAGTATATATATATATATATACTTTAAATGTGTTATTGTAAGTTGGTCAAGCGAGACTGGCTCCTATTATTCCACTGAGTTTTTGTGGAGTTTTCAGTTTTGATGCGCTGTTCACTTAAAATGGTACAAGTTTTGTATGGACATAATACAAGACAGAGCTCTTGATTCAAGTAATAGCAGTTTGCAAGAATTTTAGATTTACTTTGAAGCCATGTTTACATTAGTATTTATAAACATTAGAGCAAAACAAGCATTTTGAGTAGTGGTGCTTTTTTCCTTTTGTCCCGTCTATTTCTGTCCATTTTCTGCCTTCCTTACAGGGTCAGCGTGTCGCCATTGCCTTTCTGCTGCTGAGAGGTTAATTTACCTGTAATTAAATAACAGATTTGACAGATTTTGTACAAATTAATGAGAATTAAAAGATTCCGACTAAAGGAAGTGGCATCACTTGGTGCAAGTCACGTTTTTTCTATGAATGCTTTAAAGATTTTTATGCCTTTTTATAACTGAGCTAACAGAGTTGACCAGAACGTAGGGACAGACACAAAATGGACTTTTTTTTTTTTTTTACTAATGAAATTACAAATATGACAAAAATGTGATATTTTATGCATTTGTTTGTGTAACTTAGAGTAAACACAAAAATATGAAAATTAGACTTAATTTATGCTGAATGTATGAATCAGGAGGCGAAGACAGTCAATAATAGGTGTAGTGGAAGTCTTTCAGTTATTATTTTCAAGACAAATTGTCCTTCAATATACATAAAAGCATGATTTTGGTGATAGCTCAATATATTTTGTGTTATTCAAAACTGATTCAGTGAAGATTTTGTTTTGAAAAATAACAGAAGGTTTACATGGGAGTCGCGAAATGTACCCCATATATAACTTTTATATAACGATAAAGAGATTGTTGAGGCCTTTTTTGTCAACAAAAAAAATAAAAATGTAGGCGGCTACTTCATTCACAGAATAACGCTAACGTTAACCCACACAGCGACAGATCAAATATCACATTAACCATTAAATCAGTGTGCTCTTACCACAGCTTATTAAAAAGAGGTAAATAATATCATCATCATATTAATTTACCGTATAATCCTGCTTGCTGCGAGTTGCTTGACCGTCTGACGACGAGACAAGTGAAGAATCCAGAAAATTCGATGAAGAGGAACAATAAATAAACCGGTTTGGTCAAAATAATCCAACCCAGGTGTTCTGTGGTGAAAGAACCCCTTGCAATTAATTGCATAATGAGAAAATATCCTTCACATTGAGAGGGGTCAGCTGAGGTGGCTCGGGCATCTGTTCCGGATGCCTCCTGGACGCCTTCCCGGGAAGGTGTTCCGGGCGCGTCCCACTGGGAGGAGACCCCGGGGAAGACCTAGGACACGCTGGCGAGACTATGTCTCCCGGCTGGCCTGGGAACGCCTCGGTGTCCCCCCGGAAGAGCTGGAGGAAGTGTCTAGGGAGAGGGAAGTCTGGGCATCTCTGCTTAGACTGCTGCCCCCGCGACCCGGCCCCGGATAAGCGGAAGAAGATGGATGGATGGATGGATGGATGGATGGATGAGAAAATATGGTTTAAATGCATCTGGAATCAAGTCTGTTTCTAAAGTGGACATTCACTGCTTTTGGGAAATGAAATATTCAATAAATTGGCAGTGTTTATGTGAGTTTTGAATAAGTAATGACTCTTTTAAAGTCTCTATAAAGTTTGGCAACCCTTTTGAATCAGTTTGGCGATAAAAGGCTGTGATCTCATATCACACATCTTCAGTCTGTCATCTCTAGAATTCATCAGACGAGTCTTTGTCAACCTAAACTAAACTTATTTTCTGCTATCTGTATAAAACAATGAATTTGTCTTTTACAAATGGGAGAACAGCAAATTCATGACAAAGTTTTACACTAAGCTACCCATAAACATTATAGTGAAAAAGTTCTTAAAAAGCATCTAGTGAAGAAATGCCATAAATAATTTTTAATTCCTGAATTTGATTTAATGAACCGAAATGAACATCCCTAAAGTTTTTGTTGTCCTCGTGTCACGGTTGCCTACTGTGAGGAATGATGAGATCGTGGGAAGGAGAATACAACAGTCTTTATTTATCCAAACTTCTGGGAACACAGTACAGGCAGGAACACACACGTAGCACAACAAGAAGACATATGAGACCCGACAAGGAAACATGGGGCAGACTACACTTTAAATACTAAACTAAACAAGGGATACACAGGTGAGGGGAATCAACTAATAATGAGACAACGAGGACAGGAACAGGAATGACCAAAAAAGGGCACATGAGGGAGAAATGTCATGGGGAGCAAAACACAACAAAGACAGTCCAATCCTAACATTTGGCCCCCCTCCTCGAGCCATAGAAACAGAGGGAGGGATGGGTGGGAACTTGGGAGGAGGCTCAGGAGGAGGACGGACACCCGGGAGGGGGCCGACAGACAGAGTCCAGGGAAGTGACGAAGGAGGGAGGAGACAGGGTGGACTAAACCGAGACAGGAGGGGTTTGGAGCATTCGGCACCAGGTGGGATTCAGGCCACAGCCATGATGGCGATCCACGGTGGAGCCGATGGAGGGAGGAGCCATGGAGGAGGAATGGCTGCTGACTCCAGGGTCAAGTTCTTTCTTGCTGACTTTAACAAGAAAGAAGGATCACATTTCTCCAATCCTAGCATCTTTACGTTGGCTTCCTGTAAAGTTCAGAATCGATTTTAAAATAGCTGTTTATGTGTACAAGGCGCTAGCGGGCCTTGCACCAAAATATATCAGTGACCTTCTGATTGCTTATTCTCCTCAAAGAGCTCTTAGGTCCAGTAATCAGTTTCTTTTAACGGTCCCCCGTTGTCGCTGTAAAACCAAGGGTGGTGGGGCTTTTTCAGCTGCAGCCCCGAAACTTTGGAATAGTCTGCCTGTAAATGTGAGACTCGCTCCTTCACTAGCTAGTTTTAAGTCTGCTCTTAAATCTTATTTGTTCTCCCTGGCTTTTGAATAATGCCTGCTTAAGGCTCTGTTTTTCTTTTCTTTTTTTCTGTATTGTATTTGTTGTACAGCACTTTGGTGCAACTCTGTTGCTTTTAAACGTGCTATAGAAATAAACTTTGACAGGGGGCCGACTGACGGCAGCGGAGCAGGTGGTGGAGGAGCCCGAGGCGGAGACGGAGAGCCAACAAGCCAGGGGGATGCAGAGGATCCGGGGGGCCAGGGTGGAGCCAAGGGCTCTGGCAACCGAGGCAGAGATCCGGAGATCCGCAGCGGAGCCGGAGCAACTGAGGACCAAAGTGGAGCTGGTGGGAGGGAGGAGCCCAACGGAGCCGGTGGGACAGAGCGACGAGGTGAAACCAGAGGAGCGGAGTCCTGAGGCGATGGCGGGTCGACGCCCAACCAAGGCGGAGCCGGAGGGAAGAGGGAGCCCGGTGGAGCTGGTGGAACGATGGGTGACGTTGGAGGTGTGGGAGCTAGGAGCCAAGGTGGAGCCGCTGGGTCTATGGGCCGAGGCGGAGTCCGGGACTCGGAGACTGGAGGCGGAGGTGAGGGATGCTCCAGCCCCGGTGATGATGGAGACTGGCAGACTCACAGGGCTCGCACCGTACTGATGGTTGGGCTGAGGGCGGTCAGAGTCAAGTCAAGTCAAGTCAAGTCACCTTTATTTATATAGCGCTTTTAACAATACAAATTGTGTCAAAGCAACTGCACAATATCAAAATAGGAAAATACTGTGTCAATAATGTAAAATGACAAGATTAAACACTCAATTTTCAGTTAAAGGCATTTCATTATTAAATTCAGTGATGTCATCTTCCAGCTCAGTTCAGTTTAAATAGTATCTGTGCAATCAAGTCGACGATATCGCTGGAAATGAAGTGTCCCCAACTAAGCAAGCCAGAGTCGACAGCGGCAAGGAACCAAAACTCCATCGGTGGCAAAATGGAGAAAAAAAACTTGGGACAAACCAGGTTCAGTCAGGGGGCCTGTTCTCCTCTGGCCAGACGAACCAACAGTTTGTTCCAAATGCAGCAAATTTAGATTGTAAGGATTGTTCCCCAGTTCCCTGGCAGAGGGGCTGCCAGACGACAGCGGTTGAGTAGGGAAGGGCGGGTGGGTGGGAGGTGTGGGCATTCCTGAGCCTCTGGGCCCTCAGGGCTGCCCTCCGGGATCAGAGCCCACTCCTGGCTGGACTCTGGGACTGAGTCTCTCTCTCGGCTGGACTAGGAAACGGGAGCCCACTCTGGGCTGGACGTGGGGACAGGAGACGAAGGAGGGCTGGATGGGACCAGCAGGGACGAAGGAGAGAGGAGAGGGGGCAAGTCGGCCTCAAGATCTGTTTCCCAGTCTATTAGGTTCCCCTCTAAGTCCAGCAGCCCCAGATGCACAATTAGCTCACCCTCAGCTGCGGTGCAGTGGGCAGAGCTCCACTCCGCACTCTCACTGTCCACGGCTTGCTCCCTCGGGGCGGGCACTGTCGCTGGCTCTCGCACCTGGTCTGATGGGTTAGGCTCTGCCTCCGGAGCGATCCTCTGCTCAGTCAATGGGCATTGTGCCGGCTCGTCGATCGTGGAGGGAATGGGTTCTCCGTCATCGGTGGGTTCGGGCTTGGGCTCCGCACAGCGAGGAGATGGTGAGCTGAGCTCTGGGTCTGGCTGTGTTCTGGATCGGAGATAGACGCTCTGCAGACACCGGATGATAGCTTCTCTTAGTCCAGTGATGTCTGGAAGGTCGACGGGGCAGTGGTAATTAGCCCCGATCCAGAACAGTGAGTTCAGCACCATCGAATGCTGTTAGAACGGCAAGCTGGCTGAACTCAACCGCATACTCCAGGAGGGGAAAATCCTTACGGGCAAGGGAGGTAAACATTGTGGCGAGGGGGTCCATGGGGAAAACAGAAAACAAAACACTGAACAAACGTGGAAACAAAAATGGAGGGGAAACATGCACCTAAACTTTTTCTTGATGTCGGTCAGGTCTTCTGTTATGGTTGCCTACTGTGAGGAAGGAGGAGATCGTAGGAGAATACAATAATAACAGGTCTTTATTTATCCAAACTTCTGGGAACACAAGACAGGCAGGAACACACACGTAGCACAACGGGAAGACATATGAGACCCAACAAGGAAACATGAGGCAGTCCAATCCTGACACCCAATCACGCAGTCTCTGTTGATTGTGTGACTGTGACGTCTCTGTAGCTGCTCCTTATTCACCGTCAGCTGATCCTGAGGAAACTGCACTGACCGATAAATACTGAGAGTCCTACAATAAAACACACAGACAGTCAGATATGAGTCTGAGACATTAATGCTGTCACATCACATCAGCAGATCCAGCTCAGAAAACACACAGTATATTCATATTACAGCCAGAGATATGAATGAACAACTGATCATAGATTATTAACAGTAAATGATGAACAACTCACTTAGAGACTCTGTAAGAGATTAAAATATTCATTTATTCATAGATCAGTCACATCACAGAATTAATCACATTTTAAAGTACAGAGACTAAAGTGATGCTTTATTATTATTTTATATTCACCAATTACACACACGAGGTCTGTTTCTCAATTTAGAAACTTTAAATAAGCAAACACTTACAACAGTATAATGTCTCCAGCTTATAATGTGGATCCATCCTCAGATCAGAGAGCAACTTCCTACTAGAATCTCCTAGTTTATTCAATGACAGACTCAGTTCTCTCAGGTGTGAGGGGTTTGATCTCAGAGCTGAAGCCAGAGCAGCACAACCTTCGTCTGTGACGCTACTATTCCTCAACCTGTAGAGAACAATGACAGAATGTGAATTGTAGTTGAAGTGTGTGTAGTTTGTTATTGACTCTGGTCTCAGAGCAGGAGAGGAGATATAATGACAAGCATTGCCACATACTGCTGCTGATAGAATGAGATTTATGCATGTTGATGCTCAATGCTGCTGTTTGAAACTGTCATGTGCTTCAGGACTGAACAGACACACAGAGCTGAATGTGAGATATTGTTTCATAGTGATATAAGGACGGATCTGTCTGGAGAAACAGTAACTTGCTCCTCTAATAAACACCTACAGGAGGACATCTGCTTCACAGGAGTCACGTGTTCCCCATTACATCTCATTTATTAACTCTTGTGATCAAACACTTGATCATTGTCATGTTTGGTCTCATCTGGCAGCTTAAAACTAATTAGAAATGTGTTGAACTCAATAGAGATTATGAATTAGTTGTGTACTCTGCTTTAAAAGTGTGCTAAATGTGTTTTTGTGATAACTTTTTCAACTGTTTATGTGACTTTGATTCAAGAATATGGAATAAATGGATGGGATTTGTAATGGCAAAATTGCCTGTTCATAATTCTAGAAAATCTCACATAATACAAACATATTCAAGTCTGTGAATATGTATAGAATAACTTTTGCTGCTGAATTATCCACTAACCTAGTTTATATTATATTTTTTTCAGATTATGAATATATATATATCTCTTTGCTTGGCTCTCAACGAAGGCAGACGCATTTTTCTCTCCCTCTCCTCCCCTTACCTTCCCTGCTTTGCTCTCTCGTCTCGTCTCGTCTATTGTCTAATACTTGAGAGACTCTCTCTGCACTGCTCTCCAAACTGAAAAATCATGGATTTGATCAACTGGTCTCTCAACGCAATTGACACCATCTTCTCGATGAGAAGTTTGGGTTCGGGCAAACCTGATTGCCCTGGCGGAACGTTCGCAGCTGGCTACACGATGGACGCATGGGAAAGGTGGTGGGTCGTGTGTCTGGCAGCTATTTCCGTGGAGAACATTGAAAATATCTACCTATTCGGAACCATGATAACAGGTCTTCTGCTGATTGGATTAGGCTTTGCCCTGGGTTATCGAAAAATTCAGGAAACGGGAACAGCTGTCAAAAGCCTCACAAGGCTGCCCGTCATGATTGAAGCAGTGGGCAGAGCGGTCAGCACCGAGACTGAGACTATTAACCGCAATATGGATTCTATCACGGACAAGCTCACGGCTTTGCAAAGGAAAATTGATGGACTATTTTTCTTTCGTTCCCCGGGTTATGCTGACTCTGACGATGTCTCATTTGTCATTTTCCAACATGTTGTCTGTCCAGCATGTTGAAGCAAATGAAAAATAGTGTTTTTGCTACTCTTCCTACATATTTAGTTACATTTTGTCCAAAAATCTGATCATACGATCGTTGGACCGAGCTGCGTGGAAATTACTTAACAGATTTTTGATATTCACTACAGTTCCCGAGAAATACCTCTCGGAAGTTGACCTTGTCTGTGTTTGTTGGCTTATACTAATAATCTTAGCATTCTTCTAAGTTACAGGCTAAACAATTACCATTCTGTTTAATGTGACTCTTCAGCTATCAAATTAACCATAATCTGCTTTACAATTAACTTTACTTTGCGTGTTACGCTGGTTAAAATGCTAAAGAACTTTTTGTCAGCTCATTTTCACACCTAAACCTCTCTTCGGCAGCCTGTCAAATGTGCAGCGATTGAGTGGCACAATTTGCTAAGCCAATGTCACTGAATCTTACAGGTTGTGGGTTCGAATCTTGTTTGGCACATGCCCAGACTGCAACTTTTTAAAAATTGCATGTAATGTTGTGTCACTTGGAGCCAGTTGCTTAAGTTCTACCTTCAACAGCTAAAGTGTCTAAAAACCTAAACAAACCACAGTCAATGAGCAGCATATAGATTGTATTCCAGGATTACCTCGACAAAATGATCTCGTGGCCACGACATATCACGCTCCCGCGAGTTAATGTGTCATGGCCAGGACAAAACTAGCCTAACTGAACTGAACATGTCCCCTCCCGCTCGCAGCAAATGCTTCGTTCGACTTTTCGGAGATCATCTACTCTTCCCTGTGGATGACCTCTGACCCAAGGTTATTATAGTTTTTAATTTTTAAATTTGTTTTATTTTAATATCGTTTTCAAATTTGCAAATTTTGCGCTTAATGTCATATATAATGGTGTGTTGAAATATTTAATATGAAATTAAATGTAGCCTAATTTGGTTATATTAGATGTCTTTTTTCTTATTTAACCATAATCATGATATTGTAACTATCGTGTCTTGCTTACTTTTCTGTGAACAGCCGCACATAGATCATAACTGGGTCTAATAAAATTCAATAATAACAGCAATCATATTTAACAGTAAAGGCTCATATTTGAATATGTTCTTTTCTTTACTTATGAAGCATTATTAGCGTGTGCATGATGTGATTTAGCTTATGCATATTTGTTCGAAAGCCTGGCAGAGTGATCACAAGATGCTAGAAGTTTTGTATTGTTTACAGAAAGGATGTGCGTTACAATCTTTTTTTTCTGTTCAAGGATTCAAGGAACTTTTATTGTCATACCAACTCACATTTCCATGTTATGGTACGAAATTAGAACTCAGGTCCCGGTTTAAAAGCAAGAAGAAATTGTCCAAGGGAGATAATCCATAGTATTTCGCCTATAATAAATATTGCATTTAAGGTGGATAAAGTGTTTGTAATGCAGATCAGTGTGTGTATGTATGTGTGTGTGTGTATGTGTATGTGCGCATGCATGTATGCGCATGTTCAAAAGGAGAGATGGAGTGCCTACAGAGCATGGCTAGAGTTCAACAGTCTAACAGCTTCAGGAAAGAAGCTATTTCTGAGCCTGGTGGTCCTACTCCGGATGCTCCTCAGCCGTCTGCCTGAGGGGAGGGGTTCGAAGAGTCCGTGTGCAGGGTGAGTGGAGTCCTTCATGATGCAGAGGGCCCTCCCCCTACATCATGCTGTGTAGAGGTCTGTGATGGTGGGAAGCCTGCTCCCCATAGTCCTCTGTGCAGCCCTTACAACCCTCTGCAGAGCCCTCCTCTCAGCAACAGTACAGCTGCCATGCCACACCGTAATACAGGTGCAGAGGACACTCTCCACCGCACAGTGATAGAAGCTCCTCAGAACTGAGCTCCC
Organism: Barbus barbus; assembly: GCF_936440315.1. Taxonomy (NCBI): domain Eukaryota; kingdom Metazoa; phylum Chordata; class Actinopteri; order Cypriniformes; family Cyprinidae; genus Barbus; species Barbus barbus. Next base: position 30,166,935 of record NC_136746.1, on the reverse strand, counting down.
AAGTCCAGCTCGCCGCAACTTCCTGAGGAAATAGAGACGCTGATGGGCCTTCCTGACCAGCCGGATGGTATTGGTGCTCCAGGTAAGGTCCTCGGTTATATACACACCCAGGTACCTGAAGCTAGAGACCACTTCCACAGCTACTCCTCCAATGTACAAAGGAGGAGGAGGGCGCCTGTCTCTTCTAAAATCCACCACCATCTCCTTGGCCTTCTTCACGTTGATGCAGAGGTTGTTTCCTCTGCACCAGATGTTCCACCTCCTCTCTGTATTCCGACTCATCATTGTCAATGATGCGTCCCACTACTGCTGTGTCGTCCGCAAACTTCACTATATGGCAGCTAGGATGTCTTGCCAAGCAGTCATACGTCAGCAGAGTGAACAGGAGGGGGCTCAGCACACAGCCCTGTGGCGAGCCAGTGCTGAGAGTGATGGAGGAGGAGATGGTGTTGTGGATCCTGACAGTCTGAGGTCTATTGGTCAGGAAGTCCAGAACCCAGTTCCCCAGTGTAGGACTCAGACCAAGGGAGGAGAGCTTCTGTACCAGGGTCTGTGGGATGATGGTATTAAAAGCCGAGGAGAAGTCCAGGAAGAGCAGACGAACATAGGAGTTTCTACTCTCCAGGTGGGTGAGGGCTGTATGAACCACTGATGAAATGGCGTCATCCTATCTATCCATCCTAACTATCATGTTGCGCTGCGTGTCTGTTTTTCTTCAAAGCACTGACTTAGAATGCCTAATGTTGGTTTGATTGCTTGTGTTACATGAGAAAATAATGTTGCCCACCTGATGTTGTAGATTAATGCGGGTGCGGTTCGGTTCGGCTCACGGTCTTTATGTCAAACGGTTCTGGGGTGCATTTCCCAAAAGCAACTATGGTCGCAAGTTACATCGTTACCAACAAAGTTCATTTACCACCTAACAATGCTTTTGGAAAACGCACCCCTGGTCTGGTACAGCATTAAATTAGTTCTGCTGTAGGATAACGGGTCAGGTGTTCTGTTAAGTACTGCTGGTGCACGTTTACCAAACAGGACCCGTGCTTTAAACTGCTTTGTGTTTCTCCATCAGATAACCTCATGTGCGTGATGCACCATTTACAGGTGTTTCCCTAAACCACCACACAGCTCTGTATATTTTTCCACCAAGGGGAGAGAACGTAATAATTACGAAAACGATTCTTTATTTTTGTTAATTACTATTTTATTTCAGTTAGTTTTTCAATAACTGTTGTTGGTTTCGTTTTAGTTTTTCAAATATTTTGACATTTTTATTATTTCAGTTTACGAAATTATTTTTCATCAATCATTTTCATCTTAGTTTTAGTTTTCGTTTACTAAAATAACCTTGCTCTGACCTACTTTCTGTACGATCTGAATTTCTGCGCTTTGAATTTTAAATATTGAATTTAATGTTCTGAATTTCTTAATCATCTTGAAAACTATAATTATTATAATAATTATAAAAATATAATTCATTTGTCTGTATTTAGTTGATTGTGAAAGAGTGATTATCAGTTCCACACAGTGAAATTCTACATGGATTTAAAGAAAAACTGTTATAACTGGTATCGGATCGGGATCTGTATCAGATAATACTGAACCCCATGTGTCAGAATCAGTATCGGAGGCAAAAAAGACAGATTGGAGCATCACTAGTTTATTGTGCAATGAATGAAGTTGACAGAAATGCATACAGACAGTTTCTGTTTGTGAGAACTTGAAACTGTTCTGTTTTGAGCAAGACTGTATATTGTTTATCTTTAGTTGGATTTTTCACTTGATGGTATTCATGTACTTGCTTCTGTAACAAATGCAGATATCATCTACATATAAACTACAGTGAACATCAGAACCAATGACTTTTGCAATACTTTTTTATTTTAATACTAAAAAGCTATAACTGAACACTTCATATTTACTTTAAATGTGCTTTATGTGAGAGTCATATATGATCTTACCACAGTTTCTCCAGTTTACAGTGAGGATCCTGTAGTACATCAGAAAGCAGCTTTACTGAATCTCCTAGATTATTCCCAGACAGTTCCAGTTCTCTCAGGTGTGAGGGGTTTGATCTCAGAGCTGAAGCCAGAGCAGCACAACCTTCATCTGTGACGCCACAATCTCTCAACCTGTAGAGAACAATGACAGAATGTGAATTGTAGTTGAAGTGTGTGTAGTTTGTTATTGACTCTGGTCTCAGAGCAGGAGAGGAGATATAATGACAAGCATTGCCACATACTGCTGCTGATAGAATGAGATTTATGCATGTTGATGCTCAATGCTGCTGTTTGAAACTGTCATGTGCTTCAGGACTGAACAGACACAAAAGAGCTGAATGTGAGATATTGTTTGTTAGTGATATAAGGACAGATCTGTCTGACTTACGCAAGGATCTTATTTGTGGACTTCAGCTCGGTCTTCAATACTATCATGCCTGACCTTCTCTCAGACAAACTCACACAGCTCTCTGTGCCCTCCTCCATCTATCAGTGGATCACCAGCTTCCTGACAGACAGACAGCAGTTAGTGAGGCTGGGCAAACTCACATCCAGGACTCTCACCATCAGTACTGACGCCCCTCAGGGATGTGTTACCGAGTCTGTCATCGGCCTCATCTAGGATGGTGACGAGTCTGCTTACAGACAGGAGGTTGAGCAGCTTGGAGCTCAACATGCTCAAAACAGTGGAGATGATAGTAGACTTCAGAAGGAACCACTCTGCTCTCCCCCCCACTCACCATCATGAACAGCACTGTGGCTGCAGTAGAGTCATTCAGGTTCCTGGGCACCACCATCTCCCAGGACCTGAAGTGTGGACATTCACATTGACTCTATTGTGAAAAAGGCCCAGCAAAGGCTGTATTTCCTTCACCAGCTAAGGAAGTTCAACCTGCCACAGAAGCTGCTGAAACAGTTCTACTCTGCCATCATCGAGTCTGTCCTGTGTTCATCTATAATGATTTGGTGTGACTCAGTGACCAAAACAGACATCAGAAGACTACAACAGACAGTCAGGACTGCCGAGAGGCTTATCGGTGCCCCTCTACCCAACCTCCAAGATCTTTATATCTCCAAAGTGAGGAAAAGGGCTAAGAAAGTCACTCTGGACCCCTCATACCCAGCTCACTCTCTCTTTGAACTGTTGCCCTCTGGCCGGCACTACAGATCACTGAGCACCAAAACAGCCAGACACAAGAACAGTTTTTTTTTTCCCCCAGGCCATATCCCACCTGAACAACACATAACACACCCCAGCACTGTACATCTGTAAATAACTCATCAAACCTTCATCAATACATAGGAAATATGCACATTCACAGTTCTGTCTATAGACATTTTCTCTTTTCTGTATATTTTTTATTTTTATAACTGTTGTAATTTATAATTTATTGTCTGTTCTCTTCATTATTAGTGTTTTTTATTACCTTAATTATATGTTGTCTGCACTATGTTTGTACTTCTGTACTGGAAGCTCCTAACACCAAGACAAATTCCGGTAACACTTTAGAATACTGTTCCATTATTAATGAATAACTACACAAGAACGCATGAGTAATGCAATATTAGCACTCTAGTAACTATTAGTAACTAACAAGAAACTCTGATTAATGAATTAGTAAGTAATAGTGCTTAGTCGAATGTGGTAGTTCACTATTAGCTAATCAGTAACTATTATTTTTTCATACCTCCCTAAGAACTACTGTATACAGGTTCATAATTAATATGAATAATACATAATGAATAATTAATACTAAAGTAAAGGTCATGGTAACCCACTAGTAATGACTCAAGTATTACCAAATTCTTCAAAAGGAAATACTAATTATTTGGATCAGTATTCTAAAGTGAAGATCATGATATCTCCCTAGTAATGACTGAAATCACTGTAAGCTTTTGAGAGTATTGTAAAGCATTGGATAGTAATTATTCAGGTGTTACTACATCCTTCTAAAGGAATTACTAATTGTTCGGATCAGTATTCTAAAGTGAAGATTGTGATAACTCCCTAGTAATTACTGAAGTCAGTGTAAACTTTTAAGGTTTTTGTAAGGTTTTGGTTAGTAATTCATTTTGCTAGATTTGGTAACACTTAAATCATTACTAGTGGGTTACCATGATCTTCACTTTAGAATACTGATCCACATAATTAGTAGTTTCTTCAGAAGGATGTAGTAACACTTGAGTCATTACTATCCAAAACCTTACATACATCTCAAAAGCTTTAAATCACGTCAGTCAGTATTAGGGAGTTATGATGCTTTTCACTTTAGAATGCATCAGTAACTACTATTAGTTACAAGTAGTTAGTAGTTCCTTTAAAATAATTAGATCATTCTTGAGTTATTACTAGTGGGTTACCATCATATTCATTTTAGAATTAATTATACATTATGCATAATTCACATTAATTATGAACCTGTATACAGTAGTTCTTAGTAGTTCTTCAGGATATATAAAACAAATAGTATTTATTGATTAGCTAATAGTGAACTACCAGTTTCAACTGAGCGCTATTACTTACTAAATCACTAATCATAGTTTCTTGTTAGGTAATAGTAGTTACTACAATGTTAATAGTGCATTAGTGACTTGTTCCTGTGTAGTTATTCATTAACAAAGGATCAGTATTCTAAAGTGTTACCCAAATTCCTTGTGTGTGTAAACGCACTTGGCAATAAAGCTCTTTCTGATTCTGAAATGAAATTAACTTAATCAGAGTCAATTGAATTTTGAGCGTTTACTGAACATTGCTGATTTTATTCTCAGAATTGCCATTAAAGTATGTTTTACTGAGGACAAAGACGTGTGACTATCAGAGAGATCTTACCTCAGTGTCTCCAGTTTACAGTGAGGATCCTGTAGTACATCAGAAAGCAGCTTCACTGAATCTCCTAGTTTATTCCACGACAGACTCAGATCTCTCATGTGTGAGGGGTTTGATTTCAAAGCTGAAGCCAGAGCAGCACAACCTTCATCTGTGACGCCACAACCATACAACCTGTAGAGAACAATGACACACTCTCTCAGATCAGATCAGTTTAGCTGTGAATCCATTATTAATTTAAGTCGAAAAAAACATGATCATAAATCAACTAAATTTAACATGCAGTATTTAAAGACCCCGGTGTTGAAAATATTTTGACATTTACAGTAGGGAAGCACCAGTTTTCGATACTCATACTCTATCGGCTCAGATACTGCCATTTTCTGCCGGATCAGGTATCGGTCAGACAGGGCCTATGCAAGTCCGATATTGTGTGTATACTATTCTGTGTTACTGTTAAGCCGCACAAAAACATTTTAAAGCACAATAAAGTTTTCTGTGCACTATATTCCAAGTCTTCTGAAGCCATATAACTTAATGTGAGGTGCACATGAATATTCAAGTCCTTAAAGTTCACATTAATCCAGGTGATATGTGCAAAATGTGAGGTGAAATGTTCACTTTTTCATAAAAGCATGAAACTTGGTACACTTGTATAGTTTGTGGCCTGAACATTTTCAGAAATGGAGCCATTGCAAAAACACTTTGTGATAGCCATGGCAATCATTTTACTTTTACACATACAACAGCATAAACTGTTTAGGTGAACAGTTAATGGTGAAATCAACAATGTGAGAAGGAAATCACAGTATCTGAGTATCACGCTATCACAGCATATTTACAGTGGTCTATATTATGGCTATTAATATAGTAAGTGTATTTCTCTTACCTCTCAGGCAGAGTCAGGTAGGCGGCAGTGTGTTTTCAATACATTCTTGTTCTCTATCAACAAAGCTATAACATCAAACACAGATGGCAATGCTATCTGCACCTCTCTCATTTTCTGTGGGTCTCTGGAATTGTCATTCAGCTGTCAACAAACAAGCTTCATTCTGGCCATTGCTTCTCAGTCTACTCTTAGTATCTTGGGCTTGACTGAGACCTGGATTCGTTCAGAAGACTCAGCAACCCCTTCAGTTCTCTCTAACAACTTCCCTTTCTCTATTTATTGCCTTCGTGGTCAACTGGGCACCTTTATAGAGGAGCTGGATGGGCTGCTGTCCTCATTCTCTGGGGATGGCAGTCCACTTGTAGTCTTTGGTGACTTCAACATCCATCTGGAGAAGCCTTACACTGCAGACTTCCACTCACACACACAATTTTATCACATACATTTCGGGAAAACCTCTAGACATCTCTGATCATTTCTTTATTACATTTAACCTACATCTTACTACCTGTGTGCCACTGAGTCCTCTACCAGTTAATTTTAGTGTCATTCTGCCTTCCACCACCCACCCATTTCTCATCTCTGGATGTTGTGGCGGGAGGAGCAAACGACAGACACAGTGGGCGTGGCGTCAAGCCTCCGAGAGGTTTTTATTAAACAATAAGGGATAAAATAAAGTGTCCAAAGGGGAAAAAGTGTCCAAATAAACGGGGAATCTGGTGTCCTCGTTGTGCCGCGGGGCTTGTGCAGGAAGGTAGTGTTCAGAAGGGAAGGGTCCAGGGAAGGGGCGGAGTCCGGTGGCCGCACGCGCTCCCCTCTCGGGGCCGGGAGCGAGTGGCGGCGGCGTCTCGTGCGCGGCTCCTTCCATCTCCTTGGTTCCCGGCGCTTCTGGGGGATTCGACGGCCCGGCATCCTGGCCCGTCAGCCGCCTAACGGGTGCGGCAGTCCTCCTCGACGCTCCCTTCCTGGACCCACGAGGACACCAGCGTGCATGCACGGGGAAGAGACCGGTCTCCCGAGGAGAGGCGCGCTCGGCGTTTAAACGGCGGCGGTGATGAGGCTCTATTCACGTCAGGTGCGCCTCATCACACGCCGCCAGCCCTGCGTGTTCAGCGCCCCTCCTCTCTCACACACCCACTCCCGTCGGGAGCCTGGTGAAGGGCGGCGAATACGGGACGGGGTGGTGATGATGGACAGGGGGGAGGCAGCCGACTCGTCACAATGTGAATACAACAACTGACACTTTATGATCCACTTTAACTTCTTATTGAGACAATATCTGTCTAGACAGGCCAGTGCATACTACCCCTTTTAACCTTGGCTCACCAATGTACTAGATTTCTCTAATACAAAGTACTAAGTAGGCTTGACCAACATTTTTGTGGGAAGAAGAATTTATTGAAGATCATATAGCAGTTCTTCAATAGCAATATTACCATGTCATCCTTCAAACAATCTTAACCCTTGTAAGATTCTTAGCTTCTACTAAAGTTCTGTCTGTGGGATAGAAGACAAACCGAAGATAAATAGGCTACAAACAACAGATACTGGTAGGCTTTCCACTGGAGATCCTGCAATCTACAAGACGTTACTGAGGAATGCTGTTCCTTCATTATTCTAATGGAAGGGGTAATTTGGTTCACACCTTTATAGACACAGTTATATTAATTTTCACAGAATGGCCAACTGAACATTAACCAAACAGGTTTCAGAAGCGGCCATTCAACTGAGACTGCTTTGCTGTCGGTCTCTATATCCCTGCAGATAGCGAACGCTGATTCCAGATAATCAGTTCTCGTTCTGCTGGATCTATCTGCCACTTTTGACACTGTAAATAATCAGATTCTCCTGTCTACCATCACAGGATCCGCACTCACCTAGTTTGAATCTTATCTTGCAGGTAGTTCTTTCAGGGTTTCCTGGGGAGGAGAGGTTCCTCAGGAATCAGTTGTTGGACCTCTCCTCTTCACCATAAACACTACATTACTGGGACCCATTATACAAGCATCTGGTTTCTCCTACCATTGCTATGCTGATGACACACAGCTCTATCTTTCATTTCAACCAGACAATCCAACAGTAGCTGTATCGATCTCAGACTGAGAACCACTCGGCATGGATGAAGGAACATCTCCTGCAGCTCAACCTGGCAAGGACTGAGCTTCTCGTCTGCCCTGGCATTCCCACTGTACAGCATGATTTCACCATCCAGTTAGGTTCATCAAAAATTATTCTTTGATGACCAGCTGACTTTCAAGGACCACATTGTAAAGACAGCTTGATCATGCAGGTTTGCATTGCACTACATCAGGAGGATCAGTCCCTTCCAAACAAAGCATGCTGCACAACTTCTTGTCCAGGCCCTTGTCATTTCTAGGCTGGACTATTACAATGCTCTTCTGGCTCAACTTCCATCATGCACAAATAAAACCTCTATAAATGTTTCAGAACGTAGTAACACGACTGGTCTTCAATGAGCATCCACAGAACATCCACAGGTTCAGCACCCTCCCACTTCCACTTATTCATAGGAGTCTCTAGAAGCCTGAGATCTATAAACAACGCCTCGTGGTACCATCACTGAGAGGCACAAAATCACCTTGCAGAACATTTTCGTTAACAGTTCCTGGCTGGTGGAATGATTTTCCCAAACCTGCAGTAATTAACAGAACACCCAACACATTATCCGACAGCAATACTAATTTAATCCCAAAGCCGACCCCTTTGACACAAAAACTGCGACCCAAACTGCACCTGCATTAACACTAGAAATCCCAGAGTTTTTTACCCCTCCTTTAGCCAAGTGGATGCTAACTGGCTAGTCTTTTGGCTATCATTAGCATCAATTCATGTGTAAATGTGGTCATTACCTGAGCAATCTGCAGGGGGGTTGGGGGTGTGTGTGTGAATGGTTGCTGGTAGCTTGTTTGTATGTGTGGGGGAGGGAGGGCTGCTAAAAGCAGAGAACTTCATTGACCATGTCTCACATTGGCATAGCCAAGTCAGCAGTCTTCTCCATTATTGTTGTTTCAGCGAAGAGATACCCAGAATTTATACTGTAGGGATGGTCATTATTTGAAACTCAAATGTAAATATTCTAATATTTTGAGATACTGATTTTTGACTTTCATCAGCTGTAAGCTATAATCAAACAAAAAACAAAAAAAAAAACTTTTGAAATGTTTTACTTTACATGCAATGAATCTAAAACATATGAAAGTTTAACTTTTTGAAATAACTTACAAGAAAAAATGAACTTTTTCACAACATTCTAATTTATTGAGATGCACCTGTATATTTAACCGTGGTAATATTTTAATCCCGGTTTGTACTAAACTCATCTGGTGGGTTTGCTGCCAAAAAGCTCTTTTTTCAGTTTCTTCTGACCATAGAAGCCAGTGCCATTTGAAGTTCCAATCGTGTCTGACAACTGAATTTGTTGGAGTTTGTTTTTGGATGAGTGAGGAGAATTTTCCTTGAAACCCTCCCGAACATGTAGGTGATGTAGGGGATGTTTAAATGTTGTTTTTAGGTTTCTGACCCAAAGACTCAACTAATCTTTACAATTTTACAGCTGTGTCCTCTTCCAGGCAGATTTTTAACATCTTTAGTTGATTGGAAAGAATTTTTCAATGCTTTAACTAATTTCTTATTCTGCACATCAGAATTATATTCTTAGGTTTTACTCCTTGTGATGGATGATTAAGGGAATTTGGCCTTTGTGTTCCTCATATTTATAATCCTGTGGAACAGGAAGTCATGGCTGGACAATATCATACTCTTAGTCACCCTCGTGTGCTAAAAAATATAAATATGAATGGGAATATATGCACATACACGTACATATATAGCTACATATACGCGTGTGTGTGTTATATTACACAATTCAAGATAAGGGGGCAGGGAGGGCTGCTAAAAGCAGAGAACTTGATTGACCATGTCTCACATCGCTGTCACTTGCGCATAAACTCCTTAGCCGGAAAACCACCATCCTCGGCACAGTCAACAAGATTCGCCGGGAAATCCCTCAATCCGCTAGACACACAGATCGCAATGAATTCACCACTCAGGTATGTTGCAGGTCTTTTGTGGTTCTATGTTTATGTGTTTCTAATTTTTAGAATCAACACCGCCAAGTGTGTCATTGTGTGTAAAAGTGCTATGAAAATAACAATTTATCTTATTTATTAGGTGTTTTCAACCACTGCTGCTACGCTGACGGCGTATGCGCCCAAACGGAAGAAGACCGTCTACATTCTTAGCAGCATGCACAGCGTGATTCAGACTGATAATACCACCAAAAGGAAGCCAAACACTGTCACCCTTTACAACACCACAAAGTGGGGCGTGTACTCACTCACTTTTTAATATCATTTGTAAATGTGTACAAATGGTTGGTTTCTTTTTTATTTTATTTTGTACTGTTTTTATCAATAAATCTCAGCAACAAAGGAAAAAAAAAACATGTGTGTTGATTTCTCCCTAAGATGGCAAAGTGAAACACCAGTTTCCTTGAAGTGGCTCAGCATGGCCCCACATTGTTTACATAACAAAAGCAACTGTTCACAGCCAATTAAGGATATTAGCCTAAAGCCTTCCAGCCCATCGGCTGTCCTGCGGGTTTTATAGGTAGAAAAGCCAAATGGCTGCTCTCTGGGACTTCTAGTGTTAAGTCTCCTACATGAAGTAGACAAAACAAATTTATTCAAACTTTTATTCAAATTGTGAATAGATTAAAAAAAAGAGCAAAAAGCGCTCCCTTTAATATAATCACTACAGCTGTTAATCAGTGGCAGCGCAAATGGCTACCTGTCAACGTCCACCCAGCACCGCACCCGACACATAAATATTATTCCACTGGTTACATCAAATATTAGCGGTTTACCTGCCAGTGATTTAGGCTTCCCCCTTGTGGACACTAACATAATAGATAACTCTGGCTCCAGAGAGTGATTGTAAATTAAGTTTACATGAAATATGTTTGAAATTTCAATCTGTATCCTCTGAGATACTGTGATTTAATTGTAATCCTTCTCATAAAGTCACTAAATTCACCATTACCTGTTCACCTTTTAGCTTTGCTGTCTGTGTTCGATGTTAGAAAGTTGTTGAGAGATAACAAGAGATAATATGTTGAGAGATATTATGGCTATTAAAAATTAATAGCCATAATATGGACCATTGTAAATGCTGTGATACTGTGATACTCAGATACTGTGATTTCCTTCTCACATTGCTGATTTCATCATTAACTGTTCACCTAACCCTGGTCACGTTCGGTTACTACAGTCAGTTTGTTAAAACTCTCTCAAAGATCATTCAGTATTCCCATTATCATACTTGATTTGTAGATAAACGTCTATGGTTTTTGCATAAAATCACTTTATCTCGCTGGAGTTTATTGTTGTTTCTAAATCATGTTACTTGCTAGCGGATGTCTGTTAGAACAAAACATGGGAGAAGAAAAGACTATAAATTGATTTTAAGGTGCACATAACTGAAATTTAAATCTGTTAAAAGAAAATAAACTGAAAGTCGAAAAAGTCGTCGTCGTCATGACGTATTGTCAAGTATGGTGACCCATACTCGAAATTGGTGCTCTGAAATCCAAGTGCACACACACAGACACACACACACACCCGGAGCAGTGGGCAGTCATTTATGCTGCGGCGCCCGGGGAGCAGTTGGGGGTTCGGTGCCTTGCTCAAGGGCACCTCAGTCGTGGTATTGAGGGTGGAGAGAGCGATGGACCTTCACTCCCTCCACCTACAATCTTTAAATGTGCTTCATGTGAGAGTCATATGATTATTACCTCAGTGTCTCCAGTTTACAGTGAGGATCCTGTAGTACATCAGAAAGCAGCTTCACTGAATCTCCTAGTTTATTCCCAGACAGTCTCAGTTCTCTCAGGTGTGAGGGGTTTGATCTCAGAGCTGAAGCCAGAGCAGCACAACCTTCATCTGTGACGCCACAATAACCCAACCTGTAGAGAGATGAAAACCATACATGTGAAACACTATCAAACAGCTATCAAAAAAGCAATCAAACAACTTAATATAAATAAATATAAATAATTGTTAACACTTTCTATTAAGTCCGTATTTATAATACATCATGAAGGTATTATAATGAATGCATAAGGCATTATAAATAATTTTATTAAATGATGTATCTTCTCATGAATATTCATAAGAACAGTTTTAATGTATTATAACAGTTACTTATTTGTGTTTATAGCTTTTAAGAGTATGATGATTTATAGCACACAATGAACACGATCCATCCGCTTAAGTTATAATGTATTACAAGTCTCATATCTTGCCACGTTACTTATGTTACTTTACTTAAAGCAGATAAAGACCACTTATAATAATAATAATAACAATAATATATATGTTTTCTCTCAAACAGCCATAAGATCAGATATCAGATCAGATGAATGTGTAATATGACATTTGCTTTGAACATTTTTGTTTATAATATCAGTTTGATTATTTTGATGGCACCCTTTAGACAGCTGTTGATAAGTAACTCTGCAACTACATGTCATCTAGCAGTTATGAGAGTATTAGCAGTGTGTCTGCTGAATATACTGTATGCCAACACTTTATTTTGATTCTACCTACACTACCTAAGCCTACTAATACAATTAGTTATATATATATATATATATATATATATATATATATATATATATATATATATAACATTGCACTCAAGAGATGTAGTAAGAGATGTAGTTAATCTGTGCAGATCTTAAACAATGTCAAGCTATGATATATGATATAAGTAGATTTAATATGGTTCATTGTGTGTTATAAATATTCATACTCTTAAAAGTTTTTAGTTTTTGTGTTATGCATTCATTATAATGCCTTAAGAACACCCTTATAATGCATTATAAATACGGGCTTCATAGAAAGTGTTACCAATTAAATTAATTCATACCATGAGAAAAAAAGTGCAAATTTACACATACAAAAAAAAAAAAATGCTAAAACTGGATTATATCAACATTTATCTATTAATTGTGTAAATTGTAATTGGATGTAATTGAGTAAAAATGAAATTAATGTAAAGTCATGGCCAAAAATATTGGCACCCTTGGTAAATATGATCAAAGGCCCCTGTGAAAATTAATCTGCATTATTAATCCTTTTCATATTTTATTTTAAAAATTCACAAAAAAATCTAACCTTTCATTGGAGAATAAGAATTTAAAATGGGGGGAAATATCATTATGAAATAAAAAAAAAATTCTCAAATACACGTTGGACACAATTATTGGCACCCCTAGAAATTCTTATGAGTAAAATATCTCTGAAATATATTCCCATTCATATTCACAATTTTGAGCACTCATACATTATGAACATGAAATTATCCAGCCATGGCTTTCTGTTTCACAGAAACATAAATAGGAGGGAAAACAAAGCCCAAATTCCCTTAATCATCCATCACAATGAGAAAAATCAAAGAATATATTTCTGATGTGCGGCAAAAGATAATTGAGCTTCACAAATTAGTGAAGTGGCTTTAAGAAAAGAGCTAGAGCAGTGACAATTCCCATTTCCGCTATCAGGGCAATAATTAAGAATTTTCAATCAACATAAAATGTTATGAAGCTGTCTGGAAGAGGACATGTGTCTATATCGTCCTAATGCATTTACATTTATTCATTTAGCTGACGCTTTTATCCAAAGCGACTTACAATTGCTATATATGTCAGAGTTCGCACGCCTCTGGAGCAACTAGGGGTTAAGTGTCTTGCTCAGGGACACATTGGTGTCTCACAGTGGATTCGAACCCGGGTCTCTCACACCAAAGGCATGCGTCTTATCCACTGCGCCATCACCACCATAATGCACGGTGAGAAGGAGAGTTTGAGTGGCTAAAGACTCTCCAAGGACCACAGCTGGAGAACTGCTGAAAATAATTGAGTATTGGGTCAGAAAACCTTAAAAAAAAAAAATTGTCAAACAGCACCTACATCACCACATGTTGTTTGGGAGGGTTTCAAGAAACATTCTCCTAGCTCATCCAAAAACAAACTCCAGCATATTCAGTTATCAGACACGACTGGAACTTCAAATGGGACTGGCTTGCCACCAGAGGACGCTTCCGCTTCCGGCACACACCCAGACTGAGATCACACACACACACACACACACACACAGGGCCTTGCCCTTTTCGCCTTTTTATTCCGTGATATTTGGTTCGATCTCGCTCGACTTTCAATGCAATAACATTATGCCATACGGAACCGTTTGCCACTGAACCTGCTTTAACGACGACAGTGGGGCTTTGACAGCCTTAGTCAAACGGGTTGGTGCGTATGGTCGGGTTGTTAGATAATACGCCATACGGAACCTTTTGCCACTGAACCTGCTTTAACGACGACAGTGGGGCTTCGACTGCCTAATTCAAACGGCTTTCTATAACGTGTGAATATATCCACTATAGCGTTCTAGAACAAAACCAATCAGAGCGCCTTGTTATCACTAGTTTTATTCTGATTCTCGAGTCTGCTATTAGCTTATAGCCCGTTAGCATCGGCAGCGTGGCTGCCGCTAATCTCGCTTACATTGCAAATCCTGTATTCACACACATTACTATCATTTCACTGTTACTTGCTTAAATGGCGGATTTGTGTCTACCTTTGAGTGCAGGTGAGGACACGTTCGAGCTGCATTCGGTGCAGCTGGAGCTGGAAGCCGTGGAGAAGCAGATCCGCGACCTGGTGGAGAAGCAGGCCCAGCTGAGAGAGCGGAGAGCCGCGCTGGAAACATTCCGGGCTGACGCTCACAAATCCGGGGTAGGTATACAGCATGCTGCTAACACTCCCAACACCTCTACTCCGTGTGTTTCTCTGCACAGACCCTGTGCACCCAGGACGCGATCTTCCCAGATGTCCTTCACTCCGGCGCCGGGACACCACGGACCCTGGGTGCTGCAGCAGAGGAGGACGCGAGCTAGGCCTCGGGTGACGACCTTCTCTCCCCCCCGTCTTCGAGATCTCCACAAGGAACCAATTCGCCCCCCTCCGCGAAACAGAACGCGACGTTGTGATCGTCGGAGTCTCCATTGTCCGGCACGTCTGTGCTACGCTAGCTGAAGGTAAAGTACACGCTTCTAACATCCCCACCACCTCTACTCCGTGTTTCTCTGCACAGACCCTGTGCACCCAGAACGCAATCTTCCCAGATGTCCTTCATCTCCACCCGGAACCGCTTCGCCCCCCTCCGCGAGAAGGAACGCGATGCTGTGGTCGTGGGAAGCTCCATCGTCCGGCACGTCCGTGCTATGTCAGCTGAAGGTAAAGTGCACACTCACTGTTTCCCCGGTGCTCGTGTTCTCAATGTTTCTGCGCAGATACCCGCTATCCTGAAGGGCAACGAGAACATCGGTGCTGTCGTGCTGCACGCGGGGGCCAACGACATCAAGCTGCGGCAGATGGAGACACTGAAGAGGGACTACAGGAGCCTGATCGAGACGGTACGCAGCACATCGCCCGCGGCGAAAATAATCGTGTCAGGACCGCTTCCCACGTATCGACAAGGAAAAGAAAGGTTCAGTAGACTGTTTGCTTTAAACGAATGGTTATCGTCATGGTGTAAAGAACAGAAACTGCTCTTTGTTAATAATTTGAATATTTTCTGGGAGCGTCCTAGGCTTTTCCGTGCTGATGGCCTGCACCCCAGCAGAGTCGGAGCGGAACTCCTGTCGGACAACATCTCCAGGACGCTACGCTCCATCTGACTAGTAAGCCAATTCTCAAATAACTGCTATGATGACTTTTGTTCTACACACTTAAAAGATAGAAGCACTTGCGTTGTCCAATCTATACAGACTGTGTCTGTTCCCCGAATAGCGAGGTCAAAATATAAATTTAATGCAGGATCTAGAAAAAATCTGACCGTGATTAAACCAGAAAAACGCAAAATAAATGAACAAAAACAATTTTTTAAACTTGGGCTCCTAAAAATTAGATCACTCGCACCCAAAGCAGTTATTGTAAATGAAATGATCACAGATAATAATTTTGATGTACTCTGCCTGACTGAAACCTGGTTGAAACCAAATGAATATTTTTGTCTAAATGAGTCTACTCCACCAAGCTACTGTTATAAACATGAGCCCCGTCAGACTGGTCGTGGCAGCGGTGTGGCAACAATATATAGTGATATTCTCAATGTTACTCAGAAAACAGGATACAGGAGGTTTAACTCATTCAAACTACTTCTGCTTAATGTTACACTGTTAGATATGCAAAAGAAATCTCTCCTATCTCTTGCTCTGGCTACTGTGTATAGACCGCCAGGGCCATATACAGATTTCCTAAAAGAATTTGCAGATTTCCTCTCAGATCTACTAGTTAATGTTGATAAACTGCTAATTGTCGGAGATTTTAACATTCACGTTGATAATACAAATGATGCGTTAGGACTTGCGTTTACTGACCTAATAAACTCTCTTGGAGTCAAGCAAAACGTCACCGGCCCCACTCATCGTTTTAATCATACGCTAGACTTAATTATATCGCATGGACTTGATCTTACCGATATAGATATCGTACCTCAAAGTGATGATGTTACTGATCATTTCCTTGTATCGTGCATGCTGCGTATTACTGATATTAATTATATGGCTCCGCGTTATCGTCCGGGCAGAACTATTGTTCCAGCCACCAAAGACAGATTCACAAATAACCTGCCTGATTTATCTCAACTGCTCTGTGTACCCATAAATACGCATGAACTAGACAAAATGACTAGCAACATGGGCACTATCTTCTCTAATACATTAGAAGCTGTTGCCCCCCTCAAATTGAAAAAGGTTAGAGAAAAACGTACTGCGCCATGGTACAACAGTTATACCCATTCTCTCAAGAAAGAAACTTGCATTCTTGAGCGCAAATGGAGAAAAACTAAATTAGAAGTTTTTAGAATTGCGTGGAAAAACAGTATGTCCATCTATAGACAGGCTCTAAAAGCTGCCAGGGTAGAGCATATCCGCAAACTCATAGATAATAACTAAAACAATCCAAGGTTCTTATTTAGCACAGTGGCTAGATTAACAAATAAACAGACACCACCCGATCTAAATATTCCCCCACAGTTTAATAGTAATGATTTTATGAATTTCTTTACTGATAAAATAGATAACATCAGAAATACAATATCAAATGTAGATTCTACTGCGTCTAGTATTTCAGCTTCATTCATCGCACCCAAAGAAAAACTGCAGTGCTTTACAACTATAAGACAGGAAGAGCTAAATAAACTTATCAGTGCATCTAAACCAACAACGTGTTTATTAGATCCTGTACCTACTAAATTACTGAAAGAGTTGTTACCCGTAGCAGAAAAACCACTTCTCAATATTATTAACTCATCGTTATATTTAGGTCACGTCCCAAAAGCATTCAAGGTGGCGGTTATTAAGCCTCTTATTAAGAAACCACAACTAGATTCAAATGAACTGGCAAATTACAGACCCATTTCAAATCTTCCGTTTATGTTAAAAAATTTAGAAAAAGTTGTCTCTACTCAATTATGCTCCTTTTTGCAAAAAAATGATCTCTATGAAGAATTCCAATCAGGTTTCAGGCCAAATCATAGCACAGAAACTGCACTTGTTAAAATTACGAATGACTTACTACTTGCTTCAGATCAAGGCTGCATCTCATTGCTAGTATTACTTGATCTTAGTGCTGCGTTTGACACTATAGACCATAATATACTCATAGATCGATTACAAAACTATATTGGTATTCAAGGACAGGCTTTAAGATGGTTTAGATCCTACCTGTCCGCTCGCTACCACTTTGTTCATTTAAATGGGGAGTCATCTCAATTATCACCAGTAAAGTATGGAGTACCACAAGGATCTGTCCTAGGTCCTCTGCTATTTTCAATTTACATGTTGCCCCTTGGAAATATTATTAGAAAACACGGGATAAGTTTTCATTGCTATGCTGATGATACTCAACTATATATCTCAACAAGACCAGATGAAACTTCTCAACTATCTAAGCTAATAGATTGTGTAAAAAGTGTAAAAGATTGGATGACCAATAATTTCCTCCTATTAAATTCAGATAAGACAGAGATATTACTTATTGGACCAAAAAACAGTACACAGAATCTCGTGGATTATAATTTGCAACTAGACGGATGCACTGTTACGTCCTCTAAAGTCAAAAATCTGGGTGTTATTTTAGACAGCAACTTGTCCTTGGAAAATCATATTTCCCATGTTACAAAAACAGCATTCTTCCATCTCAGGAACATTGCTAAGCTTCGAAGCATGCTACCTGTTTCTGATGCAGAAAAGCTAGTTCATGCATTCATGACCTCTAGACTGGACTATTGTAATGCACTGCTAGGTGGTTGTCCTGCATCTTCAATAAACAAGCTACAGATAGTCCAAAATGCAGCGGCTAGAGTTCTTACCAGATCAAGAAAATATGATCATATTACTCCAATTTTACAGTCTCTGCACTGGCTACCTATTAAGTTCCGTATCATTTACAAATTATTATTACTTGCCTATAAGGCCCTTAATGGTTTAGCTCCTGCGTACCTAACTCGTCTTCTACCACGCTATAATCCAACCCGCTCTCTAAGGTCGCAAAACTCTGGACTTTTGGTAGTACCTATGATAGCAAAGTCCACTAAAGGAGGTAGAGCTTTTTCACACTTGGCTCCCAAACTCTGGAATAGCCTTCCTGATAACATTCGGGGTTCAGATACACTCTCTCTGTTTAAATCTAGATTAAAGACATCTCTTTAGCCAAGCATTCACATAATGCATCTTATAATCTTGTACTGCAGTTATAGCTGATCAGACGTACATTATTATTATTCTTTAGCTTGGGTTGAACAATTCATTTTTGCTTAGATGGAACAGCAGCTACACTAATCATGTCTCTGCTTGTCTCTCCGTTTCTGCCACGGGATTAACATCCCGTGGTAGCTAGGAATTACAGAACTTCAGTCTGGATCCAACCATTACATGATCTGAGATGACCGAACACCTGAGATGGAGGATCAGCGCCGGGAGATGACGTATGTGGCCCTGATCGTAGGCGGAGGCCAGACACCTGGATGAGCGCCAGAGACAGATCCCCATTGAGGACCCCGCCACTTAGACAGCCATCGGAAAAGACCACTGGAACCAGCTGAGCCCTTACAATCTGACTTTCTGCAGTTTGGAATTGAACTGCTGGTTTGTTTGGCCAGAGGAGAATTGGCCCCCCAACTGAGCCTGGTTTCTCCCAAGGTTTTTTTCTCCATTCTGTCACCGATGGAGTTTTGGTTCCTTGCCGCTGTCGCCTCTGGCTTGCTTAGTTGCGGACGCTTCATTTCCAGCGATATCGTCGACCTGATTGCAAAGACACTATTTAAACTTATTGACACATTATTTTCCTTTTTTGATATTGTGCAGTGCTTTGACACAATTTGCACTGTAAAAAGCGCTATATAAATAAAGGTGACTTGACTTGACTTGACTGGCTTCTATGGTCAGATGAAACTAAAAAATGAGCTTTTTAGCAGCAAACACTCAAGATGGGTTTGGTGAACACAGGGATAAAAAGTACCCCATGTGTACAATTAAATATACTGCTGTATTTTTGATGTTGTGGGCCTATATTTCTGCTGGAGGTCCTGGACATCTTGTTTAGATACATGGCATCATGGACTATCAAATACCAACAGATTAAAAAAAATCAATAAGTGACTGGATCTTCCAACTGTACAATAATCGAAACATAACCCTCAAAAACAGCACAAAAATGGGTCACTGATCATAAAACCAAGCTTCTGCTATGGCCATTTCAGTCCTCTGACCTGAACCCTGTAGAAAAGGAGGGAGGTGAACTGAAGAGAAGCACTACCATCATGGTGCTGGGAATCTAAAGGGTTTGGAGTGATTCTGGATGAAGGAATGGTATCTGATCTCTTGTCAGGTGTTCTCTAACCTCATCAGGCATTATAGGAGAAAATTTAGAGCTCTTAAACTGGCAAATGAAGGTTTCAAAAAGTATTGAATAAAAGGGTGCCATTAATTGTGGCCAATGTGTATTAGAGAAAAAACATTTCAGAATTATATTCCCAAATTTGAATTCGAATGCCCAAAGAAATCTTTTACAGTGTCTCTGTATTGAAAACACATAAAAATGCAGACCACTAAAATAATAGCTACAGCACTGAAGATTTATGAGCTTTTGACTCTGATTTTCTTAATATTTTAACAGTGAAGTGATTGTTTTCATTGATACTTACTGAACTGATCTAGATTCTTTAATCACAGGCAGCAGCTTCTGAAGAACTCTCATATTTTCAGGATTATTCTTTCCTTTAACAAATTTATTAAGACGAAACTCATTCAGTTCCTCTTCTGATGTCAACAACACAAAAACTACAGCTGACCACTGAGATGAAGAGAGTCCGGCTTCACTTAAATTTCCAGATTTCAGATACTGTTGTATTTGCTCCACTAGTGAACGATCACCCAGTTCATTCAGACAGTGGAACAGATTGATGGATTTCTCTGGAGAGTCAATGGTCCTGATCTTCTTCTTGATGTACTCAACTGTTTTCTCATTGCTGTCAGAGCTGCTTCTTTTCAGCATCATTATTCGTTGTAGGAGAATCTGATGAGACTCCACTGACAAACCCAGAAGGAACCGCAGGAAAAGATCCAGATGTCCATTTTTACTCCGTAGAGCCTCATCCACAGCTCTCTGATGCAGCTCAGATAATGAAACATGTTCTGATGAACTGAGTTGAAACAAGACCTTCACTTTAGACCACAAACTCTGTTTGGTGATTGGCTCAATCACATTTATGTCGTGGTTTGTCCAGGAGAGGTGCACATATAGAGCTGCTAGATGTTCCTGAATGCTCAGATGAACAAAGCAGAAGACTTTCCCCTGATACAAGCCCAACTCCTCTCTGAAGATCTGAGTGCACAATCCTGAGTACACTGATGCTTCTCTCACATCAATGCCACACTCTCTCAAGTCTTCCTCATAGAAGATCAGGTTTCCTTTCACAAGCTGCTGGAAAGCCACTTTCCCCAGTTTGAAGATCATGTCTACATCTGTCACCTTCTCATAGTCCTTCTCACGTTTGATGTTGGTCTGAAGGATCAGGAAGTGTGTGTACATTTGAGTGAGAGTCTTGGGAATCTCTCCACTCTCTGCTGGACTCAACATCTTCTCCAGAACAGCGGCTGAGATCCAGCAGAACACTGGGATGTGGCACATGATGTAGAGACTCCTTGATGACTTCAGGTGTGAGATGATTGTATTGGCCAGACTCTGATCACTGATTCTCTTCCTGAAGTATTCCTGCTTCTGTGGCTCATTGAAGCCTCGTACCTCTGTCACTCGATGGACACACTCAGAGGGGACGAGATCAGCTGCTGCTGGTCTGGAGGTGATCCAGATGAGAGCAGAGGGAAGCAGATTCCCCTCAATCAGGTTCATCAGCAGCACATCCACTGAGGCTGATTCAGATATATTACACAGTTTCACTTTACTCTTAAAGTCCAGAGACAGACGACACTCATCCAGACCATCAAAGATGAACAACACTTTATATTCATCACTGGATATTTCCATTTCTTTAGTTTCAGGGAAAAACACATGAAGAAGATCTGAAAGACTGAGTGTTTTGTCCTTCATCAGATTGATTTCTCTGAAAGGAAGTGGAAATATGAGCTGGACGTCCTGATTCTCTTTCCCTTCAGCCCAGTCCAGGATGAACTTCTGCACAGAGACTGTTTTTCCAATGCCAGCGACTCCCTTTGTCAGCACAGTTCTGATGGCTTTGTCTTGTCCAGGTAAAGGTGTAAAGATGTGATTGCATTTGATGGCTGTGTCCTCTGTTGCTGCTCTCCTGGATTGTGTCTCAATCTGTCTCACCTCATGCTCATTACTGATCTCTCCACTCTCACTCTCTGTGATGTAGAGCTCTGTGTAGATCTCATTCAGGAGTGTTGGGTTTCCCTGCGTCGCTGTTCCCTCATACAGACGCTCAAACTTCTTCAGCAGATTTGATCTGAACCTGTTGAGGACTTCATGGCTGGAAAATTAAAATACTACATTATTACATGAGCTACAGAGGTAAATGTACAGAGCAAAACGTCTTTTTTGTTTTCTGTGTTATGAGACACTGAACATATCATAGGGTTTATGAAATGTGTCAGTTATTAATGATGTATTTGAGTAATGTGTGATGATGCACTGCATTAATAAATCCCACAGTTTACCTTACACCAGGATACGTGTCTTGTGGTTGATTCATAGGCTGGTCATATTTCTTACAGACAAGTTTTGTTACTGATTTGTGTTGCTGGATTGACCTTGAATCATGAATCAAACATTCTGACATTGGTGACATTTTTCTCATTACCATAATAACAGTTGTGACTGTAAAAAATAAATACCATTTAAATAAATGTAAATAAATAAATAAATCTACTTCTACTCTGTGCTCTATATCTGCTCATTGTCATTAGATTTATTGCATTTCCTAACCAGACTTCTGTTCATATTTATTTATTATAATGCTGTATAATAATGACAGTTTATTTTAAAATATCTTACTATAAATCACATCTTTAATAAAACAGTTTAATACTTGGTTATACCTTGTGTCATCACTCTTAAAATCAATTAGATGATCCATAGAAGCATCACTCCTCATAGACACACAGCTGGGCTCTGCTTCTGATTTCTTCTGATCAACTGAACTATACAAATATTAAAATATTAGATGAAATAATCACATGATACAATGCCATAAAAACACTTCAATTTTGTCTGTTAATGAAATATTGTACCTGAGATTTGGTGGATGTCCTATAGACTCGTCACTCCTCATAGACACACAGCTGGGCTCTGCTTCTGATCTCTTCTGATCAACTGAACTATAACAGACAATCCTTTCAATTACTGGATTCATATTAACTTTTGATTAAAAAAAGAAGATATTTTCCTCTTTACTATGTTGATACAGAAACCATAAACTAGTTATATAAATTAAAGTTATTTCATAGACTCTCTGCCATAATAACTAATACAAATATCACAATAACATAAATACCTGTAAAACAAAATATAAATGTGACACACATCTGGCTCTGATCTCTTCTGCTGAACAGATTTAATGAGGACATTCATTTTAATAAAGGACCTTTAAAAATAAAACATTAAAAAGTCACTTTATGAGGAGGCTGTATGGTCTTATTGTTTTAAATAAAATTCAATTTTTTCACTTAAAAAACACTGAAAGGGTGTTTGGTATGAATATTTAGACCTGGTGACTTTGTTCACACATTCTTTGTTTCGCTCACAGACAGCATTTAAAATCAGGCTGCCTGTTGTGGAAAAATACTCACCCTCATATAAAAGTTTATTTAGTTCACATATATACAATATTTGTAGGGGACTTTTTAAAAAGTTGATGTTAAAATGTTATGAATTTAATTTTTAGATTTTTCAAAATCTACCTGTAAATGACTTGTAGCTTTAAGTCAAGTTCAAGTTGAGCTTTATTGTCATTCTGCTACATGTGGGGACATACAGTGGAACGAAATGTCGTGTCTCGCAGGACCACGGTGCTACATAAATATAGACATACAACAATGAAGTAAAAAACACTATAAACCTATACACTACTAACCTACTGACAGATTTAACTATAAGTATACTATATATTAATATTTACCCTATACAAACTAAAAATAAGAGATAAAAAATACAAACTATACGAATGCTTCACATAAATACTGTACATGCAAGGAGAGGTAGGGGTTTCCATGTTTCAGGAGGTAGGGGTTTGCATGGGGTTTCAGAGGGGGGCGGGGTGATTTGAGTTCAGGGCTCTCACAGCCTGGGGGAAAAAGCTGTTGAGCAGTCTGGCGGAGCGGGCTCTGATGCTCCGGTGCCGTCTTCCTGATGGTAGGAGCTGGAAGAGACTGTGGGAGGGATGGATGGAGTCCTTCACAATGCTGTTGGTTTTTCTGGAGCATCGTGTAAGGAAGATGTCCAGGATGGAGGGGAGAGGGGCACCGATGATCTTTGCAGCTGTGTTCACTGTCCGCTGGAGGGTCTTGCGGTCAGCAGCACTGCAGTTCCCGTACCAGACAGTGATGCAGCTGGTCAGCACACTCTCAATGGTGCCTCTGTAGAATGTGGTGAGGATGGGTGGAGGGAGACTTGCTCTTTTCAGCCGGTGGAGAAAGTGTAGGCGCTGTTGTGCCTTTCTGGAGAGTGACATGGTGTTGGTGGTCCAGGTGAGATCCTCTGAGATGTGCACCCCCAGGAATTTAGTGCTGCTGACTCTCTCCACAGTCGAGCTGTCGATGGTCAGTGGGGGGTGGTCAACGGAGTTTCTTCTGAAGTCCATCACAACCTCCTTTGTCTTCTCCACTTTGAGGGACAGATTGTTTGTGCCACACCATTCAGCCAGCTGTGCCACTTCCTCTCTGTAGTGCGTTTCATCGTTGTTGCTGATGAGACCGACCACTGTTGTGTCATCAGCAAACTTGATGATGTGGTTGGAGCTGAACTTGGCAGTGCAGTTTGGGCTCCCGCGCGGGAACGGTGAAATTTGGTTTGGTCAACATTAAATTGAGAAGAATATTAAAGCGGCTGTTTACTTGACAAAAGCAAAGCAAGGCAAGTCAGACATCTGGAAACAATTCTCAATTGTCAATGAAAAAAATGGGAAAGAGTTAAACTTAAGTTGTGTGCACAAGGACATAAATCTGGCACCTCTGTCCTGAGATGGCATACCTATTTTCTAAGTTTTATGTACTTAAGTTAAAGTACTTTAATATTTTGCTTTGGCTTATTTAGCTTATTTAAACTGTTTGTTAACAGCTGGTCATTGCACACTGAGTCCGACATTTTCGTGTGCGTTTTTCCGGGGTTTTTTTTTTTCGTATTCCTCATCCTATCAAAATGCATGCTACGGATGAGAAAACGCAGAAATCGAAGCTGATGCGATTTTTTTTTTTTTTTTTTTTTTTTTTATGATGGACGAAAGTTTTGGAGGCAGTGTGTAAACCTGATTGACATAACCTAATGTGAGGTGGTATTTATTTTTTAACTTGCGAAAATTTCGGACTGGGTGTGCAGTGACGTTTAAACGGTTTAGTAAATCGTTTGGTGCTTATCAGTAGGCTATATAAAAAACGGAGGTGCTGCTATTTGTGCTTTTGTTTTAATATTTTATAATTCTAATAAAAAATACCCAATGTTTTTGTCAGGTGTGGTGCTTTGATTTTAACATTACTTCATCTTATTTAAACGCAATCGTGTTTAAAGTCTGCTATTCTGGATGTTAAGTTGAACGAATATATTTGAGTAGGCTATTTGTGTAGCTGACATTTTTTACAAGCTCTGAGAGAAAGTCCGTGGGCAGGAGTGGAACACGCAGATAGCGGGAGCGGGCGGGTGCGGGTTTAAGAAAACAGTCCCGCACAGGGCTCTACAGCACCTAAGCATCGCGCACCTGTGTAGCGCTAACAGGTGCACGAGGCAAGCGCATTCAGCGCAGCTGCCCCTGCCACGCAAAGATTTCACACGCATTGCCAAACAAGCTTTCTGTTTTCAACCAGTTTCTGGGGATACACACATTAAAATAATAATAAAAAAAGTCAAAATAATAACAAAAATAAAAATCACTAATTTGTATTATGTGTTCTAATAACATCAAATTATCAATAAATTATTTTTCTGATGTCTCTTTATGGTCTTGCTGTTATTAGTGTTAAAATAGTAAGCGTGTAAAGTACCTGCATCCTGGAGAAAGCTCTTGATCTCGGGGTGTTTGTGTGTGATTCATGATGAAGAGAGAGATCTCAAACACTTACTCAAACTAATCATTCAGCTGAACACATCCTGAGAGTTCACTCAAATACACAATCTTACTCTCATGTTAACACAAATGATGAAATCAACCACAGACAACACGGAACAACAACTAAACCACTTCATCTGCTGAAAAATAAAGATATCAAAGAACACACGTCCTGCAGGAGAAAATGAAAGCGGAACTCACTTGCGCTTCCTCTGCCAGCATGACCACTGCAGTCACGCCATCTACGCCCAAAAATTGGTTGTGCCTCTACAGGGCGTTGCGTGGCAGTGATATATAGACATGAAGCTTCGAAACCTTTGCCATTTATTTTTCTTTGATTTGATTTTTATTTTTTATTTTTTAAAGAGTGGGTCGGATCGTGTATCAAACTGAAACCACGCACTGTCTGGATAATATTAACCTGATTAAAAACACATTTTACAGACACTTCTTATTTAATGGTATTTTATTGTTTAATTGTTTTAATGATGTATTACATTTTCAATAACACACTTGAAATGGGTTTGTAAAAGGTTTTTTGTTTTTAAAAAAAAATCATAAAAAATAAAAGTGCCTAAGTACCACAGTGGTAATTTTTAATTATTTTAATCTTTTATTTTATTTTATTTTATTATTTTTTAAATAATTTTATACCAAAGTCATGACAAATGCTATTTACATTGCTATGTATTTTAAAAATTCATAAAAATATAAAATTGTTTTCTGCAAACTCCACCAGATTCTTGTTCTGCATCTCCCCATGTACCACTGAGGTGATTTTCATGTTGTTTTACTGCATCATCTTTTAAAAATTGCATACCAAAGTCATAACAAATGCTATTTACATTGCTGTATAAACATTTAAAAAATTCATAAAAATATATTTAAAACAAATTTCCACATATTCCACCAGATTCTTGTTCTGCATCTGCCCAAGTACCACTGAGGTGATTTTCATGTTGTTTTACTGTATCATCTTAATTAATAATTGCATACCAAAGTCATAACAAATGCTATTTTCATTGCTATGAAGACATATTTTAAACATTCATAAAAAAGGTCAAATCAAATTGTTGTTGAAACTCCACCATATTAGTTTGCAGAAAACATTTTGATTTTTGATTTTTATGATTTTTTTTTTAAATGTCTATACAGCAATGCAAATAGCATTTGTCATGATTTTGGTATGCAATTATTAAAAAATGATAAAACATGAAAATCACCACAGTGGTACTTGGAGAGATGCAGAACAAGAATCTGGTGGAATTTGCAGAAAACAATTTGATTTTATAGTTTTATGAATTTTTAAAATGTCTATATAACAATGTAAATAGCATTTGTCATGACTATGGTATGCAATTATAAAAAAAAATTAAAAAAGATTTAAAAATGACCACTGTAGTACTTGGAAGATGCATAACAAGAATTTGCAGTAATCTATTCAGTAAATATAATTTTATTTTTTCTTTATGAATTTTTTTTAAAACAAAAAAACATTTTACAAAGCCATTTCAAGTGTTTTATTGAAAATTTAATGCATTAGTAATACAATTAAACAATAGAATACAATTAAATAAGAAGTGTCTGTATAATGTGTTTTTAATCATTTTATTATCCCGTTTACATTTGTGTAGTATCTTCAGATACTATCAAAAGAAAACTCAGATGAGCCAAAAGTTCTCGATGGTCACTTTATTGAGGACCCATAGCAGTGTTCAGACATACACACCAGCATGGCCATAGAGCAGACATTATAGAAAAGTGAAGCGAAAACATTTCAGTATGGCCGCTGCCATTATGAGTAAATGACGTCATTTGGAGCCAGAGTCTGCGCAGTAGAGTTGTGGGGCGGAGCCGCGGAACCAAACTCCCACCCAAACTCCTGCAGACCCAATCAACCATAACGACACGCCCCGTTTTTATAGCATCAAATTATTAGCCAAAATCACACTTACCACAAAAACAAACAATTGAACATATATCAGCGTGATAACAACTACCTTAAATGACCAAAATCATATTTTGGAAAATTGTATTGGAAGTGTAATAATTTTTTTTGTTATGACTCAAGTCCCATTCGTTTACATGGAGAGGGCGGGGTTTATGACCTGCACTGCAGCCAGCCACCAGGGGGCGATCAAAGAGTCAAAAGTCTCGGTGCCTGTGTTACGGTGGACTTTGACTCAGACTCAGACTCAGGTGCACTCGTTCCTCTACCTGAAACTCAGTTGAAGGAACCAAAGCACAAAAAAGGCAGGAATGATGATGGCGATCTGCAGTCTCCTTTAGCCACGTTAATTATAACGTCCCTCAAGTCCGTCATTAATGAAAGAGCCGACATCCTTGATAAAGGCATCTAGGAAGTGAAAATGTCAGTTGAATTTCTGACAGAAGAAATAAAGGATGTGAAAGGGAAAGTGGAGCGAGTTGACAAACGGGTGACTACTGTGGAAAAAAGAATCGGGTAGCTGGAAAACAAAGTACAGGATCTCTCCAGATATCA
Organism: Barbus barbus; assembly: GCF_936440315.1. Taxonomy (NCBI): domain Eukaryota; kingdom Metazoa; phylum Chordata; class Actinopteri; order Cypriniformes; family Cyprinidae; genus Barbus; species Barbus barbus. The sequence goes on along the minus strand of NC_136746.1, from coordinate 30,138,836 downwards.
GAGGTGGTGGAATCTGCGCCTTTACGGTTTGCCCGAACAACCAGGAGAAAACGTCAGACAGAAAGTTCTGGATATTTGTGAGGCTGTCATCCCAGCATCTGCTGGCAAAGCTCATGAGTTCATGGATGTTGTTCACCATTTGGGGAAAGTGAGGAGCGAGAATGCTTTGTCCTCTGGTCAAAAACCTCGAGGGATTATTCTAAATTAAATCTAAATATCCTAATTTGCTTATTGTTTTGGGTGGAGACTTTAATCAAACTATTAATACTAATTTGGACAGATCACCACCTAGACATGTCTCCTTTGCAATACTCATCTCTTGGAAGTAGTCAGTATAATCTGAGAGATGCCAACAAAGAAGACATAGGCCAATCAGTGTTTTGTCAGTCCGTGGGTGACAATAAACTTGCTCCTTTTGTAGAAGATATCAAGTTTCTCAGGACCATGGAGAATTAATTCTTCCAAGATTCTACAAACAGCTGGGTAGCCCCACTACCTTTTCGAAAGCCACGGCAGTGTTTGCCTAATAATAGGGCCTATGCCATGAGTAGGTTCAAGGCTCTGAGCCTCACACTTGAGAAACGTCCAGAAATGAAAGCTCACTTCATTGGATTGGATTGGATTCAATTTATTGTCATTGCACATGTAGGTACAAGGCAACGAAATGCAATAGAGAAGAAAAATACAGCACAACATGAGGAAAGGAAGGAGAAAAAATAATCCTCACACTATGCTCCTGAACGGGAGTACAGTGTGAGAACAGACAAAAAAAACCTCAGCATAGAGCACAGTCAATACAGGAACTTGCAGAGAGTAATCCAGTTCAGACGAACAGCCATCCGGTCTGCAGCCATTACAGCGCTAACACAGACCCGTTATCAGACTGACAGGAAGAAGCGGCAAAGGCGTTGGATGGGGGTAATGGGAGGTGAATAAATATCTGTATGTATGAGCGTATGAGTGTGTGTATGTGTAAGTTTGTGTGCCTAGAGATCCGCCGCGCTGGCACTCCAAACAAGTTGTCTCAGTCCGCAGATTGTGGTGCGACACAGCAATTGCCATTGAAACGACCTTGGCCGGAGCCCAAACGCTCGACAATCACAAGGTGTTTGTTGAGGGGGGAGGGAAGAAAGAGCGTCTCCCTGCAGCATTCATCCGGGGAGTTAGATTCCAGAGCAATCTTGCCAAGCTGTTCTGTTGTTTTGGAAAGCCGAAAAGAGATAAGATTGTTTAGTCTTTGGGCGAACAGCTGCCTAATTTCCCAGCTATTCTCATTGTCCATTCTGATCTCCTTGTCCATCGAGAAGATTGTGTCAATTGCGTTAAGAGACCAGTTGATCAGATCCATAATTTCGGTTTTGTAGAATAGTGCAGAGAGAGTCTCTTCAGTGTTAGACAAGGACAAGACGAGAGAGCAAGCAGGGGAGGTAAGGGTAGGGAGGGAAGAAAATGCGACAGCCTTAGCTGAGAGCCAAACGAGAAAATCATGGAATTCATGCAGAAAATATTAGACAGCCACCACGCGGAGCTTGCTCCTCCAGTGCAAGAAGGTAAAGAATACTGGTATCTGCCGTTCTTTGGAGTGTACCACCCGCATAAACACAATCAGATATGTGTGGTTTTCGACTCTAGTGCCAAGTTTAATGGTGTTTCACTTAATGACGTGCTACTTACTGGGCCGGACATGGACAACAGTCTGCTAGGTGTTCTTTTGAGATTTAGAAAGGAGCCAGTAGCAATTACAGCGGATATCCAGCAGATGTTCCACTGCTTCCTCGTGCGTGAGGACTGTAGAGATGTTCTTCGTTTCATCTGGTATAAAGACAATGATCCAGCGAAAGAGGTTGTTGATTACCGGATGAGGGTTCACGTGTTCGGAAACAGCCCTTCACTTGCAGTGGCCATTTATGGGCTACGTAAATTGGCACAAGAGGCAAAAGATGAATTCGGCACAGATGTGAAAGACCGTGAACAGATATTATTTGATAAGTTAATATCATATTTTTGAAAATATAGTGAATTCATTGGTTGAGTTGAGTAGTCACTGTAAGCACTGGTTATGCTCGTACATAATATAGAAAATTGTTATAGAATATGCAATTTATGAGTGTATGTATTTGTATTTTCAGTTTCACACCATTCATGTGATAAAGTTACACTCTCAACATCACCTCGTGGTTCCGGGAGTTATTGCATGAAGGTGTTTAACTCGCTGGACAATTGAATGTGGGTTCAACAAGGCCAGTACACAAAGATTAATTAAAATCTGCTCTCTCAACTTATAAATAAACTTTTACCTTCAAATACAGTGCCGGTTTAACTCTTTTTCCCTTTCCACAACAACACACTTCAATGGTTAAACGTTTACACAAATATCAAAATAGAGGTTTTCACTGAAACACTCTTCCAAATTAAACTTCAGTTCTTTCCCTTCAGAAGAACAAATTTGCAAATTTTTCATCTATAAAATGCATATTAAGAATTTTTAGATATTTGTACTTGAAATAAGACAAAAATACTCAGTAACAAAAGCATTTTTGCAGCGTGAATGAATAAGGTATTTAAACATCGCTTACACTTTAAAAAAGGGGAGGAGACGGAAATAAACTCTGGGTTTACCGAAGAAAACCTGCTCCTGACCAGGTTAGGTTCACAGAGTAAGTTACCACGGTAAATGACTCTGAACATAAGTTACCTCTCTTTCAGAAACTGGCTTGACTTACCCTGCTTTCTCGGGTTTGATAAACCTCCCATTTTGAAACAGAAAACCCAGAATTTCCCTGATTTCAGGGTTAACATACTTAGAGTTTTCACTTAACCTCCTTCTGAAACGGGCCCCCTGAACTAGCTAATCAAGGTCTTGCAAGGAATACTAGAAACTTCCCGGCCGGTGTATTGAGGCAACTTGGAATTAAACCCTGCAGGACACCGGCCCTCCAGGACTGAGTGACCCCTGTTCTAATGAGTGATATTGTTTCAAATCATGAAACTTAGTGCTTTCAAACGATTAATCGCATTCAAAATAAAAGTCTTTGTTCACATAATACCGTATTGACCTGAATATAAGACGACCCTGATTATATGATGTCTCTTTGCGCACAGTGTTTCCCCTGTTTGTCAGCGCCCTTTCATCTGTTTAAATCACCGATTCATTTGTTTTTTGCTGATTTCAAACCTTCACTATGGATGCCACAGCGCTGTTTAGTGCCCGCTATGAACGCATCTGCTCTTGTAAACTTGAGCTCCGTCGCTATTTGAACTTGATCTGAGCGGATAAACTATTTGAAGAAAAAAAAAAAAACAGAAAAAACAAACAAAAACAGTACAAACACTGAAGAGCAACGCACAATAGCTGCCATCAGCGGCACCATCTTGGTCAAGCAACATAACCAGCCAGTGTTCAAAACTCTCTCTTCACAACAGTTAGTTTATAATAATGTTTTATAATTTGAGTGGTATGGGTAGGTTTCCGCGGGAAATTTGAGCATGGCACTGCGTCATTACGTCACGTCTGTAAACATGAAGAAGTTTTCCCGGCTAGTAGGTTTAGTATCGCATGTGAGGATCCTGCAGATCGTTTATAGCCTTTTCTCACAGCAGCTGGAATAATTAAAGGTTTCATGTTGATGGCGGATTGTAATCCAGAAAGGATTATGTGTTTATGAAACACATGTGAATGAAATTAAATTATATTCCAGTTTTAAATGTGCTTCTGATTACAGATAGCCAATGTGGGATTACACAAGTTTTTGTATTTTAAATAGAACCAGTTTAAAGGAAGATTTATTTGCTTTTTGGATTAAAAGAATTTCTTAATATGAAATTTGAATGGTATGACAATTAGATATTAGACTGTACAGAAATTGAAATCTACACGCATATACTATACTCATAGTCACGCAATGCTGATGTTGTTAACATTAATAATTTGAGAACAAAGTATAACAATGATAATACTTTGCAGAGTTAGATGTGATAAGAGCTAACTGATCTTTAGATTTAATCGCCATTGGTAGCGCGATTTATTGTAATGCTTTTTTCCTCAGTTGGTCAGAACAAACGGGGCTGACTTGTTACTTGTTCAGATGGCAATATACGGTGAAAATTCTGATTTGGGTCATATATTCCAAGACATAGGCTAGAATCTGTGATTGTGAAGTACGGTAAATATCCACACCGGTGCGGTGACTGACAGCCACACATTCACCTCAAAACATTAGATTAATCCGTGTTGGAGCCGTGCCGGATCACAACCCCACGCACGGAAGATAATTCTGCAAGAAACTGCAATTACAGGTTTTCAAACATAGAGGACGACAAAGAGGTACAACTTACGGACTGCAGCTTTAAAAAAAATAATAAATAAATAAATAAAAATGAAAAAAAGGGCCTACTTCAATTGTGGACCTTTTCTGGACCAATTCTGGACCTTTTTAATTCTATGGGGTGGGTTGTTCGATAAAACAAAACAAAAATGCTAAAAATAAACAAATATGTTTAAAATAACAATAACAACATACATACAGTGCATACATGCTTGGACTGACCAAGAGCAATTGGCCCAAACTGCATTTCTTTCAAGCTCAATATTGTGGTAGTTGAAAGCATATTAATCACACTGACACAACTTAATTTTATTGAGCTTGTCTCTTGATTCTTCAATATCCTGTAATTACAGAGCAGTAATGAGTTTGTCGATGATGGAGCGAAGCTTCACTGAGCTTGTATTCATCAGCGTTACAGACACACTTTGGCAAACTGGATGACAAGCTGGACTGTGAATCTGCTATTCAGTTTACTCTGATCATTATGAGCACTTTATGATTGATTATTCAGAAACACAGCTATTTGAGTTCAACATCTTGTCGTCTAACTTCTGTCTTCATCTCAGCAGCAGATTCACAGAGTTCGAGAAATACAGTACAGTGTTATTCATTCATGACCGGCCACTGACCCGACACCCTCCTACAGCCGTCTGAGGACCGACTTCAATAATCTGCTTCCTGGATTTCCTTCATCTTCCTCACAGCTTCTTTTGACCTGAATAATTATGTGTGACCGAACATCACTTCTGACCAGCCCAAGTCAAGCTGGATCCACAGCGTCCACAAAAGCACAACAAACATGTGTTTTCTTCAGATAAACAGCTAAACTGTCCAACTCAATCACATAAGCTTTGCAAAATGTCAGCTTGTTTGATTGGATTGACAAATGCTGAAAATCTACGGAAGTAAAGGTGTTGCAGAATCTGATAACATGTAATATAATCATTTGTACTTGTACAACGAATGTACATGCCTATTGTGAAAACTTGACAAATAAAACCTTCAATTAAACAATCTATTTTAAAACTGACATTCACAGATGTGCAGTGACGGGCCAGGGTTATCATAATTAACTGAAATAAAAATTGTTACTTAAAATGAATTAATTTAACAGAAATAAAAATAAAATATCACTTAAAACACTGTTAAAATATTTCATATGAAATAAATATAATATGATACCTTTATATATCTTTATATATGTAAAATAATAAAAAAAAACTAAAACTTAAAATAAAAAATAAAAAAGTAAATATAAGCTAAAAAATGACTATTATATCAATGGTACTAAAATAAATCACAAATCTAGTTCTTATATATATATATATATATATAGCTCCATTTTGACTTTCCATCTCTCATTGCTTCTAAAATCCACATTTTTTTCCTGTCCCTTATTTTCAGAATTGTTTGCTTGAACTTCCTGTCTGTCTCTCATGGGACAGGAAGTACATGTTTACTGCCGCTAAAATGCCAGAGTTCTGAGCAAATGTTGCCTTTTTTCTCATGTGCTACATGCAAACAAAAATCTACATGACAAAACCGAGGATCTCAGACGAGATCTAATACACAACTAAGGCCTAAACCTCAACAAAGTATTTCAAATAATTACGTAATGATCAGCTGCAGATGCACTGTATGTTGCTTGCAGAAATATCAAATCTAAACACATTAATATTTTTGAATGGCCATCAGTGGAAGAAGATTGGTGTTTTTTACAGCCAGATTATGTAATTATAGCATTTATCAGTAAGGACTTATTTATCCACTCAACCTAGCCAAACCACAAGCTCTTGGTTTGATCTGTAGGCTTTTCCATGATGGTAGAGCTATAGATGTAGATGGATCAACCAAATTCTTCATGAAGGTGTTTCTATCTGTGAGCACAGATTGATTGACTGATGCCTGTTTGGAGCTGTTCTCCTGTGCTCGATTCACTGCCATAAACATTCACACAGTTCAAGCTTTTGGCTTTGGCTACAGTGGCAGTCATGTTGGAGGCGTGGCTTCACACCCACCTGACCAAGTAAAGGTAGGCATGAAGCCACGCCTCCATTGAAACAGCCATGTTTGTTTTTGGTCTGTAATGCTAATTAATCAAAGAAATAATAACTAAACATGTTCCACATTTTGGGCTGCATTGGCTCACAAACATTTTTAATAAAGACAGGGAACATAAAATCAGTGATTTTTTAAAATAATTTTTTTATAATATTTCAAATAAATAAATAAAATGTGCATTTAATTAAATTAAATCTCCAACCAATGTAATGATTTCCTAGTTCCTTCTTTATATTTATATATGTATGCGCGTGTGTGTGTGTGTGTATGTGTGTGTGTGTATGTGTGTGTGTGTGTGTGTGTGTGTGTGTGTGTGTGTGTGTGTGGAGATATACATTTATGTATTTGTATATCTCCAATGTGATGATTTCCTAGTTCTTTATTAATAAATATGAATAGTTAATAATTATAAACAAAAATGTATAATTCAATATTCTAAATTTTGTATATTTCATATAATTTATGCAATTTAAACTATGATATTTAACAAATTAATACTTGACTTTTTTGCATTTAATTGCATATCTTCAATGCAATTATTTTGTTATTATTATTAAATTATCTTTTAATAATTATATATATATATATGATTAAATTATATGTTTCATATTTAATATGCACGTGTGTCACTAAGTGAGCATCTCAGGACTGTAATGTTGCTTTCACAGCGGGTCTCAGGGGTGTTTCTGATGTAAATAATTGAGTGTGTGTGTGTTTGGTCAGAGCCGCTCTGCAGCTTGTGGAGGAGATAAATGCACTGAAAGGGATCAAAAGCCAATGGATGGTGAGCGTCTCTCGCTGATAAGCAGCAGGGCATTATGGGACAGTCAGCGGCTCTCCAGAGTATGAATCAATGCTCTTCTGCTGAGTCACTGTTCATAAATGAATGGAGGTTTATTAAAGGAACAATGAAAAATCTGTCATCATTTACTCAGCCTCATGTTTCTTCACATCCTTTATGATTTTCTTTCTTATGTGAAAGGAAAAATGAGATGTTAGACAAAAGTTTTTCATACGACAAAAGCTGGTGCTGATTTACACCTCTAAGATCCAAAAACTAAAGGCTAATCTTAACGGTCTATAGAGTATAAGTAAGATAATGTTATAGAGTTTATTAAAATTTTTAATTTGTTTTTATTTTTATATTTTTTTAGTTTTAGGATTTTTTTTTGTCTTGTCTTGTCTTGTCTTTTTTTTGTTTTTGTTTTGTGCGTGTGTGTGTGTGTGTGTGTGTGTTTATATACATGTGCATGTTAACCATCATATAACGTGAAAATATGTGTTTTTGTTTTGTTTGTTTTTTTAACATTTACATTTCGCAGCTGCTTTTATTTAAAAAAGTTATTTGTTTCTGATTTATTGTTAAATGAAACTAAAACTAAAACCATTTTTTTTTTTTACTTGGAATTAAATTAAACATAAAAAAATATATAAATTTTAATTAATTATTAATTTAGCTAGCTCCCAAGGAAACATTTCACATTTTCATTTAGTAACTTCATGTAAAATAATGAAAACTAAAACAAAAAATAAATAAATAAAATCTGTATAAACATAAATAAATAAATAAAAAATCTATCATCCATTTATACACTATATCATTCAACTATTCATGTAATATCTCATTGATACCAAAATAACACTGTTGGGTTTGGATCAAAATGAGGCTGAATGAAAGTGACCCTGGACCACAAAACCAGTCATAAGGGTCAATTTTCTTTTTTAATTAAGATTTATACATTATCTGAAAGCAGAATAAATAAGCTTTCCATCGATGTATGGTTTGCTAGGATAATACAATATTTGGCTGAAAAATCTAAATCAAAATATTGAGAAAATCTCCTTTAAAGTTGTTCAAATGAAGTTCTTAGCAATGCATATTACTAATCAAAAATTAAGTTTTGATATATTTATGGTAGGAAATTCACTAAATATCTTCATGGAACAAGATCTTTACTTAATATCCTAATGATTTTTGTCATAAAAGAGAAATGTATAATTTTGATCCATACAATGTATTGTTGGCTATTGCTACAAATATACCTGTGCTACTGATGACTGCTTTTGTGCTGCAGGGACACAAATTAATATCAGTTTCATTTTTGGATAAACTGTTCTTTCCAGCTAGATTTGTTTCTTCTTTGCTCTCTTGCTCTTCTCCTCCTCTCTGTGTGTCTCTCTCAGCCCCGTCATGCTGTTTTACATGCTTTCTGTTGCTTTTCCATCTTTTGAAATGGACCCTGAGTTATCTGGGAGCAAAGAAAGCAATTATCCCACACCGAATGTCAGCTGCCTGCTGCAGCTTCATCTCTCTGACTAATTAGGAGGGTGAAGCTCACGCCCTGCTGACAGCATCCGACCACATCAAAGAAGAGTTCACCTAACGGTCACTTTATCAAAGCTAATTTATGGGCCTTACTTGCTCCTTTCTTCTTCATTTTCTTTTGTTCCACAAGATACAAGATTATCATGATTCCTTCAGGTGCCAAATCTGTCAAATCTGTCCATCCATCCATCATCAATCCATCATCTTCTCTCCATCATCCATCCATCATCTGTCTATTATCTATCCATCCATCCATCATCTATCCATCTCTCCAACATCCATCCCTCATCTATCTATTATCTGTCCGTCCGTCCATCCATCCATCCATCCATCATCATCTCTCATCATCCATCCATCATCTATCCACCTATGCATGCATACATCCATCATCTATCCATCTCTCCAACACCCATCCCTCATATATCCATTATCTATCCATCCATCCATCTATCATCATCCATCCATTCATCCATCCATCCACCATCATCATTTCAACATCCATCCATCATCTATCCACCTATGCATACATCCATCCATCCATGTATCCATCATCAATCCAACCATCCCTTCAGTCCATCCACCCAATTATCCATTCTTCCATCCATCCATCCATCCATCCAACTTCATCTCTCTGTTATCATCCGTCTGTCCATCCATGCATACATCCTTAGATCCTTTCATCCATCCATCTTCATCTCTCTATTATCCATCCATCCATCCATGCATCCATCATCGATCTATCCGTCCATTCAATCCATCCATCTATCCATTCATCCATCATCTATCCATCATCAATCCATCATCTATCCATTCATCATCTGTCCATCCATCCTTACATCCTTTTATCCATCCATCTTCATCTCTCTATTATCCATCCATTCATCCATCCATGCATCCATCATCGATCTATCCATCCATCTATCCATTCATCCATCATCTATCCATACATCCTTACATCCTTTCATCCATCCATCCATCCACCCATCCATCAATCTATTCATTATTTATCCATCCATGCATGCATGCATCCATCCCTCCATTCATCCATCTATTTAACATCTATCTATCTATCTGTATTGTTCAAAAAGTGCTATATAAATAAAGATGACTATCCATCCATCCATCCGATTCATCTATCCACCTACAATCTATATTCATCTATCCATTCTTTCATCCCCTATCCATCCATCCATCCATCCAGCCATCTGTCCTTCAATTACACACGGCTTGCGTGGCATCATCAAACTTCAGTTCAATTTGCACATATATGCTTTCATTAGTCATATTCAGTGTATTCAGTGATTAGCATGTCATGATCTCCACTCTCATAAGATCAAGAGGTATTGCATTAGATGAATTTGGTAACTTGCATTACTCAAACGTTTAAAGTTGTAAGTCAGATCAAACAGTGAAGCATTACATCAAGCGCCGCTACCTCATTTAATCACAACTGATAAATAAGTGATTACATTTATACCTGTGAATCAGCACTGATGTACTGATGGATGGATGAATGGATGGATGCATAGATGGATGTATGAATGGATGAAGGATGTACGGATGGATGGATAGACAGACAGATATGAATGTGAATGTGTCCTGACGGAGCAGTGGAGATCGTGTTGTATGTCAGAGCGACTCTGGCTGTTTCACGGTTCACATCTCCTCCACCTCTGGCTCTTTCTCTGGACTAAGTGTGACAGATTACACAATTTTTTCCCATTTGTAACCCCACTTGAGAAAAACACTTTATGTAAGGCCGCAGATGGGCCACTCCAGGCCTGAAATCCTCCTCTGCCGAAGCAAGAACTCATATCAGTGTCAGCTATCTTTCCCCCTCTTCTCTCTCTCGGCTCGCTGTCACTCCTGCTCTTTATTCTCGCTGCCTTGAGCGCCGTCTCTTTTTCTTCTTTTGTTCTTCATCACCTTGAGACCATTTCCTCCCCTCATTTATTTCTCCTGCTCCTCAGCATCATACATTTTCTCTTTCTATTTAGTATCAGTTTCAGACAGTCCCTGACCATCTGATGCATGGAAATCCCAGCCACACTGACAGACTGCAATGCAATTATAAGTCAAGAAGCACAGGTTTATTTCAGGAACAAGGCAAGGCAATGCAAGTTTATTTATATAGCACTTTTCATACACAACGGTAATTCAAAGTGCTTTACATAAAAGGAATTAAAATAATCATAAAAAATAATCACAACAATAAAAACAAGGAATTTGACTTTTTTTTAAATGCTTAAAAAAACAAAAAATTTGCATCAGGTTGAATTTATGACCGCTTTTGACTAACTATTCACTGAATTTGCTTATTGGGTATTAAAGACTTGCTCTGGTAAATGCCGTAAAATATGATTTTTCAAAGTTGTACATAAAACAAAGATTACTTGAATATGTTTTACAAGAAAATACAACTTCAATCTTTCTACTTCATTTACACTGTAAATATGCTTTTTCAAAGATGTATATAAAACAAAGATTACTGGAATTTGACAAAAATACAATTTCAGTTTTTCATGATTCATTTTGACATGAACGTGCCTGTTTTAAGCAAATTACACTGTAAAGCAAATGTTTTTCTACTTTAAATTTCATATTTAAATAAACGTGTTTCGTGTTGCTTCTTTGTAATTGTGAAATTTACTTGCCATTTCTGAGTAAAAATAGTTTCTACAACAGTTATATTTTTCAAGGCAAGTCACTGTTATTTATATAGCACTTTTTACGATGCAGATTGTGTCAAAGAAGCTTTACAGTATTAAAAAAGGGAAATAGTGTGAAAACAGTGTGTTTGTTAGTGTATTGCATCTTATTAACTAAAGTCACCGCTATTCTCCTGACATGACATTGCACCTCTGCTGTTAAGCTAAATTTGAATGGTTGTCACATTATTGTAGTTTTCTTTATTGGCTGATAACAGTACCTGATCATTCTTGGTGAAAATAAGCTAAAGTGTGGCACCAATCAAAGCTCAGGCTCTGTTTCTGCATCTTTCCTCTCGTTCACCATGTGATCTGTTTGTCTTCTCATTGACTTGTTTAGAGGTCGGATGTGCTATGTTGCGCTGATCGTCTCCTCAGGTCTCAGGCTTCGGCTCTTCACCCTGACAGTGAGTCAGAGTCAGTCTTTACTCCAGATCTGAGCGTCTGTGTTAAACTCGAGCCTCTGAACTCTCACTTCAGCAGATGGTTTGATTCACAGCGCTGTCAGAGTGTAGAGACGTCCAGCAGATGCTTCAGAAGCCAGGTCTCAAGTCAGTGTGGAGCGATCAGGGTTCAGATCGGATGTTCACACAGGGGGCAGAGATAAGAAGTGCTGACAGCACCATAATGGACATTTGCAGAGTTACTGGCCATTTGGAATTGAAACTTAAGCCTAATACAAGTTACATTTAGTGAAAAAATAATTTATGCAAAATGAAATCATATGCATATGTGTATATATATATATATATATATATATATATATGTATTCAAAGTATGATTTGATCACATTACATTATTTCTGTTTTTAATCTTTTTCTTCTTGGCAATGTGAATATAGAGACAGCATTAATGGCTTGTTTTATGATTTTCCAAACATTATGGGAACGTTACTTTTGAATGTTCTCGGAACAGTCTGAAAAAAGTAGTTAATGTTGAAAAAACATCCAACTAAAACATTTCAGAAAAACATGTTCACATTTTCATAATGTTACTAAAGACAAGGGGCGAGTTGCAGAATTTAAAGTTGCAGATTTAGACTCGTCTTACAATTTAGTCATCTCATTATTTTTCTTTTAGATTGGTCATAATTTTTTTAATGTGGTTACAAAAAAATAAGACTGATTACCCCTGACTAACTGCTAGTTGGTCAGACTAGTTTTTAAGGCACTGTTTTAACAGGTAGGTTAAGTTTATGCAACTGACCCCGGATAACGTTGAACAAACGTTCTATCGATGTTACTGGAAGACCTCTGTTCATAACGTTGAGAGAACCTTGTTTCCTGTTAGTACGCAAATGGCAGACCTTATGTGACATATTGTAATCAAAACTATGAGCACGATGTCAGAATTACCTATATTTTTCCACTAAAACAATTAAAATAATTAATAATAATAATAAAAAAAATATATATATTTTTTTTTATATTTTATTATAACTATTTAATATGTATAAATACATATTTCTGTAAAAGTTATGTATAATTATGTCTGAAATAATTATATTATAATTGTTAAATATTTACTTGCATTGATATCGTACTATGTTGTTCTTTCAGACATATTGGTGATCATTTATTTAGTGTGTTTTGTGTTGGAAAGGCAGCTTAATTCAAAGTATTGCTGATATGCATATTGTGAGTGTGATATTGCATTTTTATCTGCTTAAAAGAGGAAAATAAGTAACCGTGAACATTGTGTCTTTTGTTGTTTCTCAACTCTAATTGCTTGTTTCTCGCTGATTACGTCACAGCTTTAAAGAACAACCCGAAGGCTGAATTCTGAAGTGATTATTCTGCATAGCACTCATTAACCATTCTCACCTTAGAAACACAAGTGCACTAACTAACTAACAGCAGCTATACTGATCAAGTGCAAACAGAAGCGGCAGATATGGTGTGTGCGACATGACAAACTGTGTCTCCATGTATGTGAGGCGACTCATACACGTGTTTTACAGTCTTTTCTCTCTCAAAACATTGAAGCAGAAGGAGTTTAATACTCTATAGCGGAGTTTCCAGCACTCTAGTGATTGAAGCTGTGTGTATTTTTATTGATGTCAAATCACATGCAATAAACCTCAGGGCTCAACATGCAACAAGCCTGGTATAACAGAGCGAAAGGACTTGGCCGTCGGCTAAATAAAGCATGCAAGCTGCATCCAATTGGCTTAAGTGACCCAGGTCACACGGCTACATAAAAACGCCAGTTTGTTTGCATGTTGGCAAAGTAAATCATGTTGGTGTGCCGTGATCATGATGCCGTCTGTGCAGCATGACGAGTCTTTCATGTGCAGATGCTCAGAAACATCCCATCTATTGTTTTAAAGGTTGGAGTTGCTAAGATTTTTTTTTTTTTTTTTGCTCACCAAGGCTGCATTTCTTTGATTGAAAATAGAGAAAATACACACAAAATATGACATATTTTCACAATTTGAAACAGCTGATTTCTCTGTTGAATTTTTTTAATTGTCTTCAGTGTCACATGATCCTTCAGAAATCATTCTAATATACTGATCTGCTGCTCAAAAAACATTTCTGATTATTAATGTTGAAAACATTAATGTTCTGGCCAATATTTTTGCGGAAACTGTGATACATTTATTTTTCAGGATTCACAGATGAATAGAAAGTTCAAAAGAACAGCATTTATTTGAAACAGAGATCTTTTGTTACATTATAAATGTCTTTACTGTCACTTTTGAACAATTTAATTCTTGTTCTTCTTCTTCTTCAAAAAAAACCCTCACTGACCTCAAACTTTTAAACAGTAGTGCATGTATCAATTTCACGTGTTGCTGCTTCTGCAATATGTCTAAAAGGCAATTCTGAAAGGTTTCTCTGTCAGATCAACTATACTGTAGTTTGAAGACAGTCTTATTGAGCAAGTTATTTAAAATGCTGGCATTATAGTATCTACATATGTTTGATTTTTTTTGGCTGATAACAGTATAATCATCTCTCTTTCACATTATTATTGTCTGAATCTTGTGACCTGTGACTCCTCTATCTCACATCTCCTTCTATAGTCTCACAGGGAACTGAACAGCTCCGGTCATAATGCTAATCATGCAGATATGGAAAGTTTTAGGCAGATACGATCAAGTATTCTTTTAAAACTTGAGGGGGCCGAGACCTTTCAGACAACATATAGAATAGATAATGAAGACTGAAGAGAAGAGAGAAGGAAAGTTCATCAAGACCCACTTTGACAAAGACCCGAGTGAAAGCAGAAGAAGGCCTTGAAGTCTGAAGGTTATTTGGGTCTTATAGTTTGAGCACATGGATATTTTAAAGAGATGTTTCAAACCTTAAAAGTTTGAGGTCAGTAAGATTTTTATTTTTAAGAAATTAACACTTTTAGTCATCAAGGATGCATTAAACTGATCAATAGGGACAGTAAAGACATTTATAATGATACAAAAGTATCAAATTCAAATAAATACTGTTTTTTTTCTATTCATTTGTGAATCCTGAAAAATAAAATGTATCACAGTTTCCACAAAAATCTTATGCAGCACAACTGTTTTCAACATTGATAATAATCAGAAATGTTTGTTGATCATAAATCAGTATATTATAATGATTTCTGAAGATTGTGTGACACTGAAGACTGGAGTAATGATGCTGATAATACAGATTTGATCACAGGAATAAATTACAGTTTAACACATATTCACATAGAAAACAGCTATTTTATATTGTAAAAATATGTTACTGTATTATTGATTAAATAAATGCAGCCTTAGTGAGAATTCTACTGAGTGTTGAACGGTTTAGTGCAAACATGAACGTATAACCAATGTTTTGATGTCACAACAGTTAAAGCTTTAAAGTTCTTAGCCAGAAACTCATAACTCTGGTAATCCCAACATGACGTAAAAGTAGCATAACTCTTCTGAGTTATGAAAGAGCAAAATCTGAGCAATTAAATGTTCCCGTAGGCCTTCAGGAAGAGATGCGTGAGGGGAAAAGACTAAAGATGAAACAAACAGCAAGAGAAAGAAAGATGATGGTGAAGCATTAAGAAAAGACCCATTTCATGCCCCGCAGGCAGGTAATAAAGTGACAAACAGCCCGTGCATGTGTGTGTGTGTGTGTGTGTGTGTGTGTGTGCGTGCGTGCGTGCGTGCGTGTCTGTAACGGGACGCTTTCCCCGGCAGACAGGCGGACACAGGATACAAAACAAAACTCCAACTTTATTAAAAGAAACAGAAGAAAACTCCAAGTAATCTGCATACTCGTAACTTCAAGACTAGACGAAGACTTAAGGGAAACTGAGGACTTTTAAAGTGAGTGGAACAAACGAGGAAACAAGGTAATTAATAGAACACAGGTGATGAATATAACTAATTAACAAAACTGGGTCATGAACTAAAACAGGAAGAACCAAATATGGGCAGAAAGGAAACTAAACAGAAACAGATATATTACAGTATCTCCCCCTCCCGGAAGGTGCGTCCCGCACCGTAACAGTAACATCGGGGAGGGGGGGGGCGGGCGTCCTGGAGGCTGGAGCAGGACCAGGATAGGACAGGGGAGCCTCCAGGACGGATCAGGAGCCTTGGGAGACCATGGCAGGACTGGAGATTCGGGAGGCCATGGCGGATCTGGAGCCTTGGGAGGCCATGGCAGGACTGGGGATTCGGGAGACCATGGCGGATCCGGAGCCTTGGGAGGCCATGGCAGAACTGGAGATTCGGGAGACCATGGCAGGACTGGAGATTCGGGAGGCCATGGCGGATCTGGAGCCTTGGGAGGCCATGGCAGGACTGGGGATTCGGGAGACCATGGCGGATCCGGAGCCTTGGGAGGCCATGGCAGAACTGGAGATTCGGGAGACCATGGCGGATCCGGAGCCTTGGGAGGCCATGGCAGGACTGGAGATTCGGGAGGCCATGGCGGATCTGGGGACTCAGGAGTCCATTGTGGCCTTGGCATTCATACCGGCACCTGTTCCATTGTGGCCTTGACATTCATACCGGCACCTGTTTTTCCTTCCTCGGTGGTTCAGGGTGAACCGTTATAGGCGGCGGGATCCTCTCCAGCGCGGACGGCGCAACGTTCATCGCCCCTTGCGGCGGAATCCTCCTCGCCGTGGGCGGAACATTCATCGCCGTGTACGGCGGAATCCTCTTCGTCGCGGACGGCGCAACGTTCATCGCCCTTCGCGGCGGAATCCTCTTCGCCGCGGGCGGAACATTCATCGCCGTCTCAGGCGGAGCGAATTTCTCTTGGGCGGGGGGTAAGGGCGAGCGGCGAATGGCGACCCGTTCTCCCCAAAACGGGTGGCCTGGGTAAGCCGCGACAGGCAGCCCAATATCCCACGCACGACGGGTAGGGGCGAGCCGCGAACGGCGGCGTGATCCCCCGTGACCGACGGCGACTAACTCGATCATAGCTGGCGTCGATCACGTCTTCGGTATAGGTCTAGTCTTCTGTAACGGGACGCTTTCCCCGGCAGACAGGCGGACACAGGATACAAAACAAAACTCCAACTTTATTAAAAGAAACAGAAGAAAACTCCAAGTAATCTGCATACTCGTAACTTCAAGACTAGACGAAGACTTAAGGGAAACTGAGGACTTTTAAAGTGAGTGGAACAAACGAGGAAACAAGGTAATTAATAGAACACAGGTGATGAATATAACTAATTAACAAAACTGGGTCATGAACTAAAACAGGAAGAACCAAATATGGGCAGAAAGGAAACTAAACAGAAACAGATATATTACAGTGTCATGCTCCCAAACACAGCTCACAGAGACGTGAGATTCACTGTTTCCTGCAAATTAAAGAGATTCTGCCATCATTTATTTATCCTCATGTCCTTCCAAACCCATATGACTTTCTCTCTGTGAAACACAAAAGGAGAAAATAATAACACAATAACAATGGAAGTCGACATGAGACATTCTGATGCGTTTACAATCAAAAAATGTCCAGCTCATATTTCAGTTATAAATATTTAAGTACTTAAATGAATTATTCAGTCCAAAATAAATATATATTGATCTGTTGTCTTTTTTTGTTACGAAACTGCTTTTCTAGGTGGATGAACTCCAGTTTAGGTGTTTCTGATATTCTTGTATGTAAAAATTCCTGGAAAAAGTATTATTACTATTATTTTCAAGGTTTTAATCCATTTTATCAATGTTTCAAAACACAAAGAGTGAAATTGAATGGGGCTCCAAAATGACTAAAAACACCATAACCTTTGCTATCAGTGAAATATTAGTGTAGTTTTTATTAAGAGTTTGATTTACTTTTTATTTTTATATATTTTCATTTTCATTCATTCATTTTATCGTTTGAATTAGTTATGTCTATATCATATTTATTCATTTTACTTAGCTTTAGTTTTTTTTTAGTACATTAAGTTAAACTAAATGAAAATGAGAAATATTCCCTTGGCATCTTGCTGAAAATAAGTTTCTAAAATTGATATATTATATATTTTATTATACAATATTAGTGCTGTCAAACTATTAATCACATACAAAATAAACGTTTTTGTTTGCATAATATATGTTCTGTGCATATTTATTATGTAAATACACACACATGCAGCATATATTTTGAAAATATTTACATGTATATATTTATATTCATATCAATTATAAATAAATATATATAATATATAAACATAACATATTTTTCTGAAATATATACATGCCTTTGTGTGTATTTATATATATATACATAATAAATATACAAAGCGCACATATATATATATTATGCAAACAAAAACTTTATTTTGGATGTGATTAATTGCGATTAATCGTTTGACAGCACTATTATACATTTAAATGAAAATATATAATTTTTTAGTTCTTCCAATCATGAAAACAATGCTTTCTGTGAACAGTCTGTGTGGCGTCTCTTCATTAACTTCTCAGTTTGCTCACAGCTGATCTCAGACCAGTGTGAACGCGCTTGATTACTCTCTCTTATTCTCGCTCTCTCTGTTCACAGTGTGGTCGCCGGCATCTTGCACTCTTTTCCTCTCATCTTCATGTGTTTCTCCAGGATGGAAGAAGTGAAATAGTGTTGCTTATAAAATCATGCATATTTTAAGCAAATGCCTCTGTGTTGTTAGTTCTTCACATAGTCACAGCAGCCGATACTACTGAAACCGCTGGTGCATGTAAATCAACACATACTGCATTTATTCAGCAGGAAATCTTGTTCTTACAGAGAAAATGCTGTGGCATTAGCTATTCAGAGCAGATGCGGCACATATTTGCATGTGCTGCAGTTCCTTTTGTAAGTTTCTAAATATATGTGCATTTATGTAAATACTGAGTTATATTTGATTATTTTTACTTTTCTTTCCTTTGTGGGTATAAATGGACAGAAAACAAACTGATATTGTTGACACACCATTATTTTAGTAGGTTTCAGGAACTGCTCAGGGACTCAAAGGTTGAGGATCCAAGTGAAGGGAATTTATTGAAGGGTAATAACCATAAACAGAGTCAAGAGCCCTATTCCAGACCTCCAGTCATTTGTAATAATTGCAGAGGATGTCTGTGATCTTAATCCCGTGCGAAACAACCATATCTGTAATGGACCAGGACCAGGACCAGGACCAGGACCAGGACCAGGACCAGGACCAGGACCCACTGCTTAGAAGTGCAGTATGACAAACGCACAACTTCACAAAGCGTGGCTAAAATCAGCAGGCTTATATAGGCAGAGGAATAATGAAAAACAGCTCTGGCCAATCAGTGATGAGATGTGGCAAAGGATTATGGGACATGTAGTTTGTGAGGCAGAAACAGTTTGGGATGGAGTGCCCTCTATTGGACAACCAGGGCACTTCAGCCGGTGATCGTAATAGTAGGCATTAGTTTTTTTTACATTTTGAATACGTATTTTTAGTCATTTTTATTATCTATTTTAAATATGTCTATATCGTTTTATTATGTTTTAGTTTTTAGTTTCAGTTTATTTAGTTATTTTAGTGTATCAACTTAAAGTGAATATTTCAATATTTGATTTTATTTTATTTCAGTTAATGTTTGTTTTATTTCAAGTAATGATTTTTTATGCTTTTAATTTTAGTTAATAATAACATAGTGATCGACAACTTAGTTTCTCAACAAAAATATATTCATTTAGTTAACATTCCCATTAAGTTACAAAAACATTATTTCTGAATGTTCTTTGAATGTTCAAATGTAAAAAAAAATATATATATATAATAAATAAATAAATAAATAAATAAAAATGAAAATCTTGGTTATATTAATGTATAAGACAGCATTAAATCATAACAAGCAATGTAACTGTACTGCCTTAATGGTTTGATGTTTTGTACTGTTTATAAAAAAAAAGAAAAAGAAAAGAAAAGATATGTGATACGTGCTCAGAAGTCCCAATCTGAATCAAAAGATTTGTGAACCCGGTCCGAAGTCCTAATCTGAATGAAATGATTTGTGATATGTGCTGTGAAATCCCAATCTGATTCTAATGATTCACGATCCGACTGCAGCACTTCTGCTTCAGAGTTTCAAAAGGCTCTGTGTCACCCATCACTACGTGCTTTTAAAACCATTACAAGCCATATCAAAATTTGAAAATGAATGGCTCTTTTAATCTGTTTTTTGTAAGTGAATCGCTTGAAGTAAATGATCGAAGTCACGAGTTTGAATCAAAGTAGTTCAAAATAGATGGAAACATAGTGCATTATGATGGAGTTTGTAGCTTAATGCACTAGATCTGAAAAAGATTGAGCTGCAGTTCAGTTGCTGACAGTTCAATAGAAATCAGTTTAAAGCATTCAGTCTCTCAAACCAGTGAATATTGCATTTATATATTGCAATAAAAATTTGAGAAATGATTGTTGAATCTGATTGTTTTAGAGTGACAGTCAATCTAAAAAGAGCAAATGGGAGAAGCAGATGAACACAAAACACTAGGTAGCATGCCATTTTATTTTATTTTTCAAACATTATAGGATCGTTACTTTTGAATGTCCTCTAAACCATCTGAAACTAATAAGTGGTAATGTTTAAAATATATAAAAAATATTGATATAAAAAAATTGTATGAATTATTCAGCCCAAAAATATGTTGATCTGTTGCCTTTTTGACGCTGGTCTTCTTTCCTTGCCAAATTAACTCCTTTATAGCTGTTTAATTGCATTTTTGCACATTGAAAAACTTTGTATATGACTTTGCACAGAAAGGTTTAGTTGAGGTTTAGGTAATTTACTTTACAGTCTCAGCAAAGAAATAAACAACTGTCTCAAAACACTCTATATTATATTTATCCCTTTGCAAGATAAAGTTTCAACATGCTGTTGGTTTCTCTTTATCTATTTTCTTGTGTGCCGTGAATTCTGGATTGAAAGTTCATGCAGTACCTGAATGTGTTTGCTGTAATCACACTGATTCATGAAGGATGTATGAATCAGAGAGAACATCTCCATCCTTCCCATGATGCCGCTGCACACACAGCCAGACAGACCCAGGGCAGGGAAGCACATCAGCGTCCCACACCGCCGACATCTGATGGACTACAGTAACAAAATACCACTGATCATATAAAATAGATTCTTTTCTGTCTGCTGACAGTATTTTCTGATTTATGGAGTAACAAAAAGACAAATCCAAAAATCCCCTTTGTAAATACCTTTGAATTTAATATGTCAACAAAACCAAACAAGAATTTAATTTTGAACCTGGCTTTATCCATTAATCATTGATTTATTTTCTGCAAATGTATTCGAACATACTGCATATTTGATTAGATCTCATTTACATATTTAAACATACATGTCACTGAAGAAAACTTGTAATAGGAAACTATTGTCTTCATGCACTGTGATTAATCAACTGAAGAAGTGGTGATATCACCACTGATTTTTTACATTTGTAATTTCTTGCCTCAATATCATTATCATTTAGTCCTTTGCTTCAAGACAGGTTTGAGGTATCATGAATAAAGTAAACAAAAAAATTATAAATATTGCCATAATGGTCAAAAATGTGCAATTTTATGACACATTTTATTTTTATGATGCAATTTTTTCACAACAGACCAGTAACCCATCAGTTGAGAAGCACTAAGATAGAAAACAGAGAGTATATTGCATCCATACTAATACATAAGCCCCTGTTTTATACTCTCTTAATATATGCATGATATTTGGGATTAATGAATTATAAACAGACCACAGAAACATATCCAGTGTAATTTGTATAAATGGTACAGCTGCATGAATTAATGCCACAGCAGTGCTGAGGAATCCAATATTAAGCTGCTCATGATTTAAATTAACTACTCTTGCAAAGTTAACAGTTAGACTAAAAGTTATTTGAGGACACAATAAGCTAATAAAGAGCTGTATTGCTGTCTGCATGGGATGCAACTCACAGTTGATTTCAATAGGGTTTGACATCATTATATTACTAATTTAGCATACATAGTAATACTATTTTATCAATATTTGCTATGCATTCTGGATTTACTTTCTCCATGAAGAACATATGTGGTTGTTCACCTTTTGGAATAGCCTGAGATAGTTTTTAACTACAAGATAAATTTGTTAACTATAAACTAAAACAGTAATAAAAGTAGTTTAATTCATACCAAAGTTAAAGCTAAAGTTTTTAAATGTATTGAATCATATGTATATATATATATATACACACACATCAAACAAAACAACCTAATTAATATAATGCTAATGAAGTTAATGTACTGTATTTTTAGATATTTATAGCGCTAATATATTTTAAAGTAAAAATGATATGATCAATAAGTCATGGCAACCTGTTTTTCCATTACTTTAGCTCATCACCAATTTTAACCTCATGAGGTGTTATATATAAAATGTTAGTCATCATTGACAAGTTTCAGTCATTGGTTGTCTGTTTTATGTTTTATATGGAATTGTCATTTAAAATGTTATTTTTTGTCATTTTATTGTGTGATTGTGATTACAGTGCATTGGTAAACTTTGCTGTTTTGATTTTGGTTTATTAATAAAAAAGTAGAAACACAAATAAAATGTATTGTATTATCAGATTATGTGAATTACACAATAAATTATACATTTAAATACTGTAAATTATAATATAAATGCATCTATATCAAAAACAACAAATACAAGTAAAAAAATAGTCCTTATTAATATAACTGGATTGGAAACGTTGTTGGTTCTGTACTTGAACTCTTAGACTGCTCTGAGATCAGCTGAAACACTGCTATATTCTCCTAAAGATCATTAGATACTCCCCAGGTTCTTCTTCTGGTCTACTGGCTCCTGTAAAGTCTGTGGAAAGAGTGATTTGAGCTGGTCTTGTTTCTTGATGAGAGCGTGTTGGTAATTGACTGAGATAATCTACCAAACGAGTCTGAGATTCACCTTGACACGCAGCATCCATTAATCATCAGACGACGCTGTCACCATGAGAGGATCTTCTAGTCTCCTCCTCCTCTTCTCTTTCCTGACCCACTTACTAAAGCATCATGGGAGAAGCACATTATTATGGCGCTTAAACGAGTCACTGATTCACATTTAAAGAGACAGTGTTGTTTTACATAAGCTTCGAATCACAGCCTCATCAGCAGCTGTTTGCTAAACTAAACTTTTTAAGATGCAGTGTGAAGTTAAAAGTAGTTTGGCTTTAATAACTTCCATTTGCAAACCCATCTGTGTTTTATTGATAGCAGGTTTACGGCACAGTGCTTCTCCATCTGATCTGGTGTGTCAGTTTAACTCTGGAGGTGCGACTGATCAAAGCAAACACAGATGAGAGATGACAGAGAACATTAACACAGCTTTTGTCACACTCCTCTAAAAGCCTCTCGTTTTTGGAGAAAATGTATTTGGGCGACAGACATCTCTGAGTGACTGTTCTCTCATTGTGTTGTTTTACACTCAAACTGACAGAGGCATCTAACAAATAACATGAACTATGATACTGAATAAATGTGTGGGTAAATGAGTAAAATTAGCAACGCTACAAACTTTGAGACAGCGGCTGTTTTTAAAGCATTTTCTCAGATGATGAGCTGTTAATGTGTCTGTTTTCCTCAGAGCTTTACAGTCCAGTGATCTGCTCTCATATGAAACTTTGGAAAGTCTGAATCATTTTAGTGAATGAATTATGAAAATATATATATTGATTCATTTAACATCATCTTTTGTAGATCCTTTCAGTGGCTGTCAATTAACACAAAAACCACAAAAATTATTTTGACTCAAATCAATACTTTTATTCATCAAGGACGCATTAAATTGATCATAGTGACAGTAAAGACATTTATAATGTTATAGTGATTTCTATTTCAAATAAATTCTGTTCTTTTGAACTTTCTATTCATCTGTGAATCCTGAAAAATAAAATGCATCACAGTTTCCACAAAAATATTGTGCAGCACAACTGTGTTCAACATTGATAATAATCAGAAATGTTTCTTGATAATAAATCAGTATATTAGAATGATTTCTGAAGATCATGTGACACTGAAGACTGGAGTAATGATGCTGACAATTCAGCTGCGCATCACAGAAATAAATCACAGTTTAACAGATATTCATATATAAAATATGAGATTTTTCTGTATTTTGTGATCAATTAAATGCAGCCTCTGGTGAGCAGAAGAGACGACTTCTATCAAAAACCCACATATTTTTGTATATACATATTTATAAACTCCTTACATAGTTTCAGTGTGTTTAGTTTGTAATAACTGCAGTAACGCTTCTATCTTCAGTGTCACATGATCGTCCTCATTACTGTGACTGTGAGTGAATCTCTCTCTCTCATTCTCTGAGTCTCAGACTAAAGCAGATGCTCCGTCCCTCCAGCAGAGGTTTTATAGCCTTTCTGTCTCATCTTGTTTCTCTGGTGATCATTGTTTTTCTCCTCTTCTGCCCTCTGCCTCAAATAAGGTGAGAGAGAACAACTCGATTTACACAGAGTGCCAGCGGAGAACAGGAGACTTCAAGAGCGTCTCTCACAGATTCTGTGTGTTTCCCTTCTCTCTGTTTCTCTCTCAGGTGGAGTTTGAATTCTGCTGCTGGAGTAAAACAATCATAAGCCTGCAAGAGCACAAACACACACTACTTGGACTTGGACTCTCATACTAATGGCATTCTGTAGGAGTCATCAGAAAAGTGTGTGTGGGCAAGGCATAATGTATGTAACCTTTCAGCTTGAATCATGAATTATGTGACAACATGCATTCAGTGTTCCTATATATATATACACTGTATTCAAAAATCATACAATGTGATTTTCTGGAATTTTTGTTTTATATTCTGTCTCTCACAGTTGAGGTGTACCTACGATGAAAATTACAGATCTCTCCATTCTTTGTAAGTGGGAAAACTTGAAAAATCGACAGTGTATCAAATACACTTATTTATATTTATATATATATATATATATATTTTTTTTTTTTTGTCTCCATCGAGACTGAATGTCCTCTGATCATCTTG
This sequence comes from Barbus barbus, assembly GCF_936440315.1. Classification (NCBI taxonomy): domain Eukaryota; kingdom Metazoa; phylum Chordata; class Actinopteri; order Cypriniformes; family Cyprinidae; genus Barbus; species Barbus barbus. The sequence goes on along the minus strand of NC_136746.1, from coordinate 30,113,957 downwards.
AAATGGTCTGAAATTGTTGTGAGCTGAAGCCTTCGCTTATTACCAACACTTTTCAGTTATAATTGAAGTGATCTGATCTGAATCAGGAGAGAAATCTGCACAGATCAAGCACCGTTTACAAGCCAAAACAGCTCTAAACAAATATGTTTTTGCTTAGGATTTTGATGTGAGAGACAACAGGAGATGCACTTTTTCACTCGAGGAAGAGTTATTATGGATTATGGACTCGTATATTAGTGAAAAAAGTCTTAATGATGGATTTGTTTCAGTTTTTGTCTTCTCCAGATGTTAACTGATGGACTGGAGTGGTGTGGATTATTGTGATGTTTTTATCAGCTGTTTGGACTCTCATTCTGACGGCACCCATTCACTGCAGAGCATCCACTCTAGTGTTTGAGCCACAGAAAATACACGTGACTGAGCATGTTTGTGTGTCTCTTTAACACTGACTAATATAATGTGAAGGTGTGCAAAGGAGAAGGTCAAAGCGAGACGAGGATTGGGAGTGATATGAAGTTCACTTGTTGAAGGTGAGAGCAGCGTCGTTCCCTGAGGATCCTCGAGTCGCACTCTTCAGCACAGATCCAGCGAGTGTGACACGGACTGATAAAAGTATTCAATCTCAGAAGAAGCTTAATGGAGTTCTCGATATACTGAAGGCTCCACTGAACTGTGTTTTGAATGTTTCACCCAAAAATCCTGAGGGGAAATAGAAATGGACATCTGGTAGAGCTGTAAAATGAGTTTGGACAGCAGCTCATATAATTCAGTCTCGCAAGAATTGGACTTTTGGAAAAACACAAAAATATGTTTGAAACACATTTTGCTAACATTCCCCTGAAGTTATAAAAACATTATTTCTAAATGTTCTGTGAACTCCTACTTTAAAAAAAAAAAAAAAAAAATCTTGGTTTTCAAAAGTCAAGGGAATATTCCATTTGAGAATATTGTTAATGTTACATTTAAATGTTCTCTAAACATTTAAAATTGTTACTAAAATATATAGCAATGTATTAATAGTTTTTATACTAACATTTTAAGAACATCCCCATACAGCAAAAAATATATTTTAAATATATGTTGTAAACAGTAAAACTCATTAAAAGATATTTTTGAAATAGAAAATACATTTTGTTTCAACCGTCATATAACAAAATATATTTCAAAATGTATTTCAGGTGCAAGAAAATAAATTTTCATCCCTATATTTGGGCTAAATGCAAGTATGGAATAACCAAAACTAGAATTATAATATTTAATTTTGTAATATATTGTAATTTTTTTTTTTTACAGCGTAAAGCATGTTCCTTGCTGAATTTTAATCAGATGTGTAAAATGTGAATGTATTTTCTTGAATTTAAATATATGAAGGGCAAAATATATATTTTTAAATTCTTTAAACTATTTTAAACTAACATATATACATATAATTTCATAGAATTTAAAAAATATTTATTTATTTATTTTTTGCTGGGTTATTAAAGACCAGATAACTTTGAATGAACATTCTATTAACAAATGTTTGTTCATAAAGAAACACTTGAGATATTAAAGAGTTCATTTGTAGAACTTAAAAACTTTCATTGCATTAAGTGACTTTGCTAAATCAAGTATTTAACATTCCAGAAGAGGTTATGCGTTCAGTCTTGTGTTTCAGCTGTGAAAAGGAAAGCTGTCGCCTCTCAGATCCTTCAAGGTATCGGGACGATAATTAAATAAAACACAAGACTTGATTGAATCTGGCCGTCAGTTAAACGCTGCCTCCCGCTGCATACTAAGAAGATCTGCTGAAACATGTTTGAGTCGTAGAGAAATAATCTCATTTAGTGAGATAAGAGAGCCGGGTCACTTTCTGAACGAGAGCTTCATTACAGACGGACCGATAAACACTGTGTTCATGATATTACCGGAGACCAGGAGACTGATGGAGTCTCATTTTGATATTCTGCCTGACTCTAGCATCATTTACACTGATGATCTTACATGTGAATGATTTTGTCATTGTTATAAATGAACGTTCATGTTCTTTTTTGATCTGAAACCACAGAGAGCTGCCAGACTGAACAGAACGTGTTTCTCTGGTTCAGAGATAACAAAGCAAATATTTAATGAATACAGTGTTTAAAAAGTAGACATTTATGGATTAATTCTCTTCTTTTAACTGCTCAGACACAATTTTCATCCTTTCAACAAATCACCAACCAAGAAGATTAATTTTTCAGACATTTGTTTAGTTTCAGAAGCACATTGGATACATATATAAATAATCCAAATACGGTTTCTTTTTATTTTATTATTTTTGAATTTCAGATGTTTTATTCTAATTTTAATTTAGTTCATTTAAAAAAAAATAATTAATTATAATATTTATATTTTAAGTTTTGGATTACACAGATCATCATTTTAAATTAAATAAATGAAGTACATTTAAATATATATCTACTTAATTTATATGAAATTGACAAATATTACACAAAAATAACAATTATACACGTGTATGTTTTGTCATTTAAATATTTTATAAATAAAAAAAATTAATTATAAAAATATATATATATATATATATAAATATAATAAGTGAAGAAATATTAATAACAAACTCTTATATTTAGTGGCAGTACTATAGTATAGGAAAAGGATCTAATGGTAATGGCAAAGCATTGCACTGAATATTTATCATATTCATGTAGCATTTGCATGGTATGTCCAAGAATACTGTTGTACTACCATTCTACTTTCTGGTAGTTTTAGTGAAGTATTAAAGCAATATAGATTTGTCACAGATCCATATATATGAAGAAAATCTCATCACGAGCCATATGCTGTATATGAAGATCTGGCGATTGCGTGAGTGGTTTAAGTATGCAGATGCATGTGTTGTGTGAGTGATTGACAGCTCTGTGATGGTGTGTGAAGGTGCTCGCTCTGAGCTGCCAGAGACCTGACCGAGTTCCCATGATGCTCCATGACGGCACCGATGCAAATGTCCTCATTACAGCCCCCAAATCAAATAGGTCTGATATTACCGGCTCTTGGGCAGAGCACAGCATTCAGGACAGACTTCGTTTATTTACAGGATTAGGTTTATTTGGGAAAGGTTCTCAACTGTCCATCAAATCTGTCCATCACTGCATCTTGTTTGATGACTGTAATATCTCAAGATGAATAGATTATAAGTTGTTTTGTGTTGAACACATTACACAGGACTGTCTGATGTAGTACACTAAATAAATGAGGTAGGTTTTACTTTGAAACAGTTTCCACACAGAAATTGCTAGTAAATTTTGAAAATATAATTAAAGAAATGACAAGCAACACACTGAATTAAATGTGAAATTTTGAAGTAGACTGAAAGACTGAAATGTATTTATGTAAATTGGAATAATCTTTATTTCCAATTTCATCAGACCATTAAGTAGATGTTTGGTGCTCCCAGTTATATGGTTTAATATGTTTAATTTATTATACAGTACCTGTGTGAGTTTTATAGTGTACATTTTTGCATAGAAAACCTAAAAATAAGGCAAAAAAATATGGCAAAAAAGCCCAATGAATTATATTTTTGAAATTGAAAATATATTTAGTTTCAACATTCATATATCAAATTATATTTTACAATTTATTTCAGGGGCAAGAAAATTTGTATATATATTTTAATGCCCAAAAATGTTTAGGTATAAAATATAGTTATATAAATATATTTTGAAATACAGTACATTTTAGCAAATATAAATTTTTGGCTGTGTTTTGTATGCATTTCAAATATATACAGTGGGTACGGAAAGTATTCAGACCCCCTTCAATGTTTCACTCTTTGTTATATTGCAGCCATTTGCTAAAATCATTTAAGTTAATTTTTGTTCTCATTAATGTACACACAACACCCCATATTGACAGAAAAACACAGAATTGTTGACATTTTTGCAGATTTATTAAAAAAGAAAAACTGAAATATCACGTGGTCCTAAGTATTCAGACCCTTTGCTCAGCATTTAGTAGAAGCACCCTTTTGATCTAGTACAGCCATGAGTCTTTTTGGGAAAGATGCAACAAGTTTTTCACTCCTGGATTTGGGGATCCTCTGCCATTCCTCCTTGCAGATCCTCTCCAGTTCTGTCAGGTTGGATGGTAAACGTTGGAGGTCAGCCATTTTTAGGTCTCTCCAGAGATGCTCAATTGTGTTTAAGTCAGGGCTCTGGCTGGGCCATTCAAGAACAGTCACGGAGTTGTTGTGAAGCCACTCCTTCGTTATTTTAGCTGTGTGCTTAGGGTCATTGTCTTGTTGGAAGGTAAACCTTCGGCCCAGTCTGAGGTCCTGAGCACTCTGGAGAAGGTATTCGTCCAGGATATCCCTGTACTTGGCCGCATTCATCTTTCCTTCAATTGCAACCAGTCGTCCTGTCCCTGCAGCTGAAAAACACCCCCACAGCATGATGCTGCCACCACCATGCTTCACTGTTGGGACTGTATTGAACAGGTGATGAGCAGTGCCTGGTTTTCTCACACATACCGCTTAGAATTAAGGCCAAAAAGTTCTATCTTGGTCTCATCAGACCAGAGAATCTTATTTCTCACCATCTTGTGGTCCTTCAGGTGTTTTTTAGCAAACTCCATGCGGGCTTTTTTGTGTCTTGCACTGAGGAGAGGCTTCCGTCGGGCCACTCTGCCATAAAGCCCCGACTGGTGGAGGGCTGCAGTGATGGTTGACTTTCTACAACTTTCTCCCATCTCCCGACTGCATCTCTGGAGCTCAGCCACAGTGATCTTTGGGTTCTTCTTTACCTCTCTCACCAAGGCTCTTCTCCCCCGATAGCTCAGTTTGGCCGGACGGCCAGCTCTAAGAAGGGTTCTGGTCGTCCCAAACGTCTTCCATTTAAGGATTATGGATGTCACTGTGCTCTTAGGAACCTTAAGTGCAGCAGACATTTTTTTGTAACCTTGGCCAGATCTGTGCCTTGCCACAATTCTGTCTCTGAGCTCTTCAGGCAGTTCCTTTGACCTCATGATTCTCATTTGCTCTGACATGCACTGTGAGCTGTAAGGTCTTATATAGACAGGTGTGTGGCTTTCCTAATCAAGTCCAGTCAGTATAATCAAACACAGCTGGACTCAAATGAAGGTGTAGAACCATCTCAAGGATGATCCGAAGAAATGAACAGCACCTGAGTTAAATATATGAGTGTCACAGCAATATATACTTATTACCATGTGAATACTTAGGACCATGTGATATTTCAGTTTTTCTTTTTTAATAAATCTGCAAAAATGTCAACAATTCTGTGTTTTTCTGTCAATATGGGGTGCTGTGTGTACATTAATGAGAAAAAAAAAGAACTTAAATGATTTTAGCAAATTGCTGCAATATAACAAAGAGTGAAAAATTGAAGGGGGTCTGAATACTTTCCGTACCCACTGTATATTTTTGCCATATGGTGACTCAGTCTGAATGATTGATTAGTGAATTGTTCTGAATGATTATGTTTTGATTTATTCTCTTTATCAGTTCTCATAAACCAGGTTAAAGTGTTGGGAATGTCCTCTCACATCAGACGACACAGATGAGTCCTGCTCCAGGTTTTGTCCCTAATGAGTCGTCAGAGAGCTGCTGTCATGTCACTGCTTATGTAACACATGCATCAGACGAACATGTCTCTGAATAAGCCATAAAGAGCCAGTCAGGCGGTCGTCTGAAGACACACAGGAGCAAAACTCTTCTGAAGAAAGACAACAGAGGCGTTTATGGCTGCTATCTGATTCCTGTCCTCCTCCTAAGCTCATTTTCTGTTTCTATTCTATGGATTTCTTTCTCCATAACTTCCCTTCAAAATGAACTGCTCTTAAAATAGAGTATAATTAGTCTGTAAGTGCTTTTATTGATGTTGTAGCAATGCTCTGGTGGATTCTTAGTAGTAGAATCAATAATACGTTTAGCTTCATATTTCAGACATTTTGTGCTTCAGTTACAGATTCCTCCAACAATGACCCTTGTGGATATGATTTATATATAATTGTCCGTTTAGAAGGTTTTTCACCACAATATTCATTTTAAAAACAGGTTAGTGTTCTGCTGAACACAAAAGATAATATTTTGAAGAATAACCAAACAGTTTCTGGTCCCCATTGCCTTCCATAGTATTTTTTCTTTACTATGGAAGTCAGTGGCTTGCGGCAACTGTCCCCAATGTGGTCCCCAATGTGCTTCAAAATATCTTGTGTTCAACCGTCACAATGCAGTCTAAAATCATTTGATTGGTGGCTTGTGATCAGAGATGCATTGGTGATCAGATGGTTACGGATGTGAGCTTGTTGGGAATGATCTATGAAGTTTTTTCGGATGAGACGTTAAACCGAGGTCCTGACTCTCTGTGGTCATTAAAAATCCCATGGCACTTCTCGTAAAGAGTAGGGGTGTAACCCCGGTGTCCTGGCCAAATTCCCTCTACTGGCCCTTGTCTATCATGGCCTCCTAATAATCCCCATACACTTGATTGGCTCTATGACTTTCTCTCCTCTCCACCTGTAGCTGGTGTGTGGTGAGCGCACTGGCGCCGTTGTAGTGTGGCTGCCGTCGCATCATCCAAGTGGATGCTGCACACTGGTGGTGGTTGAGGAGAGACCCCCCCCCCCCCCCCCCCCACATGATTGTAAAGCGCTTTGGGTGTACAGCGATACATAATAAAGCGCTATATAAATGCATCATTCATTCATTCAAGTTACTGCTCTGTAAGCACAGAAAGACAATTAACCTCAGGTTACTTCAGAGAGTCTGTGCATTCAATGAAGCGTGCAGTGCTGCGGATGAAAGGCTTCTGCTAATTGCCTGTTAACACTCAAATCTAGTCAATAGTTCTTCACAGATCTGTTATTGTGGTCTAAGAAGGTGATGATGCTGTAGTGAGTTATGGGTGCGGATTCAATGTAACTTTTATTGTTTTGAGTGGCTTTACTGTAGGTGTCTTAACTCAACACATTATTTTAACTTTAATACAATTTTCAATTTCAATTTTAAAATATTTGATCGGCATGATTGTGTTTACATAAAGTAAATTTCACACAAAACAAGTAATGCCAAGAAAGAAACATATACAATATAACAGTAACAAATAACAAAAATATTATTCAAATAAGATGATGAGTAATGAATACAAATCTTTAAAAATATGGTCTTTGATCAAATACTTTTTAAATAAACTGAATTAAGTTTGTCATAAAATCATTCTCACGGGCGCAGCGCTCTGTTTTTATGCCAATCTGAATGAGGCAGAAACATTTCCAGAGGGATGATGAGTAAGTGTCTTTAACATGCCAGATATTAGGATTCAGCTCTGTGTTTTTAGACAGAGGTCTCTTCTCATGAAGACAGAAGTCAAATAGCAAACACCAGTTATGATCTCTCTATCTTTTCGTTTTTAGATACATAAAAGCCAAGAGCAAAAAACAAAAAAGGTAGCCTAAAAAATTGTTAATTGAAATAAATATAAAAAATCTTTTAAAGTATCACGTAAAATCTTATTACATTTAATTATTGAAATTTTAAATATTATTTGATAATAAATAAAATACTTTAAAAAACCTGATGCACTAAAATAACTAAAACTAATAATGAAATAAAGATGAGTACAAATATATAAAAATTATTATTATTTATTTTTTTAAACAAGTTAGTTTATTTGAATAGCACATTTAAAAACAACTAGAGTCGGCCATTGGAACAACATTTCAACAGCTTAAATAACAAAATCCAACAACCATTTAAAACACAAAACATCAGTAAAACAACTACAAGCTCATCCATATGCCTGGGCAAGTAAACTGTGTGCAAAAACTAACAAAAACACATCAAAAGATTCTAAAACTTTAACTATTCAAATAATTAATAAAAAATATTATGATACTAAAACAACAATGAGCCTAAAGAGAGAAGAATATCAGTGGAAGGTCCTAAAGAGATGAATGTCAGCCTCTTGTTTGCTCTGACATATGTTGCTGTGCCTCCGGTGACCCGAGTTCACGTCCCGACTCCTGCCCATTGCTTTCCATCTCTCCTTATACTGAAATAAATGTGAAAAACTCAGTAATATCATTTTAGTAATAAAACTCAGTAATACAATAGACTGGCTATGGAGATTGTTTCAAATCAGTCACATATGAGGTGAGGTCCATTTCTTTAGGGTGCTGCCTATGTAGACAGCAGACCAAAAAAAGGTCACTACAGGTTTTGAAACAGTGAAAGTTGGGTTCCAGAACGTTTGAAAATAATTCATAATTAGTTTTTTTGCAGCAATGCCAAAGAACCTTTCAGTGACCAGTTCTTAAGAGAAACACTTTTTGTGTGTGTGAAGTACATTTGAATAATCTAAAGAATCTTTTTCCACTATAAAGAACCTTATGTGGATGGAAAGGTTCCATTATTGTTAAAGGTACTTCATGGAACCATCAATGCCAATGAAGAAATTTTATTTTTAATATATGTGACCCCGGAGCACAAAAGCAGTACATTTTTCTTTTATGCCAAAATCATTAGGATATTAAGCAAAGATCATGTTTTATGAAGATATTTTGTAAATTTCCTACTGTAAATATATCAAAACCTTTGATTAGTAATATGCATTGCTAAGAACTTCATTTGGACAACTTTAAAGATGATTTTCTCCTTTTTTTTTTTTGCACCCTCAGATTCCAGATTTTCAAATAGTTGTATGGAAAGATTATTTATTCCGCTTTCAGATGGGGATTTGTTTAAACAACAATTTATACACCATTAAAGGCAGACCAAAGGTGAGCTATAAGGTTGTTAACTGATGGAAACAATCAGTTTGCATTAGGCCTATTTAAACCTTTTTTTTTATTATTTAAATAATCATGTCTTACAGCAGAATTCACAGTGATACATTACCTATAATTCTGGAGAGAAATCTCCACCAATCAGAGAATGAAAACAAGCAAATTGTGGCAAATAACTCTTTAGCTCCGCCCACTCACGAATCACTGCAAATTACTTAATACAGTCAGTTTTATGTTCTCAAACTATTTAGATGTTTGTGTGTTTTGCAATAAAACAGTTCCTTTAAATCAATAGTTTGTCATTTGATTGTCATTCTCAATTAAAGCTGTTAAGCGGTCGTTCCTTTGTCTTGTCGACCAATTTTCAAATACATTTTTGCATCAAATCAAAGTTTGTAATGTTGTGATTCACCTTGTAGCTGGTTGATTAGGTTCATTTTGTTTTAATGAAAACTTTTAAAAACCTCTGTGTGAAAAACTTTTTGAACAAAGGCCTCTGAAATAGAGTCTTGCACCCTATATCTATGTAACTGTTTGTATCTCTTCTGAATGATATCAGTTCCCTGCCCACTCAGTCGCTAACAAACAGAAGCTGTAATTGAGGATATTAAATTACATTTCAGCTTTTCTCCTGTGTCGACAATCATCTCACACAAAGAACTGTTTGTTCTTCTGTGTCTCTTTGTTAATCTATCGGTATCTTTGCAGCATGTGAGGCCACAGGATGAAATGAGCTCCAATTCTTCGACAGGGAATGACAAACCTCTTAACCTCGGGGAATGAGATGGTGTTACAGAGAGCGAGAGCTTGGAAAACAAACACAGGGATAAAGGAGGATGCAGGAGAGAGAAAATAGAATTTATACCAGGGAGAGACAGAACCAAAGAGGTGCAAGTGATTCGGAGAGGATGATGAGAAGGAGAGAAGCAGATATGGAAGATTAATCATCAATAAAAGAAGCCAGGGAGAACAGAGAGCGAGAGATGGAGGAGATCGAATCGAAAAAACACAGACAATTGACAATGTGGAGCCAATTATTTGGCAAAGACTCTCGGTGGAAAGTGTGCTTGCATTATGCATGCGGTGCAGCTTCTCCATCAGTCCTGATGCTCTCAGTTTGGGCCTCGCTGAGGTTTTCTCAACCGTACTTAAAAAAAAAATGCTGCTGTTATTGGCGACTGGACTTCTGAGTCTTGTATCACATTAATGAATTCCCCATTTGAAGATGATATCATTCTTTAATTTCTGTTTCACATGATTTGTGACTCTGAACATTAAACTAACAAACTAGAATGTATTTCTTCACTGAAATAAACTACACACAATTAACTCTATAAAGAACTATTTAAACAAGTGTTGATGGTCAAAGGAGAATAATCTTGTATTCTTTTACAATTATGCACCATTTTCCACTGTGTAGGCATCCTTTTGTTTTCAAATCTTGCTATGTCAAGGTTTAGCTGGTCCAGTTAGCCCCTGCTGGTCAATATCTTGACTACACTATTTGACATCAAACTGCATCTTTTTTTTGACACTTAAGGAAGTCATATTTATATCTCTATTCATATCTTTAGATTACAATTTTCAGACAGATGAATCACCTTAAAGGAATAGTTCAGCAAAAAATGGAAAATCGCTGAAAATGCACTCCCCCTCAGGCCATACAAGATCACCATGTGTTTGTTCCTTCATCAGGTTTGTAGAAATGTGTCTCTGCATCAGTGTCTCAGCAATGGATGCTCTGCAGTGAATGGGTGCCGTCAGAATGAGAGTCCAAACAGCTGATAAAAACATCACAATAATCCACACCACTCCAGTCCATCAGTTAACATCTAGAGAAGACAAAAGCTGAAACAAACCCATCATTAAGACATTTATACTTTCAAACCTTTATTTTCAGCTAAAATCTGAGTCCATAATCCATAATAACTCTTCCTCCAGTGAAAAAGTGTTCTGGTCTGAATCAGGAGAGAAATCTGCAGATCAAGCAGCGTTTACAAGCCAAAGCAGCTCTAAACAAATATGTGGCTGGATTTTGACGTGAGAGACAACAAGAGATGGACTTTTTCACTGGAGGAAGAGTTATTATGGATTATAGACTTGTATTTTAGTTAAAACACATCTTAATGCTGGATTTGTCTCAGCTTTTGTCTTCTCCAGATGTTAACTGATGGACTGGAGTGGTGTGGATTATTGTGATGTTTTTATCAGCTGTTTGGACTCTCATTCTGACGGCACCCATTCACTGCAGAGCATCCATTGCTGAGACACTGATGCAGAGACACATTTCTACAAACCTGATGAAGAAACACACTCATCTATATCACGGATGGCCTGAGGCAGAGCACATTTTAACAAATGTATTTTTTTTTGCTTGAGCTATTATTTTAAACATGAAACATGCATTTTAAGAATGATACATTAGTCAGATCTTGAGATTATTTTGCGTATGTTGCATTTATGATATTGTATCTTACATATTTGACATTATATCATCAACAATGGTGTTATGAACTTTTATGATCTAGGAGAATAGAATGTAACATTGCATAGCTGTAACACATCATTCAGATATGAAATTACAGCTGGAGATAAGTGGATGAACAGAAGCAATCATGATGCATGAACTAAAATCCTCATCAGTCAAGCACTACTTAAACCCATATTATATTATGAACATCTATGCAAGGTCAGCCACCAGCACTTGATTTTACCAGCGTCTCCTCCGTCAATAAATCCAGATTCCTTTGTGTTGCATAATTCAGCGCTACTAGATGCTGTTGTTGTGGTGGATACGGTGTGATGTTGAATTCATGAAACTCTTGTCACAGCAGAGGCAGATGGAGGGTAGACACTTCATTTTCTGCCTTTCCCCAAAAAATATCCCCTTAGCAGCATCTGAGCAGAGATCTCAAGTGTCTTTGATGTTTAATGCATAGGGATGCCTTGTGCCTGGGGATAAAGAGGACTAGTCTGTCGAGAGAGTGAGGGGGATACAGTCCGGATTAGTGCGTGGGACTGGATCGGATGTGATGTATTTATCAGTGACAAAGAAATCTTCATATTCATGCTGTGTGCAAACTGAGGCCGAAGATGCATTGAATACAGAACAGAGACCACCAGCTTTGACATTTTACTCTCGCTTTAATATAGTTTGAAACCTGCATTTATGGATCCAGTTTACTAGCCTAATTCAAAATATTCATGCATATTATTCTATTTTGCAGTACAAATTATAGTAGCATAAATAAACTTAAAAATGCAAATAGCACACAAAAACATGTGTTTTTGCTTAACATCAATTTAGGAAAGCATTATTTGTGTAAGAAGAAACTGTAACTAAAGCATTGAAAAGACGCTAATTTCTTGCTCATCCACGTTTGTTCTTAAATAATAATCTCTAGAGTTTCTGTTAAGCGTTAAACACACAACGACAGAATTAATGTCACTTGATTAACCTCAGAGTAATAACAAAACAACACTGATTGCAAACACTTAATTAGACAGCAACGGTGACAATAAACCGTAATTTATCTACATATGATGTCAAAACATACCGCTTAAATTAAACATGCCTGAAGACTCATGGACATTATTAAGAAGTAATCAGAAACCACAAAGGAAGCGCAGAGTGAGTTTCAATTCCTGCATGAATCTCATTTCATTAATTAAGGTTACAGTTTGATTAACGATAGCGTGTGTGTGGACGAGAGAGAGAGTCACTGAAACTCACTGAACATACTGTACCTATATCCCTCACAGCCTCGCTTTCATTTATGAGTTTGACATTTACTGAAATCAAATGATAAATGATATTTAGAGTATCGAAAGTTTTCTTCTATACTGCATGAAGGACACATTTTAAGAAAACTAAATCTGAAGAACCTGCTTACACAGCAGAAAATACACTTTTCAGTGCATTTGTGGCAGAAACTTTGATCAAAGGCGACTTACACTGAATTCAAGGTAACAATTTGATCAGTTCACGTATTCCCTGGGAGTCGAGCCCATGACCTTGGTGTTGCTTTATGATCTAATGTTGAACTAAAGAAATAGATGTTCACACACAGCTTGTTTACAAAAGACAAACACTATTCTATAACTAAAAGTGACCTGAATGTTTAGCAGATAAAAACACATTTTGAGAGTGAGTCTGGCTGACGTGTGATGACAAAAATATATTCTAGTAATGTTTGCCAAAGTTCCCATGAAGTTATGAAAACATTTCTGAACGTTCTATGAATGTACAAAATGTTCAGTTTTTTTACGTTTTAAAAACTGTTTTTGTTAAACTTTAAGGAATGTTACTACTCTGAACATTCTGAAACCTAAAATAAATAAATAAACCATTAGAGGAACATCCCACTAAAACCTTTCATAAATAAAACATTCCATAGACAATGCATGGATGTTTGTGTGTGTGTGTGTGTGTGTGCGTGTGTGTCTGTGTGTGTGTGTGTCTGTCTGTGCGTGTGTCTGTGTGTTTGTCTGTGTGCGTGTGTTTGTCTCTGTGTGTGTGTGTGTGTGTGTGTGTGTGTGTCTGTGTGTGCGTGTGTCTGTGTGTGCGTGTGTCTGTGTGTTTGTCTGTGTGCGTGTGTTTGTCTCTGTGTGTGTGTGTGTGTGTGTGTCTGTGTGTGTCTGTGTGTGTCTGTGTGTGCGTGTGTCTGTGTGTTTGTCTGTGTGCGTGTGTTTGTCTCTGTGTGTGTGTGTGTCTGTGTGTGCGTGTGTCTGTGTGTGCGTTTGTCTGTGTGTTTGTCTGTGTGCGTGTGTTTGTCTCTGTGTGTGTGTGTGTGTGCGTGTGTTTGTCTCTGTGTGTGTGTGTGTCTGTGTGTGTGTGTGTCTGTGTGTGCGTGTGTCTGTGTGTGCGTGTGTCTGTGTGTTTGTCTGTGTGCGTGTGTTTGTCTCTGTGTCTGTGTGTGTCTGTGTGTGCGTGTGTCTGTGTGTGCGTGTGTGTCTGTGTGTGTGTGTGTCTGTCTGTGCGTGTGTCTGTGTGTTTGTCTGTGTGCGTGTGTTTGTCTCTGTGTGTGTGTGTGTGTGTGTGTGTCTGTGTGTGCGTGTGTCTGTGTGTGCGTGTGTCTGTGTGTGCGTGTGTCTGTGTGTTTGTCTGTGTGCGTGTGTTTGTCTCTGTGTGTGTGTGTGTGTGTGTGTGTGTGTGTCTGTGTGTGTCTGTGTGTGCGTGTGTCTGTGTGTGCGTGTGTCTGTGTGTTTGTCTGTGTGCGTGTGTTTGTCTCTGTGTCTGTCTGTGTGTGCGTGTGTCTGTGTGCGTGTGTTTGTCTCTGTGTGTGTGTGTGTGTCTGTGTGTGTTTGTCTGTGTGCGTGTGTTTGTCTCTGTGTGTGTGTGTGTCTGTGTGTGTGTGTGTCTGTGTGTGCGTGTGTCTGTGTGTGCGTGTGTCTGTGTGTGCGTTTGTCTGTGTGTTTGTCTGTGTGCGTGTGTGGTATTGTTTTGACAATATTAGTATACATTAGTAAAACACACCATTGTTAACATTAATCAAACGTTATATTAAAATTTCTGGAAGGGTTAGGGTTAGTTTGATAATAATTTTGAGAAAACCTTGCCAGATCGTTCCTTGTTAGGCGGGAATAACAACTAGTTTCAACCTTTACACATTTATACAGAGTTTCTGAACACATGCAGATGATGAAAGCAGCAGGTGCTGCTCAGTTTGAAATAAAATTGCAATCCTTTCGATAATAATACCGATATTTGCTATGGTTGTATCTGTCACTGTCACTATGGTAACAGGCGTTAACTGAAAGCTGGTTAACTTGGTTACCTGATCATCACAGACAGCACCCGCTCTTGTGCACTAGTAGTAGTCACCCTTGATAGTAAACACTGCTGAGCTGTCAATCACAAACACCGACTGAACGGATCTCTCGTGAAGCGACAGAAAAGCGGGAGGCGCGTGATTGGCGCGTAAATCTCTCCCGCTCAGAGCGCGCGCGGGGGATTCAGTTGCTCTCGCGCTGCTGCAGACGCTGGCTCCAAACGCACCTCCAGAAACCGGAGTGAAATACTGCTTTTATCTACTTTTATCGGATGTTAAGTGAAGATCAATGTCTCTGTGGACTCGGTTGGTCAGCTCATCCTCATATTTGTGAGAAATGCCCGTTTATACACGGATCTACAGGTAAGAGAAGCGCTTGAGATTCTGACAGGATTCCTGATGTTTCCGGTGAACCGGACGCTTGTGTTACGCAGTTACTTTTACCGTTAAAATAGTACGTTTTTAATTCAAATCAGCAAGTTACATATTCCTAAATTATGTTTTGATGTCTTGTAGTCTTATCCAACGTAAACACAAATGTGTAATATTGAATTCATACAACAGTTTTTTGAGCAGTTTAATCGCAGTTTTATTCGGTTATCTATTTCAGACTGAATACATGTGGCTTGCAGAGCAATATGTGTCCATATGTTGTTGTATATTGATATATAATGTAAATATGCCTATGTGTCATATATGTTATTAAAGCAGAAAGAAACTCGTTAATTTGGGCGTTAAAGTGGTTTGGCACTTTAATGGCACATTATGCAGTTGGGTGTTTCATTAGATTTGGATAATGTGATTGGTTTTCTTGTATTATTATCTTTTAGTGCATTCCATGTTATTATAATTGCACTGTGAGAAGTGTTAATCTTGCATGTCGACAGATAATGTGTTCTGTCGACATATGAATTATTAGTACATTTCCAGTGCTTTTGGGACAGATTTATTTTTTCCTCCCAAATTGGCAAGGAGCAGTTCATCCTATAATTTAGCAGATCACATTGTTTGTAGTAGTATATGGCCAGGGATAAGATAGAGTTGTAGTCGTGTATGTGCTGAAGTCGGTCCCTCAGTGGCTCTTGAGTCAAGCATGACATTCAGAGCAAATGGAGGAGTGGGAATGAACAGGATTAACATAAATGGTGTTTTTTTTGAGCTGTAGGGAACATCGTCTCAATTTATCATCAAAATTCCAGAACTGGGATTTTGAGAGTTGTCACATTCCCCCGTCACATCCGGAGAGATTGACTGTGTGAGGATGGAGAGGTTTGCTTGAAAATTGCTTGAATTCTCATATTGGACCTGGATTTACTACTTCTGGAAAAAGTAGAGTGGAACACATCATATAGAGATTTATATAGAGAGAGAGTTTGAATCAGGGCAGTGGTATACATTTAGTGGAGTTTTGCACATTTAGTGCAACTATTAAAGGAATAGTTCCAACAAAAATGAAAATTTGCTGAAAATGTAGACTACTCCTCAGGTCATCCAAGATGTAGATGAGTTTGTTTCTTCATCAGATTTGGATAAATGGATAATCTGCAGTGAATGGGTGCCGTCAGAATGAGAGTCCAAACAGCTGATAAAAACATCACAATAATCCACACCACTCCAGTCCATCAGTTAACATCTGGAGAAGACAAAAGCTGAAACAAATCCATCAAGACATTTTAACTAAAATACAAGTCCATTATCCTTAAAGCACTTCCTCCAGTGAAAAAGTCCATCTCCTGAGGTGTCACACATCAAAATCAATCCACCCACATATTTGTTTTGAGCTGTTTTAAAGCTCAAAGTTTTGAGTTTAAAGGCAGATTTTTGCTCCTATGTGAAAGTTGTAGATGTGGTTTTAAACGACTCTTTATGGTCAGTACATGACAACACTTCATGTTTCTTAATTCTTTATAAATATCCTAATACAAAAATTTGTTTCTTATTTTTCTTCATGTTGTCATGAGTGATATTGTTTCAAATCAAGAAACAGGCTTTTGTTGCCTGACTTTGATGCATCTCTTCAGCAAATTTTTAATATATGTATACATTAATACTATTCTAAAATTCGATATGAATATTCCATATTTCTGCCACAATAACATGGTGCAGTTAGTGTTACTACAGAAAATTCTTGGTAAATGATGGTGATCTGTAGCTTGAAAAGCCTCGTTGCGCACAGTGTTTCTCCTGTTTGTCAGCACGGTTTCATCAGGTTTACTAGTTTAAATAGTCATTTGTGTTGTTCGCTGAATTCAAGCGCGTCACACTGGATCTCGCAGCGTTGTTTACTGCTTGCGTGACCGTGACTCATCAGCGAGTAAACTCATCTGCTCTATTGATCTCACAACCGCTGCGCTGCCACTTGAACTTTGAGCCGAGCGGATAAATGGTCTGCGTGGCACCGTGATTCAAATGAGTCGCGTGGTTTCGTTCCGCGTTTTGCACATAAACATTATATTTAACATTAATTTTACTCTTGATATTGTTTTATCAAGGAACATTATATTGAGATAATTATTATTTTATCTCCCAGCCCTAGTTCAGTATTTTTAAAACGTACAATATTTCCGAATCCACTTGAAGGCCTTTTAATAGTTCATTGCCCAGCACAGTGCATTTCATCTCTTAGTAAAGCACCTGTTACTCAACAAAACCCATGATTTCAGGAATCATTCATGTCTGGAGCAGTTTATTATACTGTAACCCTTAAATATTAACATTGAATAGAGGGATGCTTGGCAATCTAATTACAGCATTTTTACCTGCTGGGGTGTTATAGGGCAAACCAGAACTCTAGTAAAGACATAATAACTGAATCCTGAGTAATAGTTGTGTTGAATGATGTCTGTATTCTTTCCTACTGAAGGACAGAAACAAGATAACAATGAAGCCACCCCAGGGACGCAAGCTATCATCATTGGTGGCCTCTGTAAAGCACTAACTCCATCAGTCTTACAGGCTTGATTGGCCATCAATCACGTTTTCTCCAGACGGCTCGGTGGGAGGTTGTCATGTTGCTCTACGTGACCATCTCTCCATATCTCACCGAGCAGAGGATGATTCTCTTTGGCTCTTTCTCCATTTTTAGCTGTGTGGGACTCATCTTGATTTCAGTTTTCTAGCTCCTCTGTCTTGACCTTTTGGGTTCTTTGCAAACTTGAGTGACAAATCTAGCAGAAAGTGTGACAGCTGATCCATTATTTCTACTCATACGTCCTCCCATGTGTATAAGCCCTCACTTCAATGAAAGATCCTCTGGGATTTTGCTCTGTTGGAAGAGGCTAAGTTTCTGGATTGAGGTGTTCCCGTAATTCTGTAAAGATGACAACTGAGAAATAATACAGATTGACTCAGATTTTTGGTGATTTATTTTGTTATAAATCCTAAGAAGGTAATTATGTCTAAATGTAAGACTTCCAGTTTTCTTGAACCCCCCCCCCCCCCCCCAATTCCATTTTTACTTTTTTTTTTTAGTCGGCTAGTCTATTTTAAAAAATCAGCGACTTCATTTTGCTCACGTCAACTAACCGGCAAAATATGCATTTCACGGACGAGAATCCATAAAACACATTTTTAGACTATTTTCCAAGGCTGCATGATATATTAAACCCATTTAAAAATCATAATTAAGCATAATTGTGAATTCACAAAGGCTATGATTTAATTAAATAATTATATGCGATGTAGTTCACATATGCGCTTTAATTATTTCCATGCGTGTAGGTTAAGCACGTGCGTCTCGCAGCAGCTCCGTTCACAGTAGCTGTTATCATTTACATGTGGAGCGTCTCAAACTCATCTCTGCATGTTGTTGTGAGTTTGGGTTTATTATAACGTTCATCTGGGAACGCAACACGTGCCATTTCATCAGATTTGTAAGGTAAATTTATAACATTTATAACTCTACACAAACACAGGAGAATACATCGCGATTTCAAAATAAAAGCTCAAACCCAGAGTTTACACGGTTTGATGTCCACATATTCATTTAATTACAGTGGCTATAGCATTTCTGTCCTAAAGAAATGGACAAATATTAAAGATTAAGTGTACGTTTGAATTAAATGGTGCTTGGTCAATATTAAACAGTAATGTGTAAAAACAATCATCAGGCCGTCGGCGCTCCTGCAGGCCTTTGTTGTAATGCATAATCTACATTAACTCTATTGTTTGGTTTTCCACCTTCTTTAAAATAGCATTTATGTTCAGCAGAAGAAAGAAACTCATTCAGGTTTAAAACAACTTTTGAGTAAATGATGGTGACATTGGCAGTAAATGATGAAACATTATGACAGAATTGACAGACAGATGACAGAATATTTATTTTTGGGGGAACTATTCATTTAACGTTAACAACAACAAAACGCAAAGAGAAAAATCATTCACTATTCTTGACTGAAAAACTTTAATACAGTTGCTTTAGGAATCAGTCTATGTAGTGTTTTATTTTTATACTTGTTCATTCAATTTCATTGAATTCTCTGCTAAATACACCTATTGTACCTGGAAATAAAGCACTGTTTGTTTTATTTGTATATTATGTGTATTTGTAATGTGTATCTTTGTTCTTATTTTTTAATAAGAAAGATAAAATAATGACAGATGTTTTATCTTCGCCCACTTTGGCCTAAATATCTGCCATGCATCTTTGTCTTTCTAGTTTGGCTGTAATGCTCAGACATGTAAAACCAAAATAGTAAAACTAACATGACAAAGAATCGTGATAAAATCGTGAATCGTGATATGATATTTTCCCCATATCGCCCACCCCTACTGTGATTGTAGTTGTTAAATAAAAATGTCATTCATATCAATTCATGCATCACCTAATTTCATCATAACATATAGGCCTGGCCTACAGAAAAGAACATGTATGTTTAATCTATCTATTATTGTTCTGGTCATACTATACAATGATTTATTGCTTGTCTTTGCTGAACAATACAGAACATAAAGAGCTTTAAAAAATAATTGCATATTAAATCGCATTCGGAATATTGGTAAAAAAAAGTGCAATTGGATTATTTTCCAAAATTGTTCAGCCCTAGTTTAAAGCATTCAATTTGCACCGAAAGTCACACAGTGAACACAAGATAATGCAGGATACACATGCACACTTCACAAGATCTCACAGCTGGATTCAACTAAGTTTGCAAGGTTTGTGAAATTAAATGTTCATTAGCCATTCAAAGATTTGTTTAAATGATATAAATGTGTATTTGCTGAATGCTGACGGCAAACGAGAAAGTATTATAATGTTTGCCTTTCCATTACTTATAATATAAAAGCAATCGTTATACTTTTTTTGTATACATTTTAATCCCTTTGTATAAAGTTTTGAAGACCGAGCATCTGTTTTGGGCCTGAAAACCAGACGATTATCTATTCTGCTATTTCTGCATCCAGCCGCATGAGCTAGACAGGTGTGAGTCAAAGCTCATGAAGAAATGTGCTTGGTTTTCTGGACTGTGTGTGTTTAAGTGAAGAAGTATAATGGCGTGAGTCATATTCACTTGTTCTTTGATGAAAAGAAGAAGACAGGACATTAGATCAAGCCATGTCACAGGATGCCACACTTTTTCCCTCCTTTCGCCCTTTTCATGTTGACTCAAACTCAAAAGTCACACTTGCACCAATCCAATTTCCTCAGGCGCTGGCCGCAATCCACTGCAAACTCCTGTTGAGCCAGATGGACGCACATCAGCCCAGATCTGATTACTGTGTGATTGTGTCCGAGGACGCAGATATGGCAGGATTTCTGCGCTATCTATATGTGGAGCTTCTGGCTAGATGACCGCAGAGACATGGGTGACTTTCTCTGCCAGTATCTGCTGCATCTGTGCATCAGATCTGCCTCACTGTGTCTGTCTGTGTGTATGTGGGTGTGATAATGAGGCTCTCTAGCTCTATTCCCAAACACTTTTTGCTCTATGTCTGCATAAGAATTTACAGTTGTGACTGATTTGAAACGCTCTGCGTAGGCAGCAACTCTACATGCCACACAAATAGTGCTCGTCATGTGTACAACGTAGAATCAATTCACAATCGGCTCAGTAGAGTTTGATGTTCACATATAGCAAAGTTAACAATATGCAGTGCGAACATATAATAGGTTAAAGGAATAGTTAACTCAAAAAGAAAATGTGCTGATAATGTGCTCCCTCTCAGGCCATCCAAGATTAGGATGTTTGTTTCTTTATCAGATTTGTAGAAATGTAGCATTGCATCAGTGTCTCAGCAATGGATGCTCTGCAGTGAATGGGTGCCGTCAGAATGAGAGTCCAAACCGCTGATAAAAACATCACAATAATCCACACCACTCCAGTCCATCAGTTAACATCTGGAGAAGACTAAAGCTGAAACAAACCCATCAAGATGTTTTTAACTAAAATACGAGTCCATAATAACGCTTCCTCCAGTGAAAAAGTCCATCTCCTGTTGTCTCTCACATCAAAATCCAGCCACATATTTGTTTAGAGCTGTTTTGTCTTGTAAACGCTGCTTGATCTGTGCAGATTTCTCTCCTGATTCAGACCAGAACACTTTTTTCACTGGAGGAAGCGTTATTATGGATTCTCTGGTTTATGGACTCACAGTAGCACATTTTAATTAATTAAACTTGACATTTTTAAGTAAAGACTGAAATTGTATTTTTTTGTAATTGTTTGCAATTTAATTGATACTTTTTGGTATTGAATGAAATGGATAATTTGGGCAAGGCAAGCTTATTTATATACTGAAGCACATTTCATACACAGTAATTCAAAGTGATTTACATGAAAAATGATTAAAAATGATCAGACAATTATCATAAGATGTATAAGAAATAAAATTACAATAAAAAGCAAAATAAAAATGTATAAATGCAATTTATGTAGTATCTTATGGATAAATGGTTTTCTGAACTTGTCACTATTGTATTTTCTGCAAAAAGATATGTGATACTACTTTTGAATTAGGCTAAAATAAAGTATCTTAGACAAAGTGACTGTCTTACTAAACAGCATTTGCATCAGGCGTCTTCATATGATACTTTATAATGTTATATGAGCATGTGTGACTGATAACACGTCAAGATGTACAAGCAGATGCTCCACACAGGAAGTGTTCTAATGAATGGGCCATTTTAACAGGAAATAGAAATAGCTCAGTGCATCATCATCTGAAGATCACACTTTAATTTTACATTTCTCCTTTTTGTGCCAGTAACCAAACTCCAATACTCCTGAATGACTGTCAGTATCAGGCAATTAATTATTTCCTTTTGGATTCACACTGTATTTTAAAAGCTTCTGAATAATTCATAAAATAATTATTTGATTCATAAATTTAAAAAAATTATTCATAAATTTCAATTTTTAACGTTTAATATTTCTTTAGAAAATATTAATAAAATAATTAGAAAAGATATGCAAAATATGCCAATTTATGTACAGTATTATCTATTTCTACTTCATAATTTTGTTTTGCATATATACCATAATGATGTACTTCATCAGGTTAAGCTTCAGTGATTCCTGAGTGTTTTTTGATTTCATCTGGAACAAACATTGATATGAGAGAGTGTTTGAGGATGTGGATTACAGTTCTTTGAAGTTATGGATTATGATTCATATTGTGTAGTCGTTATGCTTGTAACTAAGAGGAGATATAGAATTACTTGGCCTTTTCACCTTTAAAATAGTTAAAATGGCAAAAATGGTTCAATTGTTCATACATAACCTTGGGTCACTTAATTCTGAGTGATTTTAACAATTTATATTTATAAACCCTGTTTTAATCTTTTTGGATATTCATGAGGTTAATGACATGGATTTGACATATACAGGGGTGCACAGAAGTGGTGCGTATGCATGACCAAAATTAAAAATGCACTCTGTAAATAAGTTCAGACCGCTCATTTGCGAACTTGCTTCGCTGATAGCTGTTAATGCATATTTACCATTTAAGATCGACTAATTATAATAAGATTTCCATTTAAACTGAATGCATAAATCTAGACTATTTGGTGTCGTTTTCAAAGCACAATGCAAAATAAATTTAAAAAATAAAAAAATTTGATTCATAAATTTCAATTTTTAACGTTTAATATTTCTTTAACTTCATCGTATTACTTAAACGTATTGACGGTGTGATGAAAATAGTGGAACGTGCCTGATGTTAAAAAATGAATTCTTAATCACAATAAGCCACGAAAAAGGACTCATAAATTGATCGTATGCATATAACGATTTGAAATTTGATTCAAAACCGAAAATTTATTTTTAATTTAATTTAATTTGATTTTATGAATTTGTGTAAGTATAATATCAACCTGTCCAGGGACTGCGGGTGGAAATTAGCATTTTTTGCTATAACCTGGCACATGACATCTCTTCTTTTTTAGACTAATGTTTTTTTTGTG
Organism: Barbus barbus; assembly: GCF_936440315.1. NCBI lineage: Eukaryota > Metazoa > Chordata > Actinopteri > Cypriniformes > Cyprinidae > Barbus > Barbus barbus. Next base: position 30,091,001 of record NC_136746.1, on the reverse strand, counting down.
CATTGTCCCTGATCAAATAAATAAATTCAATTCAATCAACTGACGGAAAACAAGAGAGAATTTTTCAGTTCCAGTTCCAGAAGCTTTGTCAATCCACAAATCACCAACATTTACCACAGATTTACTGTAGTAACAGAAACATTAACCATGGTATTGTGGCAAAAATGTCACATAAAATTTTATGTTTTTAATGTAGAGAATATTTGAATTACAGGATAAATGGAATATAATTACAGAATCTTATGTTAATAAGCTATAACAGTTTTGTGTACTTCTATTATACTCATTTTTATTATACTAAATACTTTAGGCTACAGTTTTTCATGAATTGAAACAATATAGTTACTTTTTTACCATGGTAGTGAGGTACAGTGTGTGGTTTTACCAAGTGATCTAAATACTATAGAACATTAATTTAATGCTAATAACTCACAGTCAGAAGATTTACATTTTACCGTATAAAAATGAGGTTACAAATTTGATAGATGTTACTGTTTTTGTTAATGAAGATTAATTTGCATGTGCATCCACTGTCAAATTAGCATTTTTAAAGGGGTCATCGGATGCAAAATTCACTTTACAAGTTGTTTGAACATAAATGTGTGTTGGAAGTGTGTGTACACATCCATCCTATAATGATAAAAATCCACCCAGTTGTTTTTTTAAAATACCTATTTTAAAAATCCCTTACTCAAATCAGGCTGCTCTGAGGTTCCTGTCAGAATGATGTAGTTCTGTACAGACCGTTCCCACAATAGTTGATTGACAAGACCGTCTTACCTTAGACCCGACCTGAGTGTGCCCGAAGTGTGAAATCCGTATTCAGAAAGGCACAGAAAACAATAGCAATTGTTAATGGTTGCCTGTTACATTACAGTACATAAAATTTAACTTACCACATAAACAGATTAAGAAGAGATGACTGAGGACGATGGCGACTGATTTGCAGATCCTGACTCAACATCGTAATGTCTACCAGTCATCGGCGATGGCCGATGGCATCGTCTATCGGCCCAACCCTAACCTAGATGCCTCATTATCGACTGTTTATCTGCCATTTTTGGGATGGTCTGCAAATCTTTGAGTGCATTGACCGTGTGCATCTACAACAGTAAGTTATACACATGTATATCTTTGAATATTCATTGATTATTATGGTGAATTCGAGATGGCTGACGCGTCAAACGTATCTGGAGTGGTCGAATAGGGAATCTACACATATCTATGGTCTGCTCGTCACTCCACGGAAGAGAGGGGCGGGGTCAGCAGAGCTCACTAGCATTCAAAGCAACATGGACTAAAAACAAGCTTGCTGAAAACAGAGCTGATTTTGACAGGGTAAAGAAGGTGTTTTTTACACTACCATTGAGAAATTTGAACCAAAGTATGTTATAGACTTTTCATTAAGACCCTAAAGAATCATATCAACTTGTGTAAAATGGGCATCCGATGACCCCTTTAAGAGACCGAACATTAAGAGACAAAATATTCACCTGGTTTCTACACCTTTCACTAAGAAGCAAAAATCTGCCTTTAAAGGGGTCATATGATGCGATTTCAAGTTTTCTTTTCTCTTTGGAGTGTTACAAGCTGTTTGTGCATAGATAAGATCCCTGAAGTTGCAAAGACTAAAGTCTCAAAACCAAAGAGAGATTCTTTATCAAAGTTAAGACTCTGCCACGCCCTCCTAAAACGGCTCATTCCAACACGCCCCACGTCTACATCACAATGTGGAAATATTTGCGTAATGCCGCCCAAATGTTCACGCAAAGAAAGGTGTGGTTTCAGTAACCACATTAGTGTTGATGAAGCCATGTCAGGGAGACGCTGGGTGTTTCTAGGCGAAAACAAAAGCACTTTATTTGGCCTTCAGAAAGCAGATGCATTTAGGAATCATTAAGATTACTTACAACAGAACAGCACAACCCAGATGTTATCACAACGCATTTTATGGGCGACAGTTTCGTGAACCTAGGAGAGGAGGTAATTCTGACTTTGCTATGACAATCTGGTGCTTCTGAATGAGCGACTGCAAGTATGTTTTGTTATTAGTTTAAGTATTTGCTATTGACTGTTCAAATGCGGAGTTCTGCGCGTCGTGTTTGTGTGTGTGTGAGAGAGGGAGACACGGTCACACAACCGTGGCTTGTGTACTACAAACACATACAAGCTTCATCACTGTGTCTGTCACGCGACTGTTCCCCTCTCAGGCTTGAATTGATGGTAAAACTAACGACATTATTATCTGTCTACATTTATTTTGCAAGCTAAAGCTCGCGATTATGGAAAGGGGCATTACATTTCTGACTCGTGCTTGTGGTGTTCGGCCAATCAAAATGCTCTGTGTCAGTTGGCCAATCAGAGCAGACTGTGCTTGTCGGAAGGAGGGACTTTGTAGAAAACGAAGCGTTTGAGAGAGGCGGGGCGTAAAGGACTTACAATAATGTACAGTATTTGAAAAATAATATTTTATTTTTTACATTAAGTCATGTCAATATATTCTGTTACACCAAATACACAAAATAATGATCTTTAAAAAAGAATCAAATGACCCCTTTAAACTTGAAAGAAATAAAGATTTGATATTGGTCGTGATAATTATGGATGTCGACTGATATGAAAAATTTTATCGCTCAGCCCTATGAGATATCAAAGGATCCCCAGCCATATATGTTCTCTATTCTGTAGTCATATCATAGCATCTTTATTTTGCAGATTTCTGCTGCTCACTCAGTATGTCGTAAGCAGCGTTTTGCTTCCCTAGTTGACAAACCGCAAGAGCCGAACCCTTCTGGATGAGCCATCTGGATGTTTGATATCTCTGACAACGTTTTTTTTGTGATTTCATCCTCCCAGTGAGGTGCATTCGAAAAAAGAGAAAACTAATCTAGCGCAAGGCAGCGGTTTCACGAAGCTAGAGATATGATTTCTTTTAATCTGAAGATTAGTGTTTCTGGGAGAGTCATTACGATGGAATGACTTGGGCTTGATTGGGAATAACTTGTGTTTGTATCAGCAGCTGGATTGTTAGGCTGCTGTTTATAAGGTGAGCAGATTTCACTGGCCTGGAGCATAAATAATACGTCTGTTTCTCTCAAGAGTGAGTAGTTCCCTCAAACACTGAGTATTTTATCTGAAGAAGACAGGCCACAGGCGACTGATGCCATCTGTGATGCCCGCTGGGAGAGAAAGTTTGGAAATGGCACATAAGAAGTTTCTGAATTGGTTTCACTGGTTTTCAGCCAATTGTTCCATATGTAGGAAATCGGCTTAAAGCTGTACAGTCATGCGTCTGAACTCGCACGGAAGTTGATGATCTGATCTCATTTGATCTGATGAATTATTGCATCTCATACACTGTTACTGTCATTGTGTTGCACTGTTTCTTACTTTTACTTTACTTTTGTCATTTAGCAGACGCTTTTGTCCAAAGCGACTTACAAATAAAAAAAACAAACTAAAACTAAGTTACAACTCTATAAATACTATATACCCACATATTTAAGAAAATAAAGAAATTAAATAAAATTGACACATATAACAACATTTCAATAATAAACATATAAATGAAAAAAATAAAATAAAAAGCGATACTTCTATCCCTTGCCGATGTCCCTGCCCGGTGGAGTCGCACGGTAGAGTTGATGGTCTTTACACTCTTTACTTTTGTCATTTAGCAGACTCTTTTGTCCAAAGCGATTACGTTTCAATTACGATTGTGCCGAATTCTGTTTCACAGTGAGCATGTTTACATGCACACTAGCAAGCTGATAACTCACAAATATCAGCTTATTAAAATAACCAGTTTTCTCCCGTTTACATGTACATCAGGAACCTGACAACACAAGTAAGCTGCGTTTACATGACTTTATTATTACATGACTTTAAAGTCATGTAATAATAATCAAGTTAATTCCCTTTAGTGACGTCAAAATATAATCATTTGCGTATCTGACTCCGAGTATTCCATATGTTTGTCAGATTTGATGTTAAATAAAGCTTACAACATGTCAGCGCAAAACGTACAGCTCATTTTATCCTCTCATGCAGTTATAAATGCAGCGTTTTGACGAAACCACTTCTACTTCTGCTGCACGAGATGAGAACACTTGAGTCATGAAAGAGTCTGCTTTTGAGATATATTCTTTCTTTAAGACGTGGTCAAATACACAGGCATGGGTCAAACATACACTGCCCTCCCAAAGTTTGGAAACACCCCTGGCAAAGTGTGGTTTTGGCTTCACCTTCCAACAAGAAAATGACCCCAAGCACACTTCCAAGCTGTGCAAATCCTATTTGGAGAGGAAATTCAGCTGGCATCATGTCTGTCATGGAATGGCCTCCCCAATCACCCGACCTCAACCCAATTGAGCTACTGTACTATGGGAGGAACTGGACCGTGATGTCCATAAGAAGTGTCCAACCAGTGTGAATCATCTTTGGGCAATCCTTCAGGAGGCTTGGAGTAATATATCAAGTCAATGTTTGAATAAACTGACAGCTCAGATGCCCAGATTATGCAGAGCTGTAATAGCTGCTAATGGTGGATATTTTGATGAATCGAAAATTTAAGTTTTTTTTTCTATGTATAAACTGTTTATGTAATAAAATGTTTTCGTAGTTTGTGTTGTCACTTATCAGTGCAAAATTATCACAAATTAAAAAGGATTCATGCCAATATTGTCCAAAACCCCGCTTTTCTAGGGTGTTTCCAAACTTTTGGAGGGCAGTGTACAGCAAACAGGAATAACACGGGCTAGGCAAAAGAGTATTCCAAAGGCAGGCATGGGTCGATCATCGGCAAACTTAATCCAGAAGGGCTAAGCAAAGGGGTACTCTGAGAAACACAGGCAATAGTACATAAAGTGGCAAACAGTATCCAGACAGGGCGTGACAACGTGTAAGTCCAAACACAGGCAAAGATCAAGACACAGGAAGACAGGCAATGCAAAACACGGCTAAGAACTAGACTAGTGAAAAGACAAGAACTAAGACCAGAGACGTTGGTTCCGTAAAGTAGCTACGCTAAACAGCATAAAGGCTAACAATACTCCGCGATCAAAAAGGGGAAGTGCTTGGCTTATAAAGGGTGTCTGATGAGTTACACTTGTGTGTGATCAGTGCAGTGGATGATGGGAAATGTAGTCCGGGGTGTAGTGTGACGGTATGTAAAGTGTGAGAGTCCTTATGGTGATGAATGACCTTACGTGGTGACTGAAAAGAAGTTCATGGACATGATTCGTGACAGTCATGTATCACATATGCGCACTTCAATAAACCGACGGAAAGCAGGTTATTGCGTTTACATGCCACGCACAATCAGGGTAAGAGGCAAAAAACTACCTGTGTCGACCAGTTTATGACCTTACTCTGATAAAAGAAAACATGACCATGTGCGTTTTCGGCTTACTTTTGTTTGTGTTAGGAATCCAGCACATTTCGTCCTTCACAGTGGTGCACTTTCATCCTTCCCTAAGTGTTAAGTTCTTCCACATCATAGTTGATCTTATTTATATCTAATTAATTTTTTTTTTTTTTACATTATTTAAATGTGTGTACGCTTGTGTATATATAATTTATTTGCCTTTTTTCTGTTGAATTATATGAACCATTTAAGGATTTTTTTTTTCTGTTAATTAAATTTTTTTTTGTTTTTCAGTTGATTTTTTTTTTTTTTAAAGTATAATTTTCATTTTATTACTATTTTACTTTTTTCAGTTGATTTCTGGAAATTGATCGATTGATTTGATTTTGTTAATTTATTTAACATTTGTTTTATTTATTTAACATCAATTTAACTTTTTATTTTTATTTTTTATAATGTAACTATTTATTTACATTTCTATTTGTTTTCTAGTTGAATTATATTTAAGGTTTAAAGAAATCCACTTTATTTAGAATGTGTAATTGTGAAATAATGGCGGTCTTAGTATTAATGTCAATCGTAATCATATGTTGTTGTTGTTTTTTTTGCCATAATGAAGCAGCCTTGGATCGACACTGAAATAATAATTTTTTCTGCTTCCACAATGTATTTAATTAAAATAAGCAAAAGTACCACAATTGCTGATCAGTCTGTCACTACCTAATTTTATTGTGTTGAATCTACTTAAATGTGTAAAATAGAAGTTTATTTAATCCATTCATGTTGGGATGACCTGAATCTTTTTTTTATTTTATTTTTTGCATTAACTGAAACTGGGCAGTGCATTGTTAATTCCCAGCATGCTTTGCATATGGCTGGATTAGGAGAGTAAATGTTGAAATTAAGTGTTATACAGTATGTGGTTGTCTGACAAAACGACTAAAAATAGTTAGTTCAAAGGACTCTTTTATAGTCGTTCTGCTGCCAAAGCATATCTTGACCCGTTTCAATGACCTGCTTCTGTTCTCCTCCAGATTGACTCCAGCGGACTGAAGCTCTCACCGTCTCACCATGACCTTCTTCAGCTCTTTATTTGCCCTCCTCTTCATCAGCAGGTAAGAGGATTGCGTCCTGAACTCACTGAATCTTGATGTTTCTGAATCAGACTGTGATGAATGTGCTGCTGGAATACTATGTTTACAGTTAAATGGTGTAATTTTTCCACATTTCATTAAAGGAATAGTTCATTGTCGAATATTCACCCACATTTCTTGGTGTTTCATTTCAAGAAAGAAAGGCATAATTTCATAGCGGTCTTTGGGCAAACTATTCCTCTTGGGAAATGTTTGTAAAGAGTCTGGAGACCAATAAAACGAATAGAAGGATATTTGGATATTAGGTTTAAACACATTTATACTGTATAGTGCAATGTATGGCTGCATGTTTTGGGGGGGAATCGAATTGTGATTTTTCTGATAAATATTGCAATTGTGTTAAAGGCTTGCTTGTTTTTTTTTTAGGGCTGCACAATTTGACTAAAATGTTGTGATTATATTATACAGTATCAATATGGCTATGGCATAATAATAATAATAATACTCATAATAATAACAATACTAAAATATGAAAATTGTATTTAAAAATTTTAATATTTCACTGTAAAAAAATCAAGTGTTAAAAAATAAGATTTGTTGTTGTGATTTTAAATGGCATTTTTTAAAATATCTACGTTTGCTCTGTTTCTAGGGATGCACAATTGTGCTAAATTGTTTAGACTGTATATTAATATGGCTATGAAATAATAATAATAATAATAATAAAATAAATAAATGAAAACAGGACATTTTTGTTATATTTTATTTTTCATGCTCAAGGAAATCCACTTTTTTTTTTTTTTTTTTTTTTTTTGCAATATATCTCAGTCTCAGAAAATATTACTATTGTAATATTCACTGTAGAATCTATAAACTTATATTGCATCTATAAACTTATGAGTTTTGATTTGAGAATTGCAGTAAGCCATATTGAGATTTTGGTTTTATTTTGATTAATCATGCAACCTTAGTGCAGTCTATCGTGTGGATTTATTACTTGAAAGTTAGACTGAAACAAAGGCTTATAATTTATTCCAGATGGTTGTTGGTGTCAGTGAACTCTGTAAATGTGCTTTGTGAACTGACGCAAGTAGTGAAAATGATGGGAGTGTTTTCACAGTCTGCTTCCCTGAAAAGTGCATGCTGTGATGAACATATACCCATGCACGCAAACATACATGTGCATGAGCTTGCGGTGCATGTAATCGTCTCTGGGTCCGATACAGGAAGCAAGAGATTGATGCATTCTGACACTCGCCTCGTTCCTGCAGCGCTTTGAATCTGACGCTTTCATGGTTCGTGTGCCTGTCGTTCCCCCAGTGGCTCCTCTGATTATCATCAATAATGGAGACGAGTGAGCGTATGCATGCTTTCACATGTGATGGCCTTACGAAATCTTCTTCTGTACACACACACACACACATGCATCACACATTATTCAGCCACATCACAAGCCTAAGTATCAACATGACAGTGCAAGCATTTCACTCGCATTTCAGACTAAAAATAGATGCAAAGTATTTTTAGGTGCCCTGTGTGCGAATGAACCAAATCACTGCACGTATTTAAAAAGTCTTAAATATCTGAAACTGTAAAACAAACATCTTCATTATCATTTTAAAGAGGTTTTAAATTTTGGAAAGGAATCATGAACATGATAAAATGAGTTTCATTAAATTATTTACAGACTAATGGGATTATTTACTTTAAAGATCTATGATTTAACCATCTGGGATTGTTCGTTTAGGAGTCACAGTCTTGGTCAAAACAAACTGGAGACCATAATTATATATATATATATATATATATATATATATATATATATATATATATATATATATATATATATATATATATATATATATATATATATATATATATATATATATATATATACACATACACAAACATACTTGGCAATAAAGCTCTTTCTGACTTCTGACCAATACATGTTCTATGGAGGTAATTTCTGACCGTAAACAAAACAAGTATAACTGTACAGTTATATATTGTACAGTGTACATGTGTATATATATTTGTTAACACTTTAGTATAGGGACCAATTCTCACTATTAACTAGTTGCTTATTAGCATGCCTGTTATTAACATATTGGCTGTTTATTAGTACTAATAAAGCACGTATTCTGTATGACCATATTCTACATCCCTAATCCTACCCAATACCTAAACGCAACAACTACCTTACTAACATTAATAAACAGCAAATTAGGAGTTTTTGAGGCAAAAGTCATAGTTAATGGTTTATTAATAAACTTCATATTATGATTTAATATGAAGCGTCCGTAGACTACAATAGATTTACAATGCACAAACCAGAAGCAACAATATCTGCCGAAAGGAGAAGGGTTGGTTATTCAACCCTTTTAATTTTTGTTTTTGTGTTCAAGCACACGCATAAAGTTTGCCACAAATCACAGGCGATAGCCTAATGATTCTGAAAGAAATTAGACATTTTAATTATTTAATAATATACTAATGTTTCTTGAGTCCTTGATGGCTGCAAAAATGAAATTCATGAAATCTCCACTGGATGTTCCTTTGGAGAGAAATGCATTCACAGATTACATAGCCTAATCAGAGAGTATTTGATTTAATTTTGAATTGGTTCGTTTAAAAATAGACTTTACTTAGATATATTTCTCATGTATGTGAGGCGCCCCAATTTTAAGATTTCTTTTTTTTTAATTATTTTAAGTTGTTTCATTATCAGGAAAAAATGCAAGTGATCGCAAACAGCAAAGCAGTCTAAATCTCCGCGATGTTCTCGTTAAATATGCAATTTCTGAAATATTACAATGAATTAATTTCTAAAATGTTATGATATGGAAAGCTTGAAACCGATCACAGCAGTATAGCCATACACAGGCTATCAGTCATCAGCAACGTGGTAAACATGCGTGCCAGTATGCATATGATTTAATATGAAGCATCTGTAACGGTCACGTCCGTAACGCATTATTATGGTTGATAAGAGCAAATAATGGAGATGAGCTGTTGATCATAATTAGCATGGCCATAAGTTGGCTTTGTACAGAAAGTTTCAAGTTAATTGCATTAATAATTACTATATGAAATTAACTTAATCTTTAAAACGTTACGGACGTGACACAGCGCTGAAGCGTCCTGACGTCATAAATCTAGACCTTATAGATCCAAAAATCATCGCTGTTTAGACTAAGTGAGTGTATTTACTTTTCAGACAAGCCTCCATCTTTCTACAAAATACTTACTGTTGACATACATTTAAAAATGGGCAGTCTTTGAGATCTCATTTGAAAATATGAAATACAGTCGAATGAAAATGTATTTTTACTATAGGTCCACCCCTCATATGTGGTGGATAAACATAGCGATTTCCTTCAAATTTCTATTAAAGCACGTTAATGCAGTAAAATACAGACCTAAAAGCACAACTTAAACAGGGTTTTGTTCTTTTTGGTAAAAACTTCATTTTTTCATGGTAAGGTTGACATTTGCATGGAATTGTTCTTATGCATATGATGCTTTTGTGAAATGTAACTCATGAGTTAGTGATTGATTTGTGAGTTTTGTGTTTACTGATTTATTAAAGGAATCGACTCAGAGCTATTTGATTGTGAATCAGTCTACATTGGCCATGCTGCTCGTTTGTTATTCCATGCAAGAACAAAGCACAATGCAATAGAAAAAAATTGTTTATTGATTCTTATTTATCTTGTTTATCTCATTACAATCACTTCAGAGCGTCAGGTCTCAACTCTAATGAAATACAGCCTCATGTGTTTTGTTGTCATCCGCGTATTGCAGGAAAACATATTATGGACACATGCTTGCAGACAAAAACAAAAACTGAGCTGCATGTGTCATTTCATCCGCTGATTATCAGAAAAAGGCTGTGTGAGATTAAAGAAACGGGTGTCTTTTATCTTCAGCACGTCTTGCGTCATTTGCCAGTTGATTTGGGTGCTAAACCGAGAAAGACTCTCAAAGAAAAGCATTAGTATCTCGCTTATCATGCACGTCGTTACATCATACAACAGAAAGAAGACTTGGTGTGCTGTGAATTCATTGATGTGTAGACTTGCATGGTCATGTTTATAGTGAACTGTTTGCATTATTTTTAGTTATTTTGCAGTTTACATAGTTTTGGTTAAATGCATCTTTTATGCTGGTGTTAAATGTAGATTCAGAACTGCCCCTTGTGTTGTGTTGTGCTGATTTTGTCAATATAGTGATAGCTGTAACTAAATTTTTCAGTTACTGTTTATTTTAAGTATATTTATATTTTGTAAGGTACATTTATTTAGTAATTTATGTTTTGTAATGTTATATTTTGTAATGCTGTAAGTCTGGTGTGTTTGAGAGACGCAGGTGGTGTGAGAGGCATTAAGTGTTGCGTATGCGTATGTATATGAGGTTATGGAGGCTGTCCTTGTCCTTGGCTGTGTCTTGTTTCACATCTACCTCTCTCACTCTTCTGGGACAGAATGATAAATGTTTCCTTCTTTTTCATCTTCCATTTTCCATTTGCTTGGAAAGAACAAAGCAAGAGAAGATCCAAGAGTAGCAGAAACGTCACAACACACAGTCTTGTTTAAAACACCCAGACAGATGCAACCACACGACGAACTAGAAAACATGAGAACTGTGTGAAAGGGTGTGTAGAGGAATATTTTATATAGGTCTCGTGTGGTGTGGGTTTGTAGTGGTAGGCCTGCCATGGTATATATATATATTGTTTATAACAGTGTGAAATTTTATATTGGGTAAAACACTAAGAAACTTTCATTTATAGTGGGTCATGATGCGGTTACAGGAGATTCAAAACTGGGCTTGGTAAGATTTTGTTTTTAAGTTTTTGACAGAAGTCTCTTCTGCTCACCAAGGATGCATTTATTTGATCAGAAATACAGGGAAAAAATGTGAAATATTATTACAATTTAAAACAGCTGTTTTCTACGTGAATATCTGTTAAACTGGAATTTATTTCTGTGATCAAATCTGTATTTTCAGCATCATTACTCCAGTCTTCAGTGTCACATGATCTTCAGAAATCATTCTAATATACTGATTTACTGCTCAACAAACATTTCTGATTATTATCAATGTTGAACACAGTTGTGCTGCACAATATTTTTGTGGAAACCATGATGCATTTTTTTCCAGGATTCACAGATGAATAGAAATAGAAATCTTTTGTAACATTACAAATGTCTTTACTGTCACTTTTCATCAATTTAATGAGTGGAAGTTTCTTAAAATCTCACTGACCCCAAACCTTTGAATAGTAGTGTAGAAGGAATGATACGATTTATATGAATTAAGCGTAGTTTTGGTTACAGGACATGGTTTAATTTGATTGATTACTTTTCTTTTTTTATAAAATTGTTTTGTGAAAACAAAGTTCAAAGTTTGAATTTTTTTCCATGTTTCACAGGTTTGTTTTCTTTTTTAGCACCATCTGTATTACTAGATTAGCATGAATTGCTTTTGTTTCTCTTATGTAAGTCGTTTTGAATAAATGTAATAGTTGAGGATGGATACCATGGCTTGGTGGCCACAGACGAATGTTTCGTTCTCTGTAGGAAAAACAAAATTAATATTTTTTTAACTACATCTCCTTCAGTGCTTCAGTCAGCCGATCTTTGTCATACATTATCGTTGGTGCAGTAAAATCATGAACATTGTAAAACCAAACTAAATGAGACCGAAGAACATCATGAGCGAGTTTCCCCGCAGGCCGAGAACGAGCTTCTCAAATACTGCCTGCGGCCTCAGCGAGGGATTCAGACACACGCCAACAAAGATAAGGTGGATTAATGTGAAATGAAATCTTAAAAGCTACTCATGTGCGGCGTAACACTCAAAGACATGAACATACACTCGCTCACATACGAGCATACGCACATGAGAGCGGCTCAATTCACTACACGCATGAAGTCATGGATTAACTTCTTGTTAAGTGATCTAAGACATGAAGCTCTTCACTAGATTAGCAGACTTTGACCCTCTTACATACGTCTTAAATTAACCAGAAACCAATTTCTATAGGCACCTTGAGAATTTTAAACAGGCATATTGAAGTGAAACTCATATGGCTTTGCATCAAGGCGCTCTCTGAGATTATACATGATGATTTATTGTTACTAGTGTTTCCTTCTCACAGGGTTTCATGATGCAATAGGTTTTCATCACATTTTGACCTGCAAAGCCTCTGTATTCTTATATTAAGCTCTTCTGTGTGTTACTTGAACACTTGCTGAAGGGACTCATTTACAAGTGATGTGTGTATATAAATAAATATATGATTTTTTTTTTTAAATTACAGCAAAAAATAAAAACATACTGTATTTTGTATATATGTTGTTTTTGATAAAGATGCAGAGAATATGTATTGTTAACATGATTGTTACATATAATATCATTATTATTGTATAGATCATTATTGTATAAATCCGATATTATTATTATTGTATGTAAACGGGTCAAAGACAAGAAGTCCACATCCAATTAAATTTACAAAAATGATTTTATATACATAGAAAGCATATTAAATCAAGTAAAGTGTCTATTTTAATGTTTCAAATACCTTTTGTGAAATTTAAATGTCAAAATATGGGAGAAATAATGTTCCATCGTCATTTAGTGCAATAGATATATTTATGTAAAAATGAAATAACATACTTTTTCCGACCTGCACTTAATAAAATATATAAAAGAATAAAGTGCTCATCCTAAATTTTAATCATATTTTAAGTAATTAAAATATTTCTGACAAATAGCTAAAACCTAGTGGTTTGAAGCATAATGACAAAATTACAATTAATGATAATTTTGGTGCTGCGCTGTGATCTTTTAATGTCATCTGATTATTCTGGTACTAAATATACCTGATGAACTTTATACAGGAGGTTTATTATCACTTAACTCTCAGTAACTCAGTCAGTAACCGTGAAGCTTGACTTGGCAAGCGATGCTAACTTAATTGCCTGTTTCTGCGAGGTTTGTACCAAATTGATCCGAACCGTTCCAAGCTCCCGTTTCTATAAATGATCCTCAAATATGTAACTTTTTTTCCCCTCAGAAAGTTTTAAAATGAGAGCAGTTGCCATAGCAACCATCCTGAGGGATTCTAATGCACCGCACAAATGCAGCCAAACATAGATGGTTCTCATTTACTCACTTCACAAAAGTTGCTGTTATTATTTTTCCGTGATTTCTTAAGGCAGATGGTGTGAAAAGAGGACAAGGTGTGGTGTGTTTTCACTGCTATAGATGCTTGTTTCAGGGTTTAAATGTATTTGACATGTATATTACTTAGATATGTTCTGTATTTTTAATATATATACTTTTTTTTTGTCTACCACCACAAACGTTTCTCCACATGATTTGAGCACAACTTCCCAGAAAACATTCCCTCAGCTTAAAAAAAATCCATAAATAAACTCACGAATGCAGTCCAACCATAAAGACAAATCGTCAGCCGTTTTCCCCTATGAACAGCACTTGGTGGATATTTACACTGCTGAATGTAGTAATGATTTCTCTCAGGAGCACTTACTGACATAAAGGAGGCAGTTATTGCTGAATTAATAAGCAGAACATATTCCCACTGAATGCTTGACCTCTCTTGCACACCATCTTTCATTTGCCTCTGTAAAAATGAGCTGTCGTGTGTCCAAACTCAGCGCTCTCAGCGTGTTCAGAAACGCATTCAGGCGGCTATTGTTTCCTATATTGTGAATCACAAAGGGGTTATTTTGCGCCACACTCCTGCTGGGTTCGCTTAATAGACTTTTAGTTGAATGCTCACTAACAGAGCGTCTAAATTGCATTGTTATTTTTTTTTTATTCATTACTTGTAGTAAATGTGACTTGGAGGTTGCATACATCCCACCAATGACTGTAGCATTTCTATCATAAAGAAATGGCCAAATATTAACGATTAAGTGGGCAATTAAATGTTTAGTCAATATTAAACAAGGATTAGATCACCCTTTAAAATGTAAAAACAATTGTTAGGCCGTTGGCACAGGCATTTGATACAATACATAATGTAAATAAGTTAGGAATATTAACATATTCAGTGAAACCATATGATTACTTGCTTTTGATATTTTATTTGAACCAGTTATTATTGCCTCATTGCTTTTAAGTCATTTTAAAGTCTATTGTTGGTGTAGGTCTATATTTATTATCACAAAAAAGATCCAATTACTTGATTAATCATCAGAATTATCGACTACTAGATTACCAAAATAATAATTAGTGACATACTTAATGTATTACAATTTTATCAATTATAAATTTTTCCCTCAGAAATTTGGTGTTCCTATATTTTCTAGATTTAGTTATTATGGTTTGATCAAATGCTAAAAATAAAAAGGGATGTTTAATCAATTGAATTAATAAAACTTTGAATAATTTGCGTTTTTTTTTTTTTTTTTTATAACAGTGCCATGTAAAATGTATTTATTTATTTATTTATTTCAGAAATGCTGTTTCTAGATTTTCTAAAATTTTTCTAGATTGTTTTTTATAGTTTTATCAAATGTTAATAATCAAAACTGCATAAATATGAATGCATAACACTTTAACAATTTAATTGATCTTTTAAAATTATTTAAATTAAATGTAAACAATTACTTTCATTTTTTGGCAAACAACATAAAACGTGGAAGAAATATTGTGTGATGTTCCTTAACCAGCAAATGTCATTTGGAGGTTGGATGCTGTCTGAGTTTCATGAAGTGGTTGTCAGTGCGTTGCTAAAGTGTTGCATGTGTTTTTTGGATATTGCGCTGCTTTTCATAGTTGCATGCTCAATTAGATTTTTGTTTTTTTTCATTTGTTAAGAATAGGGATGCACGATATTTATCGACCGATATGAGAGAAAATGACGTCATTTTTATTGCTCCGATAAATAAATTAAATCCGATAACTACATCCGATAAAGTATGCTTGCTGGCAAATCAATCAATCAGTCTGATTTATCTGAGATTCATATTTCCGAGTGCAAGTGATTGCAGCTTTAAACTGCAGTGACTCTCAGCATGTGTTGTGCTCATTACGTCATCATTTGCGAACATGTCTTCGCCGGTCTGGAAGTTTTTCTCGGTGGCAGAGGAGGACAATTTGGGCGTCGTTTGAGTCTTCTCTCTTTTCCTCGCTTTTCTTCGGTTTTAAATAGCTTGTAAGCTCTGTGCGCGTTTTTATTTTCACTTTTAAATTAGTGGCAATTCGGCGTCAAGCAGTTGTTTGTTTTTAGTTCGCTTGTTTTCTCACTTTCCTTTGCTTAAATAGCTTGTAAAAGCACCGGGCGCATTTTATTTTCACTTTTAAATTAACTAATTCAATTCAATTCAAGCAACAACAAAATACAACATAGAACATATAGCTAACTTTTATTAACAAAATAAATACAAATTCACCATGCTATATGCCTAATATAAAATAACAGATAACTTACAAATTTTAAATATGGTAGGCCTATACAAAACTGAAAATCAGTAAAGACTGAGGAACAAATAATTATAAAACGTAGAATGTTTATTAGTGAGATGGAAAGTTTTGAGGCACGGACTGCATACACAAAAATGAACCGAAATACATGCCTCACAGACATGATAAATATATCCAAAGAAAGCTTTAAATTGCTACTTAACAAAATAAATAAAAACAAAAACTATTTAATACAATCGTTATCCGTGAAGATGCACTTCTCTCTAAAGGCACGTCTAACGAGGAGATGGCGAATCCTTACTATTTCCCACGGACACATTCATGGTAATTACTTTTGCTTTATTGCGTGTATTTGAAGCAGAACTCTTCATCTGTGCTGACGACTCACTGCTGCTGTGGGACACTAAACACCGTCGAGTCACTCTTGACAGTCGCGGCAGCACAGACTCATGTTGTTTCCACCAGCGTAGCAGTTTTTTTTCATCAATAATTGATGAATGTCTAAAATATAAAGATAAGGAGAAGCCTAAAACAGGCCCGAGGCCCGGCCCGCGTCTGAACTATGATATGAATATTGGCCCGGCCCTAGGGACATAAAGTAGGAGCCCGACTTTAAATTAAATTTCAAATAATAATAATAATAATTGGGGGCTAAAAGTGTGTTGTAATGCAAGCATTACTGAACATGTACAGAGTAAAATATTACTGAAAATTGATTAGTAATGCCTTACACTACTGCGTTACAGCAAAAAGTAATACGTTACTGTAATGCATTACTTTTGTAACGCCTTACTCCCAACACTGCTTAAAGACTATATAACTTTCTCATCCTTGTGCACTAAAAACGTTGAATAGATGCATTTCTTTATGCATGAAATATTTGAATATCAATTTGTTGTTAATGAGTTGTTAATTGCAGATAAACCATAGTTCTGTCATAATTCTGTTAAACCATTTCTGTTACAAAGTATTGTGGTGCCTTACACAAAAAATAAAAACATTTGAAGAGTCAGGACTGATGTTTGCTATAGTTAGGCCAGAGCTACTAAAATATCAGTTTAATCAGTGAATCTTAGATTTTATATTCTCCTGGGTGCACAAACTGCAGATTATATGAAAATTATAATATAAAAATATGAACATCGGCCACGAGAAGGACTTAATTATCGGTTATCGGTATCGGTTTCATATCGTGCATCCCTAGTTAAGAACATAAGCAATAGTAATATAGTGATGCAGCGCTACTAAATACAGCAAACCAGAAGTGAGGAGATACCTGTACTTAAGTACGTGAATCCACACAATATTGCTTCAAGACTCATTAAAATATTCAGATGATTCATGCCGTGTCATTATTCGTCTACCGAGTGCAATCTTTAGATATTTCCCAGCAGATTTGAGAGTCTTCCTGCTCTTCTCTGTCCTGAGGAGCCGTCTCGTTCCTGCACTGGCTGTCTGTGTCCTCAAGGACATGTGTAATATTGCAGGAGACTCGTCTCGGCCATCAGCAGAAGAGCTGGATTCCCACACAGTCCGAGAAGCTCTGACACGCTGTGAGAAACAGGCAGGAATTCACTCTCGCTCATCACTCATGCTTTATTCTAACCTCATTGTAAATGGAGAGACATTAGAGATCAATCTCTTTGAACAGCCAAACACTCTGAACTCTTCTCTAACTTTAGTTCTCATAGTTTTATCTGGTGCCATTAGAGGAGATTTAAATGCATTAATCTGGGAACGTAGCTGTAATCAGTTTGTGATCATATTAGAAGTAGGGCCTTATAAAATCAGTTTTATTCTTTTCCCTAAATTTCATGTTTTCCATTTTAACTTGATTCAGTTTTAATGAAGTTTTAATTTTATTCAGTTTAATTAAAATGTGATTATCAATAAGATGTCTAATCAATTAAATTTACAAAATTGTAAGAATTTGTTTTCCTGAAATTCTTCAGTTTTCCCCAAATTCCATTTTATCCATTTTAATTTTTCTAGACTTAGTTTTTTTATGGTGTAATTAGGCTAAATGTTAATAACCAAAATGATGTCTAAACTTTAACAATTTAATAATGTATTACAATTTTAAAAATAGTAGTGAGCTATTAAATATTTTATTTTTTCTGAAATTATTAGTTTTTTCCCCAAATTCCATGTTTTCTTTTTTAAATTTTCTAGATTAAGTTTTATGGTTTAATTAAATGTAAATTGTAACATTTTAATAAATTTGTAAAAATAACAGCACCCTGATTTTTTTTTTTCCAGAAATTTTGTTTCCCCAATTTCAAATTTCAATTCTAGATTCTGTGTTTTATGATTTAATAAAGATTAAAAACTGTGTTAATCAAATGAATGCATAAAACTTTAACAGTTTAATTAATCATTTAAAATGTAGTCAAATTAAATTTAAACAATTCCTTTCATTGTTTGGCAAAAAATAAATAACTAAAATAAAATAAAACATGGAAGAAAAAAATTGATATCCTTGAATCAATAATGTTTTAATAAACTGTATTAGTATTATTGTTATTATTAAAGAAGAACATTCAACTGTGCAACAGTAAAAAAACAAAAAAACAACTGTTGCAGGGTTTTACATTGTACAGCGAACAGCACTGAATTTATTCAATCTAATTCAGTGTTATAAGTAAATTACTGGACTCCATGATTTCGTCTGTGTTTATAGAATAAGTGGCCCATTTCTGTTGAGAATCACTGTCATGTAAGACACCGATGTTGCTGATTCTCATCTAAATGTCTGAAGGTCTGCAGCCACGTGTTTATATTTAGCTGCTCAGAGAGACACAAAACTAGATGTTCAGATTAAAATGCATGACAGTAAGAGACATTTATCACATCCGGACAAATGAGAATGAAGTGACATGCTGAACACTTCACATGGTTTGTCAGTGTTTTTAGCCATTTTAGAGGAGCGACAGTAATCTTCTCTAATCTACGAGTCCTCAAGGAGTGTCTGAATGGTATCGGAGGATAACGACAGCACAGGCAAACGCGAGGGCGTCCGCAAACAGCTCACACACATCAGAATGCACAAACGAGGCGTAATCAATCCACTGCAGCTGTCTGAGTGCATTCGCAGCAGGTGTATTCTTATCTGTGTCTGTTTGTTCACTGATTCCAGGCCATTCAGATTTAATTTCATAGCTGTCGCCCTTGAGAGATGTTTCTGAGCCTGTTGACTTACAGAAGCGCTCTTGAGCGCATGTCCTGAGAGTGTTTGTTATACAGCAGAGGTCTGAGCTGTAGATGTTCAGATCACATGTGTGGTCATTTATGATGCCAAGAGCAGAGTGAATGTATGAATGTTGAGCAGGATAAAAATAGAAATGTGTTAATCGGTGGAGAGTTTGCTGTACTGTTTATATCCATTTTCATTTGTGGATTCTGCTTTAATGGTTTAATTTTAATTTAATAATCAAAAAATCTATTAAATTCATAAAACTTTAACAATTAACAATAATAGAGCCTTATGAAATCTGTTTGAGATTCTAAATTGTGATTTCCGTTTTTTTTAATGGTTCAATTGAATAATCAGGGATGTCTAATGTTGAATTAAAAAATTCTAAACAATTGAATGATTTACTGTGACTTCAATAATAATAATAAGGCTCTAAGAAATATTTTAATTTGTCTGAATTCTGTTTTATGATTTAATACAAATCAGTGCATTTGTGATCATTTCAGAAGTGCAAGCCTTATGAAATGTTTTTATTTTTTCAAAAAAAATTTTAACAATATATTTATTTACGTTTTAAATGGATTCTGTGTTTTATGATGTAATACAAATTATCTTTTTTAAAAAAGGTGTTAATGTAATGAATGCATACAACTTTAACAGTTAAAACAAGCTTTAAAATTGTAATAAAATGAAATTAACTATTCCTTTTGTTTTTTGGTAAAACAGGTCTGCACAATAGAGGTTTATGTTTTCCAGTTTAAATGCAAGAAAAATGGTGTTCATAAATTTGTTTTCATAAATCACACACACACATCATTATTACTTTTACACTTGTCATAATTTCTTCAGGTTAAACCAAACATGTAAACTTTTATTTTGGGTTTGTAGTGAAGATCATTGACTTTCAGTGTGTATATGACACTGGTTTTCTCAAATGAAACGATGAAATGCTGTTGAAGTGACTCAAATGCATATTGTTTGAATTGTTGAAGAATCAGAAATCACTGTGAATCTAATTAGCAGCGGCTGGATGGATAGGTGGAAGGATAGATGGATGTAAAACATCCTCAGGGTCAACAGGGATGAATATGAAATGATATATCACCCTAATGAGCAGTAATAATGGCTGTTTTATGTCAGTAATGTGATGGCAGAAGAGCCTGCGGTCTGTAATTCAGGGTGTGTGAAGCGTTAACTGCAGGTGGGATTGAATCTTCAGCTCTACATTGATTAGCTGTTCTCATCAGATCCATCCATCCAGAACCACAGGAACATGAGTTCTGTTCAGATCTGAAAGGAATCATGAGAAAACGCAATCATCGTCCTCTTCGTGGACGAGGGAATCTGCTGAGAACAGTGAAAACCAGACAGAGTCGTGTGCTTTCTGTAGTGAATCAGATGAATGATGGGAGAGGAAGAGGATGAGAGAAAACACTTGAGTTGTAGATTTTGGTATTGTTTGACCCTTCCTCCTGCCTAATATACGTTGTCAGATATGTCACATTACAACATTTAAGCATGCTTGACATCAAACTCGATTTGTACAGATAATTCTCTGTGGATCAGTTTGAATAATGTTTTTATTGAATAATGTCAGTGTGTGGTTTGTAAAGGCTGAAGCTGCGGTTTGTTCCTCACACAGTTCTTTAATGCTGCTTTTTCTTTCTTTTTGAAACCCCAGATGAGCTTCTTCTATTGAGATGAATGGAAATACTGGCCTAAAGCTTTTCTCCAGGTCATATATAGACATTATTGGGTCCGTTTTTTTTTTGTAGCAATAAGTTGTACAACTTTGAAGTGTTTGTTTTCCTTACAAACATCTGTAATCAATTTCTGAGGTCATTTAAAACTAGCTTTTACTGCCATCAAACACATGATCTCATTCTGGGTAACAAGCCTTCAGTAATTACCAGTCAGTAATTAATTACTGACATCAGTTTATGATGATTTTACAGTAGTAAACAGTAACAGTAAATAGATTGGTATTTTACCATGGTAAGATTTTGTGTGTGTTTGTGTTGCAAAGGTCTTAATTCAGAGGCCATAAAAATGCAGAAGTGCATGTATATATTACTTAAACCTAAAACAGAACTTAAAATAAAACCATAAAGTTGTTACTTGAAATAAAATAAAGTAGGAGTGTCCCCGACTCAGGATTTACAAAGTCGAATCAGTATTTTTGAGTCTTGCCGATAGTCGACTGATAGTCGGATCATATTTTTGGGGGCGGGGCAAAATACATTACCAAGAGACAGTCATTCGTCATACGCAGTCATACGCTTCGTTATTTATACAACATAACGTTAATATTACGACTTATAGGCTATCTGCACAAAATGCCTTGAATGCAGAAGTGAACGTATCTGCGTGGCTCTGAATGAACGCATTCTTCACTTGTACCCTACCTGATCAAAAAAATCCTGTCAGTTTGAGTCTTGTTAAAGATTTAACAGCAGCCATATCACCCTGTAGCCCAAGACTGGTTGCCCACTGAAGCTAAGCAGGGTTGAGCTGGTCAGTACCTGGATGGGAGACCTCCTGGGAAAACTAGGTTGCTGCTGGAAGAGGTGTTAGTGAGGCCAGCAGGGGGTGCTCAGCCTGTGGTCTGTGTGGGTCCTAACACCCCAGTATAGTGACGGGAACACCATACTGTAAAAAGCACCGTCCTTCGGATGAGACGTTAAACCGAGGTCCTGACTCTCTGTGGTCATTAAAAATCCCAGGATGTCCTTCGAAAAAGAGTAGGGGTGTAACCCCGGCATCCTGGCCAAATTCCCTCCATTGGCCTCTGACCATCATGGCCTCCTAATCATCCTCATACACTGATTGGCTTCATCACTCTGTCTCCTCTCCACCAATAAGATGGTGTGTGGTGGGCGTTCTGGCGCAATATGGCTGCCGTCGCATCATTCAGGTGGATGTTGCACATTGGTGGTGGTTGAGGAGGTTCTCCCCTTCTATGTAAAGCGCTTTGAGTGCCCCGAAAAAGCGCTATATAAATGTAACAAATTATTTATTATTATTATTAAATCCTTGCCGCCAAGATGCTCCTCTATCGGTCAGGGATTATGGAATGTGAAACTTTCATCTATAGGGGTGGTTGGGTTTATTCACGAGTAGGGATGGGTATCGTTAAGGTTTTAACGGTATTACTACTCTTACCGATACTGCTTATCGATCCGGTATATATATATATATATATATATATATATATATATATATATATATATATATATATATATATATATATATATATGCATGCATACATGCGCACACACACACACACACACATATATTATAATTTACCATACACATCTGCTAAAGAAAAACATATCACCCCAGGTTTTGTGGCTTCTGTGTGAAATGCCGCGTCGCAGGTGTTTTTAAAGGGCTGTCAGTGTGTCGCTGCTGATGCTCATGACCTCCTCAGCACCTCCAACATCAAACCAGCCTGTTAGATGAGGACTGGAAGCCAGAAGAGACTGATGATGTGAGGAGGATGAGGCTCTGTTTTACATGTCTGTGCTGGAGCAATACTGTACATTCAGGTCAGATATGGAGAATAAATGCACTCCTCCATTAAATACTATACATTTCTTGAAGTGATTTATCGTAGAGATCCATTTTTTGCAATGCATCCATACCGCCCTGTTTTTGGCAGGTTTATTTCGATGCAAATACAAATGCATGCATCTACTTAAAGCCGTCTGCCAAATCATTCCAACTGGTTCTGGAGGAATGAATCCTTTTTGCAGATGAATCCGTCCCAATTACATGTGAAAGTGACCCTGTGTGACCTCAGATGTTCAGATAGCATTAACAGTAGAAGTGAAGGCATTTCATTGATGCTGCAGCGTGATCATACAGTCAAACCCTCAGATGAGCGGCTGTCAACCACAGAATCTCATCATTCTGACGGATATGAGCAGATATGAGTGGATATGAGTGGATTTCACTGCTCCTTTCATGTCTGAAGTTATTGGCTGTTACTCTTTTGCATCCCTCTCTTTTCTAAATTTAATCATTAAGAAACAAGAGCTGTCAGATTGTCTGTTAGAAGTGCTGCTGTGTTTATTTTTAATGAGTGCTTTACAAAAAAACCGTCATGAAGTCTGGCTCATTTTACCCAAAATCAAAAGCAGAAGTTTTATCTTGAGGAAAATAGACTATTTTAGGACCATTAGATTTTTTTTTCTACATTGTGACTTTATTTTTTATATCTATTGTCCTAAAAAATCCTAATTATGCAGAAGGTAACAATACAAACAAACAAATAAATAAAAAATCTTTTGATGCCAAATAGGCTTCATTTTCTGATTAATTCTTTATTTTTATAAATATAAATGCATTTTTAATTGTATTATTCATATTACTTTGATTTTGAGGTGAAATGTGCCCTGGCCTGGATGTTTTCGTAAGGTTTACCATGATATGGGGAAAGCGAAGGTCATGTTGAGTTTTCTCGTCTTGACTAGGGGTATGAATCCGTTTCACAATTCGATTTGATTACGACAATCGTGTCAATGATTCAATTCAGTTCGATATCACGATGCGTTGCATCCTCACTTTTCAATATCACGGCACATGGCTACATTTTCATATTCATTTGATATCAAATTTATTTTGGGCATTTTTATTAAATTATATAAGCGGGCTACTTTTTAAAATTAATACAAATTAATAATAAATCAGAACAATTGTTAAGAATTTAACCAACTAAATATAGCTTCAAAACATACTAGCAAATATAAAGTAATTAAGGGGAAAAAAGGGATAAACAAAAAGTACTTTCAGTATCTGAGAGTGATTTAAGTTTACAGACAATCATAGTTATGGTTCTTTTTCCTCCGCATTATTGCCATTTGATTATTACTGATGAGGTCATACACAGTGGCAGCTTTAATAGGATGCATTCACACTAATGCACGCATCTGTTTCCACATATCAGATGTTCTGAAAACATAACTGACTGTGTTTACATCAGTTTTGTATTATAAAAGTATTCGGAGATGCAAGTGCATTTAACCATCTAATATGTACTGCATTCCAAACGGCATAAATGAAGCATATATAAAGTAAAAACCAAGCTCAGAATCGATTGTGAAATGTTCAGAATCGTTGAAGAGAGAATCGCGATGCATTGTAGAATCAATATTTTCTCTCACCCCTAGTCTTGACTGTGTAATGAAAGCAAATCACTGTCAGAAACTGAGCTGCAGAGGTTCTTCTGACCTACAGGCCTGGCAGAGAAACACACACAAACACTCCTGCACGTGTGATAAAACACACTCACTCACTCACTCACTCACTCACTCACTCACTCACTCACTCACTCACTCACTCACTCTCACACACACACACTCACTCAAACACACACACACACACACACACACTCACTCACTCACTCACTCACTCACACACACACACACACACTCACTCAAACACACACACACACACTCACTCACTCACTCACTCACTCACTCACTCACTCACTCACTCACTCACTCACACACACACACACACACACACACACACACACACACACACACAAACACTCCTGCACGTGTGATAAAACACACTCCGTATCCACTATCACTCACTCACTCACTCACTCACTCACTCTCACACACACACACTCACTCAAACACACACACACTCACTCACTCACTCACTCACACACACACACACACACACACACACACACACACACACACACACACACACACAAACACTCCTGCACGTGTGATAAAACACACTCCGTATCCACTATCACACACTCACTCACTCACTCACTCACTCACTCACTCACTCACTCACTCTCACACACACACACTCACTCAAACACACACACACACACACACACACACTCACTCACTCACTCACTCACTCACTCACTCACTCACTCACTCACTCACTCACTCACACACACACACACACACACACACACACACACACACACAAACACTCCTGCACGTGTGATAAAACACACTCCGTATCCACTATCACTCACTCACTCACTCACTCACTCACTCACTCACTCACTCACTCACTCAAACACACTCTCTCTCTCTCTCTCACTCACTCACTCACTCACAGACATCCATCTGAACACTGCTGTGGATGGATTGTCAGGTGTCACACCCGTTAAACACCTGAATAATGAGGCAGAGAAGACTTCTAGAGCAAACGAGGGTTGGTTTTGTAACGAGAGCGATGTGGATTGTGTCTCTTGGCTGTTTGTACACTGTCCTACTTTATTTTCAGCCAGTATTTATCTGCACAACGGGAAATTCTCTGTTTCTCAGATGTTGCTCTTCCACAGCTCGATGGAGTTATCATTTGTTTCAACTTTCTCTTTTTGTCCTGATGTTTGTCCTGAAATTTATCTTTGGAGATATTAAATATAGACACAAACGAGTACAGTAAGCGACTGTAGTGTGAGTTGTATATGGAGATGATTTGGTCTTGGAACAAATATAAATGTTTGATTTCAGCCAGTAGCCTGTTTTCTCCTCATACGCTCTGAAACATTTAAGTCTTCTGCATTTTTTCCTTTACCCCTCAGGCTGTCAGCACAAGCACTTGGATTATTTTTGATAACAGCAACTTAAACGCATTAAGCCTTACCTTTATCTGCAGTATCTTTATCATGCTTTGATTAAAAAATGTTCAAATCACAAAGGCTGTGAGTTCATGAAATAAAAATACGCAGTGCGTGTTTCAGTGTGAAGTGCGGCGCTGTGTTTAACACATGAGCACCAACCATCTTCACAAACTTGTAATGAGAAGCGCTTATCTATATAAAAGACGCTTTAAGGTCTAATTTTGATTGTTTAACGTTTGAAAATGAAGAAATTAAGACAGCCATAAATGTAGTTTTTTATAGTTATCATGTAAAATATAATGATTATGATCCTATTTTTCTTAAATACTCTATTTTTAATTTTACAGTGAAATAATAAAATAGTAATAATATTACTTGTTTTAATAATAATAATAATAATAATAATATTATTATTATTATTATAGCCATATGAAATCACAAAATTTTGTACAGACTGTGTTTTTTTTTACAGCCAAATATTAAAATAGTAATAATATACTTTTTTTTTTTCAATAATAATAACCTTCTTGTTCTTCTTCTTGTTCTTCTTCTTGTTCTTGTTCTTATTCTTCTTATTCTTATATTAATATAAAATCCTACATTGTGGCCAAATTGTTTAAATACAATTTTTTTATTTATATTAAAATAGCAATATTTCTTACTTTGTTCATTATTATTATTATTATTATTATTATTATTAGTAGTAGTAGTAGTAGTAATATTAGTATAGCCATAATAATATATAATCACATCTCAGCCAAACTGTGCAGCTCTACAAACAAGCACAGATTTATATCAGAAGAAAATTGTGCAGCCCTAGTCCTAGAAATGTTTACATTTAAATAAACTTTCAATTCAAATCGAAAACACATTCTCAGATAATGAAACTAACGATAAGCACAGTTTTTTTTTTCTGTAGCCAGTTTTTAGCACATCTCAGTGCTTTGCTATATTTACTGTACATGTCACACACATGCACAAATCATTTATGGCGTCGTAAATGCGCTTTAGTTTCTGCTGAAGGTGCAGGTGTATTTTTGCTGTTGTGTGTAAAAGCGAAACGTGATGAAATCCGAGTGCTGATGGTATGTTTTCAGGTCCTCCACACTGACGGATCAAAGTAATCCAATTATGAAAATTAGCTTATTTTTTCCCTCCCCCTCTCTCTCTCTCTCTCTCTCTCTCCCTCTCCCTCTCCCTCTCCCTCTCCCTCTCCCTCTCTCTCTGTCTCTGTCTCTCTCTTTCTCTCTCTCTCTCTCTCTGTCTCTGTCTCTCTCTTTCTCTCTCTCTCTCTCTCTCTCTGTCTCTGTCTCTTAATGTAAAGTTGTTGTGGGATCTGAACACTGTTATCAGTGTGGGCCGCTGATTTCACACTGAAACCAAACTGTTCATCAGCGATATGCCCTGAAATAATGAGAGTGCAGAGGACTTCTTTCTCTTCATTCATATTCCTCTGTTTTTCTCCCACAGGTTTCTGGAGAACTCTCTGCTCAGTGCCGAGGTGAAAGAGGGAGAGATTCTTCCTCCGACCATCCATAAGCTGATGAAAGGATACAACAAATACCTCCGGCCTTTCTTTGACAGTAAGGACATAATGGATGTTTAATGCATGTGCGTGTATATGTGGGCTGAACGGTGATTCACTCCCACATTTTCATTTAAAACAGATTAATTGATGCCTGGTTATGCTACACATTGAAATGAGAATCTAAATGTGATTGAGCCACAGTATCATCAATCAGAAAGTGAGAGAAAGATGCTTAGAAGTCAATAAAGATGTTCGTTGTACATAAACAACATGTCAAGAGTTCAACTAACCTTCTCAGCAAGATTCTGTTGTTTCTCCACCGTGACCGCAGTCGACCTGACAGAGAAAACTGACTTTTTAATTGAATTAGCACTATAGCACTCTCTGAGACAATAACATGCAATCAAGCTTGTGTTGCTCCCAAACACACATGCATACAATTATACACATACTATAATAAAATATACACATACAGAAACTATTATAGTTTTTTTGTTAATATTTTGAATTAGATTGTATTTTTATATTCTGTTTTCATTTCAGTTTTGGTTAAAGTTTTAGTAACTTTGTTGCGCTTTGTTGCCTTAAAAAAAAAAAAAAAAGTCTATAATTTTTTGTTTTTAGTTATAGTTTACTTAATTTTAGTTAGTTAGCATAAAAAAGGTAATTACGACTTTTTAACTATTTGTTCAGAATTGCGAGATATAAACTCAGAATTCTGACTTCCTCACAATTTTGAGTTTACATCTTGCAATTCTATTTTGTTTATTTCACCCAGGGAATAAAAACTAAAATACTTATCTCACAAGTCTGACGTTTGTTCTCGCAATTGCGTGTTTGTTTATATATCACATTTCTTTTTTTCTTTTTTTTTTTAAGATTTATTTTTGCCATATAAATCACATTTCTAAAAAATATTTAAATAAGATTTGTAAGATAAAATGTTGCAATTACCTTTTTATCATGTGGCAGAAACAGTCTTTCATATTGTAGTACATCAACTTTGTTATTTTTTACGTGATAAATTATTTAAATGTTTTTTTTTTTTTGTTGCAGTTAATGATAATAACTTTGTCTCATACAAGATAAACTTGAGACCCTACAGAGGTCAAGACTAATGGCTTTAGTAAATCAGCAGCACACACAGGTCAGAGAAACGCAGTAAACCCATTTCTGTCTGTCAGTGTGTCTGTCCTACTGTTGTTCCTGCTGTAAATTATTGATGAGTTGAGGGCTGTTTTCTGTAGCTTCACTCTCTACTCCACTGTTTCTGTGTAGAGGAAACTACTTTAAAACTGTAGCTTGTCAACTCATAACTTAAGCTCTTTTTAACCTAAATTAGTCAAACTACCATAAGTTACCCTTTTGAGTTAGCTAGACTAGGGCTGGGTGATTTTTCTGATTTTATCAGATTGTGTTTTGCCACAAATTTTATTTTATTTTAATTTTTTATCACAATTTTGAAAATAAAAATAAAAAATATTAGCAAACATTTCACTGTAAAAAAAAAAAAAAAAAGTCGTAGAAAAAATGGCTGGCAGATACGGCTGCCCAACAAAAACTGTAAAATTAAAGTAAAATATCTTTATTGAAATGAAGTACAAAGACAATAATTTTACAGAAATTTTCATTAAAGGGTATATAGAAAAAACTTTTATTTTACAGAATTTTCCTTGTTTCAATTACGATATTTTACTTTAATTTTACCGTTTTTTTACGGTGTAAACCCCTTATTTTACATATTTTAAGCACTAAATGCTCTACAGAGAAACACTGTTATTTTACAAATTATTCCAATTAAAAACCTTCAATAAAATGTCAAAGCATGCTCAAGATGGTAGATTAACATTTTTATTTGGAAGACAAAATGCAAAGTCTGTACAAATGTCTTATAAAATTTCAATTTTACAATCCGGTTTTTGAAGAAATACAGCACAATTACATTTAAAGGGGTCATATGATGCTTTTTTTAAAGATCATTATTTTGTGTATTTGGACAGAATATGTTGAAATGCTTTAATGTTCAAAAAACGTCTCTGGTTACTTGCGTAACCCTTGTTCTTTAAATAGGGAACGAGACGCTGCGTAAGCTAAGACGCTTTGGGAAACGCCCCTAGGCGTGCCGATTGTCTGAAGCCATTATAGAATCACGCCAATTCATTGGCTGATGGTGCGGATGCCGTCTTCGACGTTCTTACGTCGCCTCCTTATACTGGCGAACGCGCCATCTGCTCCTAAGATTTTTCTGCCGAAAAGGCCCCTGTCGGTAGCGTGAGGAGCTTGGCAGCAAATGCAGCGTCTCGTTCCCTATTCAGAGAACAAGGGTTATGTGAGTAACCGGAGATGTTCTCTTTCATATGTTTACTCAATGCTGCGTAAGCTAAGACGCTTTGGGAACGACATACCAAACACGCCAAGCTAAAAACGCTGCTCTATCTGGCCCGTTTACAAACCAGACAGCATACACGGCTGGTTGAAGCAGATAAAATGTGGGAACCAGGAGCCGTGTCAAGATCCAAGTTATAGAACCTGATAAAAGTGTGCGGAGAGGACCATCCTGCTGCTACACAAATATCCTCTAGGGGGACCCCTCTAAAAAGAGCTTGAGAGGAAGCCACGCTCCTAGTAGAATGCGCCCGAACGCTGAGAGGTGAAGAAAGACCATGCACTTCATAAGCCAGTGAAACTGCGTCCCTCACCCAGTGAGAAATTCTGTGCTTCGATGTGGCAAGCCCACGGCGGCCAGCACCTAAACATACCAACAACTGGGAAGATTTCCTCCAATGTCTGGAGCGCTCCGTGGTCTTCAAAGCTCGGACAGGACAGAGCATGTGAAGCCTTTCATCCTCGCCTGAAGCAAAGGGAGGAGGATGGAAAGAGTGAAGTGTGACCACCTGAGAGCGAAACGATGCGGATTAAACCTTAGGAACATAGCCAGGACTAGGCCATAAGGTCACCTTGACCAGACCCGGGGCGAAGTCCATACACATCTCGCTGACAGAGAGAGCTTGCAAATCTCCAACTCTTTTTAAAGACGTTAGCGCCAACAAAAGAGTAACCTTGCGAGTCAGAATCCGTTCTGGAACTGGCTCTAAGGGCTCAAATGGGGCTACCGTTAGACCCTCAAAGATGACTAGTTCCAAGAAGGAACTCCAATGGGGCGTACTGGTCTCAGACGCCAGACACCACGCATAAACGCAGAGACCATCCGATGTCTCCCAGGGGAACCTCATCCAGCTCTCTTTGACCATCATTTGGAGGTTGAATTGTCTTAACTTTCAGTTGACCTCTAAAACTGAAAGTCTACACTTTGGCTAAGAAATATTTAGCATTTTTCTTATTAGGGCCCGAGCACCGATGGAGTGAGTCTGAATCTACATGCCAAGATTCAGTTATAGTTATAGCGCCACCTGCTGGCAACAGGAAATGACTTGTTTCACACTAACTTAAACATGCAATGTCTGATGTGCCCTAAACTTCACATGTTTGGTAGGAGTCCTGGTTTGAAGACATCTACATGCCAATATTCAGTTATAATCATAGCGCCTCCTGTTGGCAGCAGGATATTTGGCACATATAAATGACTGACATATTCCTCCTATATTTACCACTTTAAAAGCATATTGCTGTTTAAAAGCCCGCTGTTCCCTGTTTTCCTATATGGCCACGTGATGGCGGTGAGCCCGGGTGCGAGGACCCTTTCATAGCTGCTTGCAGCTTTAATTTGACATTATTTCTGAACATTTAGGATATGTTCTTAAACGCATCTTTTCTGCAAATATATTTAACAAGTGAATTTGTTTTGACTTTGCACCATGTTGAGCACATTGTGTGTGATGCATGTGAAAAACAACTTTCTTTAACCAGATGGTTTCTCAAATGTTCTTAAAAAAATAAAGCTTTTATTTCTAAAGAATGCATGAACTAATTGACTTTAAACTTTGAATGCAATGCAGGTCAAGGCGTCTGCCAAATACATGAAATGTAAGAGCTGTTTAATGAGACAAACCTGCAGTTAACTCCAGTAGTTGGTATGAAATCAATCCACTGTTGAGGTCCAATTGTTTGTATCTTTGCATGCTCCCTGTCGCACAGTCTACAGCATAATGCATTTCTCACAGCTGCTCATCTCAGAGTAAATTGCCTTTCCACTCGCATCTCTCAGCAGACAAACGCGAGCATGTGAAGTTCTGCTGGCGAATCCAAAGGGACAAATACTTCAATAACACGCCGTCTACTCCGGAGTCATAGTTTCAGCGGTAAACAGCTGAGAGAGTCGTGTTGATGACACAGTAATGTAAAAAGAGGCATGTGGACACCAGCTCAAACCAGGTGTAAAAATAGCCATAGAAAGAGCCGTGTCAGGAAAACCATGAGGAGAGCTTGTTGGATTAGATATTCAAAATCCTGTTGCATTCCACTGAAGTCGTTGCTATTTTTCGCTAATTTGACCCCAATCATCTACGTTATTCTGAATCACTGTTGTCAAGATTTTTAGAAGTAAAACACATGCTTTGTCAGCTTTAATGAGCAGGTTCACTCGCAAGGTTTCTGTCTTTAGCAGCGATTCTCTGAATTATGATGGATTGCAGAGCTGTGAGTGTTTACATGCCTTTTCTCTGTCTCTGTTCTGCAGATGGTCCCGTCACGGTGGGCATGAGTTTAGACATCGCCAGCATTGATACGATATCAGAGATCAACATGGTGAGAAACGCACACCACACCTGTGATTTGAACTGAAAATATCTTATAGTTTTATAGTATTTTATAGTTTACATGAATAATAAATTATGTGCTTGTTAATAAGTGTTATTCATTTATTATGTTATTGCTCATACTTGAGGGTTAAGGCTTTGTTCAAATTCTTAACCTCAAGTAACCTCAAGTAAGCTTAACCCAAGTAGTAACCTTGTACTTCCCAGTACTTTCCTGTTAGCACAATGTAAGTACATGTACTGTAAAATAAAGTGTAACTGTGATATATTTTTAAATGATAAATAAATAAATAATTACAATTAATGTTTAAAAATCATCATTATTATTATTATTATTATTATTATTATTGTAGTAGTAGTATTTTTTTAGTTTTTTGTTAGTTTTTTAAAATATTCTTAAAGTCTGTTTTTGCACAATTAGTAAGGATAATAATTTAAAACAAATAGTAATGATAAAATTAAACAGTTTTTAAATACTTATTTTTAATAATAATAATTAAAAATATATATATTAAATATTATAAATTATGCATTTGTATTATTATTATTAGTAGTAGTAGTAGTAGTAGTAGTAGTAGTAGTAGTAATATTTTAAAATAATAATAAAAAATAAATAACAAAAATATTTGTTATTTATCAACTAAAATATTTTCAAAGTTTTTACATGATTAATAATGATAATAATAATTTTTACAAATGATAATAATTCAAAATATGAATATGTATTATTGTTGTTGTTGTTTGTACTAAAGTTAAGGGTTTGTTCATATTCTTAACCTCAACTATTAAACTTTGGCTCATCTCACACAGTTAATGTTGGTCTGTTCATAGAATGTGAAAATGTATTTTTGAATTGTTTGCTAAATCGTTTCGGATGGTCTGCTGTTGTATTAGAAGTACCTCATTCCTTTCTTGAATGGGCAGGACTACACGGCCACTATCTTCCTCCGGCAGCGCTGGACGGATGAGCGGCTGGTGTTTGAAGGCAATAAGAGCTTAAGTCTGGACGGGCGCCTGGTGGAGCTGCTGTGGGTCCCAGACACCTTTATAGTGGACTCCAAGAAGTCCTTCCTCCACGACATCACAGTGGAGAACCGGCTGATCCGGATCTTTCCCAACGGAACCGTTCTCTATGCGCTCCGGTGAGGCTTTATCTGGTCTGTAGCACAGATATATATATATATATATATATATATATATATATATATATATATATATATATATATATATATATATATATATATATATATATATATATATATATATATATATATATATATATATATATATATATATATATATATATATATATATATATATATATATATATATATATATATATATGCTGTACTGAAATTTAATCTGAATGCAGTTAATAATCTTTACATTTTTATTTGGTAACAAAAATAATAATAATAATCATCATCATCGTTATAATTTAAAATATTATTATTGTTATTTTCAATATATTTTAATTTTTTATGTTTTAATAATAATAATAATAAATAACTAAAATAATTTTAAAAGATAATGTATTATTATTAATTTGTGTTTTTTATATTATTAATAATTAATAATGACAATAATAAGTAAAAAATTAAAAGTTATAAAAATACTAATATAAACAGTAATTATTATTATTATTATTATTAGTAGTAGTAGTAGTAGTAGTAGTAGTTGTAGTAGTAATAGCAATAATAATAATAATATTACATTCAAACCTGGTTAAAAATTTATAATTTTAAAATAAATGTCTGAATTCAGTTAAATGTTTTGAGGGTGTTTAGTTGTTTTTATTTAGAAATAATGAATAATAATAATAATAATAAAACATTCTAGTTTAAAATTATTAATAAAAATCTGAATAAATAAGTCTGAATTCAGTTTTGCATCTTATATAAATATTTAGAGGATGTTTATTTAGTTGTTTTTATTTAGAAATAGTAAATAACAAATAATAATAAATACCAAAATAAATGCTATAAAATTATTTATTATACATTTGTTTATTTTTACATAATAATAATAATAATAAAAATTATAATTATTTTTAGTAGTAGTAATATTAGTATTATTTTAGCCATATGTGTATATAGAATCAAAACATTTTTATTAAATTGTGCAGCTCTACAAACAAGCACAGAAAACATGGATTTTTTAATTGCTTGGTTTAATGCTGTTGAGATATTTCTGCTGGAAAGCAAGACTAAAATACTGATTACAGATGGGATGTTTTGCAATCTGTGCCTCTTTACCTTTCATTAAACATCAGAAATGTTGAGAACATATCAGTGTTTATGAGTGTTTGTTTTTCTCTGTAGGATCACCACGACTGTGGCCTGTAACATGGATCTGACCAAATATCCCATGGACAAACAGACATGCACCTTACAACTGGAGAGCTGTAAGAAAACACACGCATTTCCAGCTTTTGCTTCCCCAAAATGTTGCTCTGGAAACAAAGTCTTTTTAGGCTCTTGTTTGTGACATCTGTACTCGTATAACTGCACAATGATTCATATTCATGCTGTTTCATATTTTATAACAACATTTTATGGTTGCATCCAAACACGCCGCATTACAACTGTTTACTTTCCATGCACTTGCATGCAATGCAGATATCTGATGTGTGGTTGCATAAGATCATTTATATAAATGCATATTACAGACAGACAGAAATCAGTCCAAGATGCTCCTGTATTGAAGTGTGTGTGACAGCTACTAGATTTGGGTCAATTTAGTTTCCCATGGAACCTGATTTGCTTTCGTTTGGCCCCTAAAGCTGCTTTCTCTTCTTGCTGACTTTATATTTCTCTCTTCATCTCTCCGCCCGTCTGCCGTTCTCTGATCTTCTCGTTCATCTCTAGCTGCCTGTGAGTTTTGGATGTGGATCTCTTCCAGGTCTTCTGCAGGTGCTTATACAAGAGCAGAGCATAAAGAGTAGGAGGGTTAGAGGAGCTTCTGAAGTCTCACAGTCTGTCACCCGCAAACCGCACAGTCTTTCTCTAATGAAACGACGGAGAGCTGCTTGCAGACACCCATGGGTGAATTTCAAGAAATGTCTGGGTCGTATCTCACTCCAGAAATCTGAAGACAAAATACGATTTCTTAATGCATTTTACATGTACAAATATATATATATATATATATATTAACTAACAATGAGCAATACGTTTCTTAAACAATTTAATGTTCGTTAATACAAATGCAGTCATTCATGGTTTGTTCATGTTAGTTCACAGTTATAACTAATGTTAACAAACACAAGTTGTGATTTTAATAATGCATTAGTAAATGCTGAAATTAACATGAACTAAGATTAATAAATGCTGTAGAAGTATTTTTAATTCTTAGTTCATGTTAAACTAATGTAGTTAATATATTATGTAGTTAACTAATATTAACTAATTAACCTTATTGTAGTGTTAACATTTTTATTGTTGTTTTTGCATTGTGGCATTATTTTCATGACAATTTTGCCCCAAATTGTAATTTTTTTGCACAGGTTTTCCAAAGAAAATTAGTAGCAAAGATTTTTATATAAACGTAATATGCAGTTATTTTGCTATATATTTTTTTCATAAAAATATGATTTATACTAAAAAGGCTAGATTTTTCACATTATTGAATTATTTGAACAATCATGTGAACATAATTCATCATTATTTAGCCTTTTTTAAATGTGTAAACTGAGTTTTTCATGAAATGACGATTTAAACCCATTTTCTCAAAAACTCAGAAATTCCAGGGATTTTGCAAAGTGAATTATTTTTTAATACTTTTTTCCCACAATTGTATTTGTTTGTTTCTTTGTTTTGTTTTGCAAATTTTAAATGTATTTTATATGAAAATATTATTTAATTTTGGTTTGTCACATTTTCTCCCAAATTCTGAAAGGTCAGATTATTTCGCACTATTATTATTATCGCATTATTTATATGTGTGTGTGTGTGTGTGTGTATATATATATATATATATATATATATATATATTAGCACATTTTGTCCCAAACTGTAGAAGACCAGATGTTTTTTGCACACATTTTCCAATGACAATTATCTGCACAATCTTTTATATGAACATAATGTATGCACCAAGATGGCGCCGAGCATGGCAGCCGTGTTGCGAGCTCCAAGAAAACTCTGCAGTTTTTCTTATGTTTTATTTGTTATTTTGTTGTTTACAAGAATTTCACTCACGAAGGCACATGTGCTGTGGTGATGTGACAATAAAAGTGATTTGATTTGATTTGATAATGCACTGCTCCTTCCCCACTTTTACGTTTGTTTTTTTTTTCCCACAGTTAATTTAAAAATAATGGCTTTTGCTCCCTGATCTCTTCAGTTGCGTTGTGCAATTTCAAGAAAACAGCCAAAAATGGCAGCATGAAGTAAATACCAATACACAATATCCAGCAGACTGTCACAGATTTCTTCCTGAAGTTGTACATCACCTGTCTGAACACACATGGCATATTTTGAACATTAAACCATCTATGCATTTTGCAGACATTACATGCAATCTGACTTCCTCCAAAAAAAAAATATATTTTTGGAAATGTCGAGTATTCAGCTTCATGTCGATGTACAGGTCAAACGCTTCTGAAATTGAACTCAAATATTTATGACATGTGACATAAATTGTGAGACCGGCACAATGAAAGATTCTCCATCTTTGCGCCTGATGGTTTCATATGCAGAATTGGTGGATTGAGATGTTCAAAGGAGGCTTTGTTTCAAATGGGGCTTTCTAAAGTCTTTATCTAGACGTTATATTCTCGTGCCATGCAGTGAACCACATCAAGACAGAACCCATTCCCTGCAGTGCAGCATATTGCATGTCTTAATTGCAAAGTCTAAATCACGGTTTACTGTACAGATATATAATGTGAGATGACAGTGACTCACAGTTGTGTGTGTGATTAGAGACACTCCTATCTTCCTCCGTCACGTGCTGTTACTGTCCTCAGGGAGTCTGAGTGAGCACACATTAATGAACGTCACACGGATCCAGAAAACACATCTCACATACACACAGTATCTGATTACTGTCACACAGTGCCACCAAGAGCAAACATACTGATATTACACACCCATACATGTGGACATTTATCTGATAGTCACTACACTTCAAAATATGAAATCTAATGCTCAATATCTGAATATATAAATATATATGAATTAATTAAACTGCATTCACAATTTGTTCGCAATGTGTCCCTTATCAGATCACTCCAGAACTGACCTGCATGCATCAAAGTCTCTTCTCTTGTTCATAATAACGTCATAAGAAAATGTATTAATATAATTTAATCTGTTCAAACTACAAAAACATTAGACTTCTAGTCTTGCATCTTTGCTTAAGTATTAACTTTCGAAGTTTTGTTTTCACTGATCAAAGTAAGTGTGAGAATTGATTAATGTTAAAACAAATACACTAGTGTTCAAAAGTTTGGGATTATTATTATTTTCATTTTTTTAAAGAAATTAATACTTTTATTTATCAGTGATGCATTAAATTGATCAAAAGTGACCGTAAAGATATTTACAATGTTACAAAATATTTATATTTCAAATAAATGCTATTTATTTGTATGCTATTACAACCCTGGTGAGCAGAAGACACTTTCAAAAACATTCAAAAATCTTATCAACCCCAAGCTTTTGGCCGGTAGTGTATATTTTTGCCCATTTCAGTGTAATACTTATTGTACTGTTATATTGCAATTCATAAATTGTCTTTGTATCATATGATTCAAAGGTAATTTGAACATGCAATATACGATGAGACATATCTGATTTATTTCCCACCAGTGGGGATTTCTTTAAGACTGCAAGGGAAGCTCAGCTTCCCCTATAATGTCAAAAAATTAATGGTCAAACATGTACTATTGTGTTAACATTTTATTGATTAAAAATGCGTTAGAACACGTTCATCTCAAAGACGAGTTCGTTCAGAATCAGCTACATATAGCAGGTGACTTGATTTCCTTCTCATATATTCCCGTAGCATCAGTGTATTTGCCTGTTGAAGCCCAGCATCCATTGACTCCTATGGGGCTGCTTTGAACAGTTTTTTTCAGTGCTTCAAAACTAGATGGTCATTGGATAAATGCTGCGATTATGTCCCGCCCCCGGACGCTCAGCGTCTCTGGGGGTGAATGGAGGAGTGGGCGGGGCTGGACTCCGGGCTTCTGCGTGATGATTGGAGGGTTTGTCGAAAGACTGCATCTCCTTTTGATTGACAGCGATTGTGTCCTATAAGAAGTCGCTGATGCTGAAGCTATGCGAGCCAGTATTGCCAACTTGGCGACTTTTCAGACCACCCTAGCGATCTTTTTCCCCAAAAGTGACTAGCGACAAATCTAGCGACTTCTTTGACAAACCTTAGCGAGTCTCTGTGATCGCTGGTACTGCCGCAACGACGCGAGGTCAGCGCGCACGCACCTCTTTCTCTGTTCAGTGAGCGGCTGAGAGGAGCAGCGCGTTCAGTTCAAATAGATATTATGTTGCTTCTCTAGTTTTACATGCAAATATAGCCGAAATCACAGCACAGGAATTGTCTTGTCTTATCTTGTGTATATTATTTGATTTAATCAGACGACGGCTTGATTATAAATTAGGACTTTTGTGCAGACTAACTTCTTGGGAGGGAGAGCTGGTTATGTATTCTTAAAGGGCTGCGTTTCAGTCACTATTTCATATTTATCCCGTTGACTGAAATATATAAAGGAGAACAGTTTTATTGAGAATTTTGCTGCATTAAAATACAGTATGAGCACAGAGAGACAAACAAATGTAAAAGGCAATATGACGCGATGACGTAATGGATATGCTAATTAGTAGTCTAATAAGAAGTTGGCAACACTGATTCGAGCTCAGTCCCATAGTGGACTTTGCAAGTGTAGTCAAAAGACAAACTGCTGCAACCTATTTCTTGATATTTGCTTGGCGAAATTGCTGGCCAGTTTTCATTATACATTTCACACAATTATACACCACATTCCTTGTTTCAGTTTAACCTAATTCCCACATTTCCTCCGTCGAGTTTAATGTTTTTTAGATCGTTTGTTCATTCATTCATTCATACAGTAGGCCAGGCGGTGAACTAGCCAGCTAGCAAACCGCACACGATGGCAGAATTTACGTATAAATAAATGGACAATTTTTATGATGTAGGCCGAAAATGAGCTTCCCCTCTTTGAAAGACCAGCAGCCGCCACTGTTTCCCACGTATGGAAGTGTGATTTTTACATGTGCTGTTGATGCTGTTTGTCTGTTCACAGGGGGTTATAATGTCAATGACGTGATGTTTTACTGGGCACGTGGGAACGACTCTGTGAGCGGTTTGGACACGCTGAGACTGGCTCAGTACACCATAGAGGATCATTACACCTCAGAATCTGAGGCCGTATATGAGACGGGTAAACAACACCACAAACACACTGCAGTTACACATTTAATGTCTGTGGAGCAGCTTATTAAACAACGCCAGATAATAACACCAGTTTCATCAGAAATGGCACTGAAATGGCCATGGTTCTTGTTTGATGGCAGATTATTGCTTTGTGAGTTCAGCAGTGACTCCAGAACAATAATTTGCTCTCATATTTCAAAATTACCATCATTCCTGTTATTTTAAGAGTGGCATAGGCTATGTACACACTGCAGCTAAATTTGGGTGTAAATTAGTTAATTAATTAAATAGACATTTTTCATTTCTCCTGACCACTAGGTGGCACTGCGCCGAAACACTGCAGGTAGCCTCAGGTCATGCTTGTTATAACACACACCAAGTTTGGTCTCAATATGCCAAACCGTTGCAGATATATTGCCTTGCATCCATTTTTGCGTGCTTTTCATAGAATTTGTTCGCTCATTATTCGAAAACTGCTAAGCGAATCATCTTGAATTCCATAACTTTTTGCCAGCATTGTCTGAAGATGATCTGAGCCAATTTTGGTGAAAATCGGAACGAACCGTCTAGGACGAGTTCAAAAAAGTATGTTTAACGAACAATTGAAAATAGCGAAAAAAACGAAACCTTACAATTTTTGAATTTTGGACTTGATTCGACTTGAATCCTTGATTGAGGATTCAGAGGAAAAAGGAATTTTCATTTTGTGGCTTACGGTTCAAAAGTTATTAGCATAAACATGAGTGAAAGTTTGGACAAGTGGTGGCGCTAGAGAGTTTGAGTTAGAGACTCCAAATTTGCTGTGGTTAGTATTGAGACGGTCTTCTATCAGTGTGCCAAATTTTACAACTTTCTCACAATCGGTTCTATGGGCTGCCATAGACTTCCACAGCGGAAGAAAAATAAAAAGAACGCTAACAGATACAATAGGTGCCTACGCACCTTCGGCGTTTGGCCCCTAATGATAAGGTTGTCACTCCTGAAACTTTACAGTGTGTACTTGGCCATAGAAACCACTGCAATAACTTCTTAATCTCTGATTTATTGATGGCCTTGAAGATTTTTTACTTGGACAGACAGCATTAACATTTTACATAACTACTTTGAATCTCTTCCCAGGAAATTATCCCAGGCTGATCTTTCATTTCGAGCTGAAGAGGAGCATCTTGTACTTCATCCTGGAGACGTACGTGCCATCCAGCCTGCTGGTGGTGCTGTCCTGGGTCTCTTTCTGGATCAGCCAGTCATCTGTCCCCGCTCGCATCTGCATAGGTACAGTAATGCGTTGCATTGTCTGTGCAATTTATATGTTAGAAAAATAAAATGTGTAGAGACATGCTCAAACTATTCCACTAGAATGTTACACTGAAGAAAGATATATACATAATTTAGGTCCTTATACTAAGACATTTTATATGGCGATTGATTGGATACAATTAAAACAAAGATTATTGGTTTTAAAAGAAAATACTATTTCAGGTTTTCTACTTCAAAATTTCATGTTCATCACATTCAGTGTGCTACTTGCCAGTAACATTTACTTACAATTTCAGAGTGAAAATTGTTTCATTGTGTAACGGGGAGAACGAGATGTGAGACGTGCGGATCCATTTGTAAGGCTCTTATTCAGGGATGTGGTCACAAAACAAGCAAGGTTCATGCAATGGCAAACAGGTACAACACAGGCAAGGCAAAGAGTACCTAGGGCAAGCATGGGTCTATGATTGGCGAACAATATCCAACAGGGCAAGGCAGAGAGATAATCCAGGTACACGAGCAGTAGTCCAAGAGAGGTGCAAACAGAGTCCAAACGGCAAGGCTAAGGGTAAATCCAGGAAACACGGGCAAGAATCAAAACACTAGAAAACACACAAGGCAAGACTATGACAACTAAATGGGCTCTGTAGAGTAGCTATTGCTAGGAGAGTGATATACGCTATACAATACTCAGCAATGACAGAGACGAAGTCCAAGGCTTATAAAACTTGTGTGATTGTGTGATCAGCTGTGTAATCAGTGCAGTTAGCTGTGTGTGTGTCATCAGTGCAATGGATGATGGGAACTGTAGTCCAATGGTGAAGTGCAACAGTAGTGTAGTGCAAGAGTCCATGAGGTGAGCGGGTGACCTCTGGTGGTGAGTGAACGGAAGTTCATGGACCGGATTCGTGACACATTTTATACATTAATACATTCAATTTTAATTAAAAAAATAATATACAAATATGAAAAATTAATAAATACATTTTTAAATAATAAATAGTATTTTATATATACTGTTGTATATAAATACTGTTGTATATATATATATATATATATTATACAACAGAATTATATTAAATGAATTAAACTATAAATTAAAATTATAATAAACAAACAAATATATATTTTAAAAATAGACTGAGAAACAATAAATGCATTAAACTATACATTACAATTATAGCAAATGAATAAATCATATAAATGAAAAACTTCAAATAATGAATAAAACACAAATATAACAAATACATTAAATTAGCAATTAAAATGCCCCATCGGGACAAGACCACGGGAATCAGATAAGCCCTTTACACAATCTGACATGGCTGGGGTTGGAATCGAACTGCGGGTTTCGTCTGGCCAGAGGAGACCTGTCCCCCCGACTGAGCCTGGTTTCTCCCAAGGTTTTTTTCTCCATTGTGTCACAGAGGGAGTTTTGGTTCCTTGCTGCTGTCGCCTCTGGCTTGCTCAGTTGGGGACACTTGATTTCTAGCGATTATCATCAGTTTGATTGCACAGATACTATTTAAACTAAACTGAGCTAGACAATGACATCACTGAATTCAATAATGAAATGCCTTTAACTGAAAATTGAGTGTTTAATCTTATTATTATACATTACTGACACTCAATCCTCCAATTTGATACTGTTAAGTGCTTTGACACAATCTGTATTGTTAAAAGCGCTATATAAATAAAGGTGACTTGACTTGTAAATCTACACCATTTTTTCAGTGTAGTAACTACACAGAAAATCCTAACAACCACACATACAATATAATAACAGCAAAAGCTGATTGTGTTATGACTTATAAACACTCAACAGTTCAGAACTAGGACTGCAACAAATGATTATTTTGATAATCGATTAATCTAACGATTATTAGACCGATTAATCGATAAATCATCGATTATTTCACTGGTTGATCAGTAGACTTTGATTTGATATTTCTGCATAAAGTACTAAGTGTGATGTGACTGGACTTTACTGGTGTACCGAACACAGCACCACACTGGTCAAACCGCATTATTTCAGGCTCTAACATTAGGTCATATGAGATCAAACAATTACTCGACAACAAAACATATTTGTCGACAGTTTTTTATTGTCGATAATGTCGACTAAACGTTTCAGCCCTATTCAGAACTGGGCAGACAAGTGTCTCAGCTGACTCTGTGTGTGTTATTGGTGCGTGTTACAGGCGTGACGACCGTCCTGACTATGACCACACTTATGATGGGCGCGCGGACATCTCTGCCCAACGCCAACTGCTTCATCAAGGCCATTGACGTGTACCTGGGCATCTGCTTCAGCTTCATCTTTGGAGCGCTGATAGAGTATGCAGTGGCCCACTTCTGCACGCTAAACCACCCCGACTGCAACAACTTGCTAATGGTAAGAGAGGAACATCATCATCATCATCAACATCAAAGTGTGTTCATCATCATCTGTGCTGTTTTCTAAGGTAAGCATCATTACTGCTCATACTGTACTTTGAGTCTTAAAAGAACAGTTCACCCAAGATGCAGGTGACTTTTTTTCTTGAGTACTAGCTGAAATCATTTGCCTTGGTGATTTCAGAAAATGCAAGTCTTTGGCTGCTCATCTTTGAGAATAGAAAAGCATAGCAAGAAATGCAAAATGAATCTCAGTGGCTCCTGACAATATACTGAGGTCTTATGAAGCAAAACAATCAGTCTGTGCAAGAAACTGATCATTATTTACATCATTATTACCTGTAATCCAGAGCCTCAGGCAAACGCTGATATCTGATTCTTTTCCACAAACTGATTCTTTCGGAACGTTCGTTTCAATTAATTCACTAGTTTGTTTACATAATCATGCAATGACATC
The DNA here is from genome assembly GCF_936440315.1 of Barbus barbus. Taxonomy (NCBI): domain Eukaryota; kingdom Metazoa; phylum Chordata; class Actinopteri; order Cypriniformes; family Cyprinidae; genus Barbus; species Barbus barbus. Next base: position 30,047,513 of record NC_136746.1, on the reverse strand, counting down.
ATGTATACACTGTTTTTATTTTTAAAGCACCCAATTGTGATGTGAAACTCGGTTGTTCTACATGTCTAAAGCCTATAAAGTGAATAAACTTGTCTTCATCAGCTCACGCTTTTATGTAAACAATGAGAAACCATAAAAACTTTTATTTGGCCCCTTCATTCAAGTGATCAGTTCTAGGGGTCGACCGATTATCGACCTGGCCGATTATTGGCACCGATATTAAGCATTTTTATGATAATCGGCATCGGTCATTTTCAAAACCGATGTGCCGATAAAATTATTTAATTTTGAAACGCGCTATTTGGCTCTGATGCAGCCTGTCGGAACTCACCACTCTGTGGCCTAGAGCAGTCTCCGCCCACCGCGCATCTGATTTGTAGAGTCAGGAGTCCGACCAATCAATGTGGAAGACTAAAGGCACTCTCACACCGAAAGCGCTTGCTAACTGGTGCTGCTTCATCACGCATCAGTTCTCTCTCAAAGGCAGCAGCAGACCTTGCACAAGTTGCAATAAATTACAATCCACTACACTGAAGTTGTAAAAACCTCAATTTTATCTATTTATGGTTTCCGAGATGGGGGAAACGCAGGGGGAATCGCGGAATCCAGTCATATGGAATTTACTGTATAACGCGGAGTCACGGAATTAGTCAAAGTTTGGATGAATTAATCAAACGTAGGTCAGTACACTTAAATCGACTCATGATATGGACTATCTGTAAACATTAAGCTGCAAAAAGACTATTTAAATATGAATTCTGCATGTTCGGCGTGTCTCTGTATATGTGAAAGGCACAGACGCGCGGTTTTGACACACACACACACACACACACACACACACTGAAGTCCGCATCTGCCATGTCACTAAATGAGGACATAAATACATGAACATCATCCCCAGAACTGCTCTGAGAGTTACTTCATGAGCATTTGACTGTTTCGTTTGAGTAAAACGATCGTCATATCATAAATAGGCTACAGAAACTTAAGAGGTCCTCATGGCAACCCGTCAAAATAAAAGTTTGGTTTATTTACTAATGCTACTACAATTATTACAACTTTTGTTTAAAAGAACAATCACACAATACGCTCTTTCTTACATGTTTTAATTTTAATAGTGTTAAAAAATTAAATGAAGTTCAACTGTCATTTGATTAAAAGATAAATTAAATGAATGTTTTATGCCTTCATTTGCACTGCTCTGTAAATGAAAACTAATGGAAATTACGGTCACATAGGCCAAGACTAAGATACTGTCTCACAGGCCAAGATTAAATTACTGTCACATAGGCCAAGATTAAGTTACTGTCACATAGGCCAAGATTAGGATGACGGAAATTGGGACATTTCAATAGGCTATTGAACCAAGTGAGCCTATAACAGGCTATTAGTGTTATAGTTTCATTAAAATAGTTGCGGTCTTCTTCGCAACTTCTACAATGGAGCTATGAAGACAATTAAATTATTTACACGTATTATATACATTGCGCTTTTTAAATTAATCAATTGATGTGCATTAGATGATGAATTGAATAGTCACCTCTTGTAGGTTATGATTTAGTCAACCGAAAATAATTAATGTAGAATTATGAGAGGTTATGCTATTACACATACATTTCTAACATGTAAATTATTGAAGCCAAATACTTACATTTCCCCAAGCTGTTTAGCTTTAGTATTTAGTATTCATAGGCTTAATCATGAAGCATAGAAGTGGCCCCACTTTTAACTCTCTCTTTATATATTACCCTTATTGTAGATGGATGCATGGGGGAAGACAAGAGTAAGAAGTGCAACCAACACTAGGGAAGGCCGTTTTTGTCAGAGCCCTTGTTATTCTTAATTTTGACATTCATTTTCATTTTTACACCAGACATATATATCGGTTCAATATATCGGTTATCGGTCTACTTGGTCTGTAATAATCGGTATCGGCCCTGAAAAACACATATCGGTCGACCCCTAATCAGTTCACACATGCTCATATCAGTGGCTCATCGGTTCAACTAGTTCACTAAAAGAATCAGTTCAAAAGAGTGATTCGTTCATGAACTTGACATCACTCCGGACACACGATTGCCTTAGTCTCTGGATTACAGATAATAATGTTGTAAATAATTTTCAGTTTCTTGCACAGACAAATCGTTTCTCTTTGTAAAACCTCAATATATTGCCAGGAGCCACAGGGATTAATTTTGCATTAATTCTATTCTCAAAGATGGCAGCCATTAACTTGCATTTTTTGAATCACCAAGGACCACAATTTCAGCTAAAAATCTTCTTTACTGTTCTACTAAAGAAAAAAGTCACCTACATCTTGGATGGCCTGAGGGTGAGTAAATTAACAGCAAATTAACATTTTTGGTAAACTATTGTTTTAATTTGACTTTTGCATAGATAAGAACCACTCACAAATTTTTTAAATGTAAATTATAGTCATTATCGTTATTATCATCATCATCATTGTAATCATTTATTGTTATTGTTGACATCATGTCATCATACTTTTGGTCTTACTGATTCTCATGTTGAATTTAATAGCTCATTTTCTCTCGTCTCTGTTTTTCTTTCTGTCAGTACGGTCATCACATGCATGAGTGCGAGGAGGAGATGAACGGCATGGTCACCACCATCGCCAGCAATTCTTCAAGGCTAAAGCGGCGCAAAGACTCTCCATCTCCAGCACCCACCGCCGGCGGAGAGTCTGGCCTTGCGCCCTCCAGCCCAACCGCCAGCGAACCCAAGACTGCCGAGGCCCCAGCGGAGCTCTTTAGCCGCTGTGCTAAAAACATCTCCGCCCTGAGGAAGATCCTGAGATCCATTAACTGCTGTCATGTGGAAAACCCACATTATATAGACAACTACTCACGGTTAACCTTCCCGCTGTCGTTCATCCTTGTTAATCTGCTCTACTGGACCTACTACCTGTACTTTTAAGCAGCACATCATGTTGAATAATTTCTGTGTTAGTGAGTACGACAGTGTGTGCGCGTGTGTCTGAAAGACCAGTAGAGACCCAACAGAGAAGGAGAATAATTAGGGGTGCACCGATATTAAATTTCTCAGCCAATACCAGTAGCCGATTATGGAGAATGATGTTTGCCGATACCGATAGCTGATTATTCAGAATAATATCTGCCGATACCAATTGCTGATTATTCAGAATAATATCTGCCGATACCAATTGCTGATTATTCAGAATAATATCTGCCGATACCAATTGCTGATTATTCAGAATGATATGTGCCGATACGATTATTCAGAATATCTGCCGATACCGATAGCAAATTATTCAGAAGGATATCTGCTGATACGATTATTCAGAATGATATCTGTCAATATCGATAGCAGATTATTCACAATGATATCTGCTGACACAGATACCAATACCACTAACCGATTGTTCAGAACAATACCTGCCGATACAGATACTGACAGCCAGTTATTCAGAATGATATCTGCTGATACCGGTACAAATTCTGATACCGATTATTCAGAATGGTATCTGCCAATACTATAGATCTATAATTATCATTTGTGCTATAATCTCCATTACTACATTTACCATAGCACTTACAATGGCAGTAAACAGAGCAGCACGCAAAAGCAGAAATGTCAACTTTTTGGATTATTCAGTAAATCCCTATTATTGTCATTCTTGGATTGGATTACTTTTCTAGGTGGATAAAAATAGGAACATAATTCCTGTGAGTCGCTTTTTCTGCATGGAAAATGGTCTGACTGATTATTGTTTGAAATTCGGAGTTTTACCAGCTTTAATGTGCTACAGATGCTGTTGACAGAGATTAACTTGCATTGAACACAACCTGTAAAATAGTGTGGAGACGTGTTCAGTATCCGTATTGTCCCATATATGAATCTCACTGATAGTGTCAGCATCAGGTTTGGCGTTTGTTGTGGCTGATGGTGGATGTTTGACCCTGGATCTCCACAGTGGTTCCCATGATTAAATCCTATGAATAACTAAAGAAAATTTGAGGAAAATGCACGTGAATTTTAGCATCCGATTACTGGAAATCTCAAAATCAACATCCGATTACTCAAAATCAACATGAAATCAAAATTCAGTAAACTTTTCCATTGAAATCATCTTGGCGGTGTGCTATTAGATCATGTTAATCTTAACCAGTAGTCAAGTAACTATTTAATCATTGTTTTAGACTGCTGTTGTAGCTAATGCAGCTTTTCTGAAATATTGGCCATAATTATGAGTCATTTAATGCTGGTAAATGTTAATGAAATAGCGGTTACAGCAAATAATGATGATTTGATAAAGAAGCACCATCGCTGGGACTTTGTTGACTTTAACATCCCCAAATCACTAGATTTTATCACAAGAGAAAAAATAGGGGGAAATTTTAGTATTTGAAGTTGTGTGAATGTGATTGTTATAAACTGTCAGTTTTCACATCTTTTATGTGCATTTGTGTGTGTGAGTGTTCATCATTGGCTGGGAGTCAATGAAACAGTACAATGCAGTAAAATATTATCAAAAAGGGCCTAACAAGTTGATATCCTGAAGGTGTAGTTCTTTAAAGAGGAAAACAATGTTGTTTACTCACCCTCACGTCCACTGAAAACCTGTATGACTGTTCGAAATCTTACTTCCATTTGCAGTCAATTCAAATATGACTGCAGGTTTTACATAATCGGTCTCATCCTTGACGTTAGGGCTGAAATAGTTAATGAAATTATCGACAACTTCAACAATTAAATATTTTAGTTTTGTGGAATCGTTTGATCTCATGACCTAATATAAGGGCCTGCAATAATGCGGTTTAACCAGTGTGGCACTGTAGTGTAAGTCTTTAATTCATCGGTCTAATAGAAGAAGACAAGCTTATGAGACATGCAATTGAAACGGAACCAGTAGAGCATGGAAATGTTTTACAAAACTACAAACGAAAAATGCTGTCATGTGTAAAGGCCCCAAGTTCTTTTGCATTCTTCACTTAGGGGTAAAAATAAATTTTATATACGCAAGCAATACTTTCTTGTTAGCTGAGAGCGGTGTTTAGATGAATATGTAAATATATGCTGTGCATTTCCTTTTAATAATAAAATAAGCACAGCAAAAATGACTGAACAAAAAGCATCTGATCGTAGTGCATGTTTATTTGTTGCCTTTATTTATAACACTTACAATAGACTGCTAGCAGCTTTACAGTATTAAACATGAAAAAACGGTGTCAGTTTTGCTTTCAGTTAGAATTAAAACTTGATTTTCTGCTATCAAGCAGCTCTATATGTATATGAATATGTACAGTATAACTCAATATTTTAAGGAATAATTGATCAAAGCCTACCGATTAATCGGTGAAATAATCAATGATTAGTCGATTAACCATTCTAATAATCTAGTATCAAAATAAGTGTGTGTTGCAGCCCTAGTTGACATTTAATCCAGTGCAACTCGTCATATTTGAATTATACACAAGTGTGAATGAGATTCGAGAGTCGTTGGATACATGAGGGCCAGTAAATCGTGATTTTTAGGTGAACTATCCCTTTAAGCACACCGACTGCTCTCCTTTAGTCCATCACAGTCTGTTTTTATTCACTCGTGTCTGTGTTTTCCACGCTGTAATGCCTCTAATGCGTCTTCCTCGCGTATCTGGTTCTCGAGTTTGAGTTATGGTGTTGAGGGCAGACAGAAGCCATCGCTCCCCATTTATTGCTTCCATAAATCCTCCGGCCTTGGCGCTGTCTTGCACATTACGGGATCGATGGATCGCAGGGGCCGTGTAAACTCTTTATGCGACTTGGCTTTAATGATTCAGAGGTGTTTGTGGACTCTATACGGGACGGATACAGACCAGACCAAAGGCCACGGACTCCGTGTGGCGACTGATGCTAAACTATCTGGAATACATTGAATTGCTTTGGGACGTGCATCTTTGCTTTAAGCTCTCGTCGGATGCATTATGGCCCGTACTAAACTGGATTGAACACTTTGGGTTATGGTTTTAACTGTAGTGTTATACAGATGTATTTTAAGAAATTACGCTTGTGTTTTGTTTAAAAGCACAGGCAGTGCCACATTATCGCGCCTTTCTGACACGATCCAGATCTCTTTTCTAAGCTGTGAATACTCATCTTTTATTTGCTATTGGTTTTTTATTAACATTTGATGTCATAACGATCAGAAGAATGGATGGATTTTCCTTTCTGGACCTCGTTTAGGTTTTTGAAACGGTTTTTAATTTGGGATTGTCGATGCTCTCAAATAGATCTGCTATTTTTGTAACTTTTAATTGGCTTCATTTAGATGTTTTGAGGGTTTGTCGTCGGCATGCAGTCGGATCCTTAATTTCACGTCGAATGCCTTCCGTTCAAAATTTAAAACTACAAAGTGCTTGATTTTCAATTTAATGCATGTTACTTTACCACTTTAGGGTAATATTCAGTGTCATAAAACATTAATATTGACGTGCAAATTTATATTTATGGGACGACTTTGCGTTTATTCTTAGGTTGTTTTTAATTTGCCACGTTGAGAATTAATGCAATAACTCTTCATTTACTGTATATGCATATCAGGCTTATTGCCATTAACTAAAACTAAAAACATTTAAAAAAGAAAAACATTTTCAGTACTTGAAATAAATGTTAAAATAAAAAAATAATTCTCATTTTCATTTAGTTTGACTTGATGTCCTAAAATAACTCAAATAAAAATAAAATGTATTAAATAAAAAAACTATAGACATTAAAAAACAATAAAATGATAAACTAAATACTAGATAAAATATATTTGTATCTAGTCATTCTGACTAGATAAAATACTAAAACTTTAGCTAAAATTAAAAATAAAATTGTAAATCTAAAAACAAATTCTAAATATTAAAAGTCCGACGTCCCCTCCAGAATTTCACGTATAAACATATAGTTTGTCTTCGTGATGATGCCATATACAGTTTTGGGTGTTTAATTTTTAATTTTATGAAAGCTTCAAGTGCAGTTAATTATTTGTACACGCATACAGACGACGGCGGTGTTGAAACTCTTTTACGGTTGATCACTGCCGTGTGTGTGTCCTGTCGCAAAATGCGGCGAAAAGTCCTACACGATGGTAATAATGTGATTAAGGTGTTTACATGTCTATACTGAGACTAAAATAGGAATACTACACATGTCTTAATTCGGTTTGTGTTTATTTTAGCTGGATTCAGGTAATCAGAGTATTGTCTTAATCGTATTAAAATCTGAGTATTGATGTCCATGTAAACGTACTGAGTGACATGATTTTATTAGCATCCCTATAAGGTTTAATTATATTTACACCAATATTAGAAAGCAGCTTAACACACTCCATGTGAAATCTTTATGCATTTCTTATAAATAATCTCTGTTCCTGCGAATAGGATGATGAGAGAATGATTATGACAGGGCCAAACATGTAAGCCAAAGACTTCATATGTCTAGAAATCCACCTAAAACAGACCACAGTTACCTGAACAATATACTAACAGAATTTGTTTAGCTCTTCTATTTCAGTTCTAACCTGCAAACTGACCCGTATTTGATGGCAAGGCTGTCCCCTTACTCTCCCATTATTTATATAGATCCATCACCGTCATGTTATCGATCACAGTGACACCCCAGTGAATTTCAGACGCTGCTTTGGGGCTGATCTCACAGATCCAGACTGTTTATGTTGGTTTCTGAAGCTCTCGATCATCCTGATGTGAATATGTGTGTATAATGTAACATTTGCATATCGACGATGGAGGGGATAAAGAACGACTGTAAATAATGCATGTTTACTTGATGTTTACTTAAGCTTATACTAATGATGCTAATAATAACACTAACAGTAATAATTCAAATAAAAAAGACATAAATGAGAGTCTGTGAGTGATATTTTCCTTCCTTCTCAAAGTGTGGCTCAATAATGGATGGAAATTGCACGTACAATAAATCATACGTAAACCTCTGTGTCACAGTCAGAAGATCATGACAGCGCTACAATAAGCTCGTTATCATATTTTAACGAGTATATGCTAACAAAACCCAAGAGCAGAGAGGAAATACAGCAGTCTGTTTCACGTGGCTCTATTCAGATGAATATTAAACCCCTAAACAACCAGAAAACAGCTTACTTTGTGCGTCAGTCACTGGTGGGCAAAGAATGTTTGTACTTTGTATAAATATGCATGAATAAACACTTAATGCGACAAATTATTTGAGTGTTTGTTCAGAGTGCCTCTAGCAATTATTCATTTGATTTCATTGTACTCTTTCTCGAGCTTGAAGTAGGCAACAGTTTATTGTGTGATTCTGATATTCATACTCAAGCCTTTGTTTGTGATTTCAACATTGCATTACAGTTTCATGGCAGTATATGCAGATGGGCTACGGCTTGACCTCTCACCTCTTCAGGAACGGTGAGGTCAAAGGTCAGGAACTGGCTCCCTAGCACCTGCTGAAAGATGCCGGAGCTACAATAATATTATTATGGATGGTCAGAATTTTTATTTTGATGAAATAAACTCTATAAACTGCAAGCATTTCAATATATTTTAGTAGATGTTTTCGCAGTGACAGATTGTTTTTGAGGCTGTAAAATGGACTAATTTTTCTCCATCTTCAGACTCAAGGTTGTGCTTCCAGAGATTCCTGAACCAGCGAGAAACTTCCATTGAGATGAATGTGAACACTAACAGATTGCTTCCTGCAGGTACTTTAGACCTTATTAGATTAAATATTGTCTTCTAATCATGTTTCTTATTAAATTAATCAGTCATAAAACATAAAATAAGTTATTTAAATATATGCAGCCATGTAACATTTAAAGGAATGGTTCACTTAATGCCATATACTTTCAATCTCATATCGATTTGATAAAATTGTTTATATATTATATTATAATACATAAATTAAATTTTATGATTTTTTATATTTTATAAAATGAAATGACATTTTATTTTTGTTGTTATAGTTTTATTATCCAAAACATCTGGGATTCTTATTTTCATAGAATTAAATGTTCGAAGTTTTGTTGTTATCGTTAGCTAAAGCTAAAACTAAAACATTTTCGTTAATAGGAATAAAGCTGAAATAAAACTAGAATAAAATATAAATCGGATGAAAAACTTGAAATGAAAATTAGAAATGCAATTTAACTGGGGGAAAATAAAAAAATAAATATATAAACCTAAATAGTATTATTTAAAAAAAAAAATTAAAAAATAACGACAAAATGATATAAAAATTGCCAAAAACAAGCTGATTAAAAATATTAATAAAAACGAAATAGTATCATTTATAAATAATATTGAAACAACACTGATTTGGAAAGCTTGCACAATGTTTTTTTTTTTTACTATATTTTGTACAACATCTGTACCAGTTCTGCTTTCATGCTTTCAGTGTTGAGCAGTAATATTCAGTGCTTAATATGGATGAACATAAATGTGGACAGTCATGCGTTCATATACATGGGTTTCTGAACAGAGTCGTTTTGCAGCTCTTTATGGACTGACAAGAAGTTTTGAGTTCTGCAAAAAATGTACAGTGATTTCATAGTACACTGAACTTTCAAAAGATCAAGAAAACAATTAGACTATTCCTGATGTGAATCATCATGCATCATAAAGTTTAAGGCCAGCCAGTGAAGCGCAAACAGATTCAAATTACAATGCCTTAATTACTCTAACACAAGTTGTCCAGGGTCCCAGCAGTATTTCACTCCTCCAGCTCTAATGGATCGAAGCTGACAGATGAGCAGCAGATGAATAATGAAGACGCAAAGCAACAGGAAAATCATCAGCATGTAAGTCACATGATTACTGCTCTTTATTAACACCTAGGATAGTTTGTTTGCTAAACAATATCACCATACTGTGCCAAAGATTGAGGAAATAGACTTGAAAATCTGCTGGAGGAACTCATAAAATCACAATGCTCAGTAATGCATCTGTGGGAAGTTAAAAGACATTATGAAAGGCATTGGCTGGTTTTTACAGCTGAGTATGTTCGACCGCACGAGCATTAGTATGCATTAGGCTTTCATGAAAAATAATGGCTGATTTGAGCAGAAGCTATGCCATCAATGTGCTTTTGAAATGTTGATTTGAATGCTTGCAAACCGCTTGAGATTTCAGTCTCTGTCTGTACTTTGCATGACTGAGTGAATTGACCTACTTTATCACAAACTCTTCAAATGATGTGTTTAGTAAGTGGCACCTTGATTTCGTCAAACTTTTGAAGGGTTTTTAATATTTGAATTCAATGTAATCAGTGCAGAATCATCTGCATTTCTCATTTTGAGTTTAGATGCATGTACTAAACGTTGATATCAGTGCTAAATACTGAATACTGAGGTCAAGAGCCACACTGCCTTCAAGTGCATCTGGGAACATCTTACTTTTGAGTTAAGCACCCAAAATTATATCTTAAAAAGGCCTCAGAAAGTCTTCATTCATTCACTTAAAAAGGTCTTAAATGTTAAAATCTTCCTCAATAGTGGTCTTGTTTTCCAATACAAATATCTAAGATACAAGTATCATGATACATTTACTTGAGATGCAAAATAAAGATATGAAGTCTTGTTTTGTGAATATGAAGTGAGTTCATATGAGCTCAAAAAAAAAAAAAAACCTTAATTCAAAAGGAAAACAATTTTTCTTATTTTACTTTTGTTGTAAGCATAAACTCACTTAATTTTGTTCATTTTCATCAATTTATCTTTTACATGTCGCTTCACAATGCATCTTGATTTTTCAGAAAGCAAGACTTCATATCTTTATTCTGCATCTCAAGTAAAAGTATCTTGATTTAAAGAAAAATAGATATTTGTTGGAAGTTACATTTAAAGTGAAGTGAAGTGTGTGTGTGTGTGTGTGTGTGTGTGTGTGTCTCTGTGTGTGTGCGTGTCTTGCCGTCTCTGAGCACACAATGATGTGTTGAGTTTAGTCAGGAGTATCAGTATACTGTAATGAGACGAGCAGGACTGCAGCATCACTCATTAGGCCTAATTAAACACTAACAGATTGAATAACCATCCTGATAATGAGCAGAAAGCTTTTGATATTCTTCGGTGCTGATATTTATTGATGTCCTAATTACATTGTAGACAAACATCACCTGAAGAATCATTCCTCTGCTGGATTTTAATTATGAATCTGTCGGTGAGCATCACTGAAATTAATAAAGACAGATGATCTGGCTTTTGGCGTTTATCATTAATGTGGCGTTTCGCTCGTTTGATTGCTCTTTTATTACTCAGGGGATTCACAGAGCTGCACAGAGAATATGAAAACCTCTCAGATCGTTTCATGAGAAATTACACATATATTCATTTATTATTATTAATTATTATTATGCAATACTCTGCTTCTCGTTTTCATACAATGTGTTGTTATATTCAACTAAAATTAAAACTAAAACATTCGTACTAACTGAAACATAGCTGAAATCAAAATAAAATAAAGGAAAAAGTGAACTAAACTGAACAAAAAATTATTAAATTAAGTGAAAATGTTTTTTTGTTTTTCATTTAATTTGTTTAATTTGAAGCAGTAACATTATTTACTGGATGTAAGAAAAAAAAAAAAAAGAAGAAAACTGAACTAAAATATATTATTATTATTATTGTTGTTGTTGTTGTTCAAAATGCCTAGGCTTCTCATGTTCATACAGTGATATATTTAGAGCAAGGTTATTATCATCAACTGAAATGAACAAATAAATAAAACGAAATATAAAATAAATGAACCTAAAATTAAATAAAATAGAATGAAAATTAGAAATAAAAATAGTTTTAATGTTAAAAAATAATTTTCATTTGAAGTAAATAAAACTGAAATGTCTGAATGGTTTTGTTCATCTCTGATACCGATGATAACAGGAGCTTCATCTCAGCAGCTCATGTTCAATCTGTTCAGGCCACTGCGGGACAAAATGAAAAGCAGCCAAAGTGCTTAAACGTGTTTCTGGAGGCAGTCAGGTCAGGAAATGAAGTCAGTCGGTAATTAACCTCACTAGCACAGAAACAGACGGAGTGTCTGCTGCGGCCAGCAGGCGGCGCTGTTCACCCAGAGTTCACCGACTCCTCAGGCTGCAGTAATGCTGTTATGAAACATGATTGTACATGCTGCAGTCAGTCAGACCATGATAAACACCACTGAAAACATCTCGCAACATTTTAAGCCGCTTAAACGCCGTGTTGGGATTATTTGACACATCTGTGTGGATTATGAAGCGTATGCTGCAGGTCTGCTCCGGGATCCAGCTGTGCTGCTGTTTCTGTTTCTTTCTGGATCCTGCAGAAGCTTTCAGATCCTCTTCAAACGACCTGTACATGCAGATTCACTAATTACAACGAGAACTGATCAGAGAGCAGCGTCCACATTACTGCTGCACTGCTGCACTGTGGATGGATCAATAATAACAACAATAATTAGATCATAAATAATGACAAAAATAATATTAATAACAACAATTAGATATTAAATAATAGCAATAATAATTCAATATTAAATAATAATAATGATTCGACATTAAATAAATAATGATAACAATTCTTCTTTAGTATTAGTATTATTATTATTATTTAATATATTACATAATAATTCATGTCGCTGCTGTACATGAACGTTCAACTATGGATGGTTCAATAATATATAATGTATAAAATAATAATAATAAGAAATTAGATATTAAATAATAACAATAATTCAACATTAAATAATAATGTAGCATTAAATCTAATAATAATTATTATTATGACTTAAAATATTATTTCTTGTATTAAATAATAATCCATGTCACTGCTGAACATGAATATTATGGATGGATCAATAATATATAAATATTATGTAATTATTTATAAAATAATAATAATTTATAAGTATTAGTAGATAATTAATTGAAATTATAATTACCTAATATCTAATTGTTATTGTTATCATTTCATCTAATAGTAGTAGTAATAAAAAATATTTTGATTAAAATATTATTTTGTGTGTCTGTCTGTATGAATGATGGGGAGACGGGGGCTAATTGTCACTCTTGTTTACTCCACTGAATATTTTCTAAATAAGGTATATTTCCGAGTTAAGAAATCAGTATTTGCTCAAACGTTCCATTCTAACAGATAATGAACATAACGCAGGAACTGAGACGTAAGGCGTAGTTCTTCCACAGCATCTCAGTTCCTCATGTCATTCATTCATAAAATAGTTTAAAAGCACACTAGAGGCATTTAAAAACGTTTCCATGCATTTGAAATGTTTTAATGCAAATGTCATTTGAAATCTCAGCATTACAGACAGTTCATGGAACAACAAGTTAAAAGCTAACATACAAAATACTAAACCATCACTGGCCAAAATGTATTGGAATTACATTTACAGTTTAATATGTTCCTGCAGTTCCTCATTCAGTAATGCATTTGATGACGTTCTTCTGATATTCTCGTATGTTTTTGCTTCAAATGAAAGATTCATCACAGCGCCGGCTGATTCGGTTCGAGGCTTACAGCTATTTATTAAAGAATATCCCTGCGGAGAAGCTGATTTCAGCGCTGAAGAAGCGTGAGGTCAGAGCTGTGGATGACGCTGATGAAGATGATGATGGGGTTTGGTGTGGTTTTGTGTCTAAAGCACACTACAGGCCCTTAAAGTTTCCAATTCAAGTTGAGAGCATGAAAACAGCATGTGAACTTCAGCCGCTTTCACTAAATCACTGATGCGTCTTTGATGCGTGTGGTGTCACACACTGATGCTATGAGAAACACACTAATGCACACACATCCAAAAAAATCACAGTATGAACACACAACACAGTTCTGCATGAACTACAGCTTATTCTGGCCTGTAAACTCACAGTGCATTGTGTTTGTGTCATTTAGAGGCGGCCTAATCTAAAATCTGGCTCTTTTATTTATTTATGTATTTTTAAATTGTATGCAATTTTTTCCAGATCCAAGTACTGATATTCACAATGCATAAATTTTTTCACCCGTTTAGGCAAAGTTTACCTCAGGTTAAAATGTTACGAAATTGCAATCGTGAGCATTTAGGGTTACAACATTTCTCACTAGTTTTGGATTCATAACACAATTCAGTTCACAAATGCATTTCAAATATATTTCAACTAGTAAGGATACAGTCAAAAAAGTTTGGAAATTGCACTATTTGATCATTTTAAATATTGTACGCATGTCATATACATTATACATATATAACATATGAATTTCACTATTTTATATACTGTAATCAGTTCTGAGTAATAACTGGTTACATCATCTGGATTGTGTAATCAGATTCCAAAAATGAAGTCATTGTAATTAGAATATATTACTTTGTAAATGACTCGTAATCAGACTACAGTTACTTTTTTATTTATTGCATGATTACATGTTAAACAAATGACATGCAGATAAACAGGTAAAATATTTCATATTTTTTACAAAGTGTTGTATTTACAAAATATATATTATATATATTTATCATTTTAATGATTTAATTAATTATTAGCTTTTCATTAAACTCATGAACCCCAGTTTGGGAAACCTTGACTTAATATAATGTTTAATGCACTTTGTCAATAATAACGACGAATGCAATATATTTTCCTTCTCTTTTGTATTTTTGTATAATTGCATAATGATACTGTGATTATATTACCTGAAGCATGTAATGTAATGGATTACGTTACTGGCTACAATTTCTGTCATTTGGAATCAGTCATGGACTGCATTTTGTAAATAATCTACCCATCTGTAATAAATATTTATTTCAACACATTTTAAGTAATATATCGTCAATGTAAAGTCCAAATGAAACTTTGTCCCATCTGATTTATACATCCCTGTTATTGATCTTATTGTGAACAATTCCTTTTCAGAGCTTGATGGCCTCAGTCTCTCTTCATTTTCATTGTTTGGAGAAGAAAAAGAAAACTTCTAGAAAACAAAGTCAATCATACAGGTTTAGAACAGCATGAGGGTAAGTTTCATTTCTGGGTGAACTGTCCCTTTAACAGTGAACTAGTTTAGTGCCATAACAAGTCATTTAACTTTGTTTTTTCAGACTTTTGTTTAATACTGTGACCTTTCATACTGCCTGGTTTGACCTTTGACCTCTGGTGGGCTTTGTGCTACAATAGAGATGCTCACCAAGGTTGCATTTATTTAAACAAAAATGCAGTAAATACAGTAAAATTGTGAAACATATTAATACAATTTTAAATATCTGTTTTCTAAGTGAATATGTGTTAGACTGTAATGTATTTCTGTGATCTGCAGCTGTATTTTCAGCATCATTACTCCAGTCTTCAGTGTCACATGATCTTCAGAAATCATAATAATATACTGATTTACTGCTCAACAAACATTATCGATGTGCTTTTAGATGGTACTTTTGGACAGACAGAAATTCTGCTGTATTGCTATATTTATTCTGTTGAAATCAATAACTATTTGCTGAGTTTTATATATTTCAGATGATCCCGCCCCTAAACCTCATGCATAAACCACATGAGCTCTGATTGGCTGCTTTAAAATTCCTCCTGTCTAAATGGGCGGTTCTTAAAGCTCATTGAATATTCAGATCTTTCCCACACACATGCAGTATAAACACATGAGACTGGAAGGAGTGTGATCGTGTTCACATTGCTGGAGGCACAACAGAAAGTCATTAGACGGCGGTGGACTTCTCTGCAGTCTGAGTGATTTAGTTTGAGATGTTCATTTGAATTCAGAGCGGCTCTGAAGATGCGTAATAGATGTGTGTTTACTCTTCCGTCTGGAAGGATGGGAACATCCAGTAATTCACAGAGCGGAAGCGCCGCATGAGTATTTTAAAAGCGATCGAGGAAACCAGACGGACAAATTAAATATTTATAGATGAAGGCAAACTGATGTTTGGAGCATTATGTTATGGCTTATCAGCACTTACTGCTTTATTAGAAAACTAAATGCATTGTGATGAACTATCAAATGTTGATTATAAATGCACTGGGTCTGTAAGATGTTTAATGTTTTCTTAAATAAGTCTCTGCTGCTCACAAAGATTTGCATTTATTTGATCAAAAATAAAGTACAATTTTGAAATATGTTTATAATGTAAAACAGCTGTTTTCTATGTGAATATATATTAAACTGTAATTTATTTCTGTGATCAAAGCTGTATTTTCAGCATCATTACTGCAGTCTTCAGTGTCACATGATCTTCAGAAATCATTATAATATGCTGATCAAGAAACATTTCTATTATCAATGTTGTAAACAGTTACATAATATTTTTGAGGAAACTGAAACATTTTATTTTTCAGGATTCGCAAATGAACAGAAATTTCAAAAGAACAGCATTTATTTTAAATAGAAATCTTTTGTAACATTCATTACTGGCACTTTTGATCAATTTAATGCAGCCTTGCTAAATAAAAGTATTAATTTCTTTTTAGAAAAAATCCCAAACTTTTGAACAATAGTCGGATGCTCTCTATGCAGAGAGCTCGCTGTTTCAGAACAAACCCATCTATATATTAGCCCACTCTCTTTTATCCAAAGCTTTTGTCTGTTCTTCTGTAAAAGCCAAAGTGCTCAGGAGAGAAGCACTCTGACAGAAAGCACGTCTCCTGATAAAAATATCCCAGCATGCCGTGTTTGTATACGGCTGCGTGCCCCCGATGAAGAATGACAGTGCACTAAAAGCCCATGCACACCAATCTGAACCTCGGCTCTAAATATAAACACGTTTAGGGTTCGTGAAAGCATCAGCGATAAATGTGCATGCAACAAAACACTTTGATGCATTACTGTATATACAGTTGAGTGCAGATTTTGAAAGTATAAAATGATGCTATTTGTAAAAAGCCTACTTTAGACTTTCTAACTAGTGCATGATGTCGAGCCAAACCATGACCCTCAGCTTTATCCCTGACATTGAGCTGGTGCTCGGGACGTTAACTGTTGTGTTACTACAGTGAGGCGATGACCCATCAGATCCATACAGCTGCTGCCCTGAGCTCAAACCGCAGGAGAAACGAACGTCTGCAGCATCAGGGCAACATTCACCTCCGTTTATGACACTCGAGAGAGAAGGGATTCTCATCGTTTCAGTCTCTGCTCATTCAATCGGATGGTTTCTTCTTATTTTTATATATTTTTAAATATTTAAAGTGTAGAACATTTTATTCAACTGTTTTGTTTTTCAGTAAAATTTCTATAAACAATTTTAAATCAAGATGCATTTACTTGAGAAGTGATATTACCTCAAATATTAAGTTTTGTTTTCTAGAGTAAATAAATAAATAATACAATAAATAAAATATTGAAATTAAGTGATATCTGCCAATGGGGTCAGAAAAAAATCATCTTGTTTTCCCTTTAAATTATTATTATCTTTTAAAAAAAAAAATTCTGAGCCTATTTGCAGATTTTTACAGTAAACATACTTCAGTAATCTTCATGTTATACTGTGTTTTTTATACTTAATGTGATGAACGACATACAAAGCCTTAAGTTAAAAAGCACACTATAAAAATTATAAAATATAAAATATTATAAACTATAAAAAAATATATTAATGTTTTATTTGTTTACCTGTCATGTGACATTAAACAACTTTAATAAACATGTAAATGTTGTTAAATTATTGAATATTAATTACATTGAAATTATTTTAAAAAAAAACTAAAAATGTAAAATAAAACTATAGTAATTAATAAAACACTAATAGATATTTAATCATTATTTTTAATACATTTAATTATTTGTGCACCTGCAAGACATGTGACCCTTAATTGAAAAAACAGTCAAAAATACTGATCAAGAAAATCATTGCTTGCAGTGTGTAAGCCACTTTTTCTAACCAAGAAGGTTAATTATCTACAGAAACAGTTTCAAACACATTATAATGAACAAACCCTTTCCTCACTGTTTTTCTGTCTCATTTCAAAAGCTGAATCAGTTTGTTCGGATAGTTAATTTAAATGAATCAATTCCTTAAAGGATTCACCAAGTCCCTGCTGTGCAGTATTTATCATTTATTCATTTAGCAGACGCTTTTATTGACTTACAAATGAGAAATACTGCAAGCGATTCATCTTATGGAGGTGATAACACGAGAGGTGTGTGCAGTTTAAAGTTTCAAACATCATCTATAAGCAAAAACAAAAGAGGGATTTAAGAAATAAAGCAGAGAAGAAGAGTTTTATGAAGAGTAGCTCCTATTTATTACACAAACTGTTTAGTGAAATGTTGCTGTATGTGTGTATACACTTTTACATGAATTTATATATATATGTGTGTGTGTGTGTGTTTGTAGTTTTGTTTATATAGATGCATATGTTTTATATGCATATGTGTGTTTTATATTTTTATTTTGTGTAAATTTATTTGTTAAAATGTTTGTTTGATCAAAGTTTTGAAATACAAAAAAAGTGCTAATTGATATTTTTCCTTCTAGGGTTTCCTGAAAATATCATTAATTTTTTTAATTTTTTTGTATTTGGCTGCTTTCTTTTTGTACAGTTTAGTAGTTTGTAGTTCATCTAAAAGTGTAGCTG
Organism: Barbus barbus; assembly: GCF_936440315.1. Taxonomy (NCBI): domain Eukaryota; kingdom Metazoa; phylum Chordata; class Actinopteri; order Cypriniformes; family Cyprinidae; genus Barbus; species Barbus barbus. The sequence goes on along the minus strand of NC_136746.1, from coordinate 30,028,973 downwards.
ACTGTGATTTGACTGTTTAAACTTAAACCACAGTTTTAAATTACATTCTTCAACACACTTCAATGGCTTTCTACTTCCACTACAGCGACTCGTGGTGGTTTTCTGTTTTCTCTTCAGTTCTGCTGTGGTCGTATGTAGTAAGGATGGTATTTTTTGTCATGCGTCAGAGAAGTGTGTGTGTGATGTTGACACAGCTGGATCTCGGTCCATGCATGTCTGTAAAGACCCACCGTGACTCAGTTTAACCGAGAGAGAGAGAGAGAACCGGACTGAAACACTGGTCACTATTACAATCTTTAGTACAAACTAAGGATTTCCCATACACAAATGTAATTCATGTTACCATGCAAGTAGTGTTGTAGTCAAGACCACCTAATCCGAGACCAAGACAAGACCAGCATTGCTCAAATTCATCTAAAGCATCCACATTTACTGCCTGAGAAATGCCTTATTTTTAATAATTAAATACAATAATAAGACACTTACAGAGCTGCTACAAATCAAATGAAATCTCTGAAATCAGAATTCATCTTTGCACTGCAGTGATGGCACAGAAGCTGCATCTGAACTGCTAAAATACACATATATAGGAAGGAAACAGAAGAGAATGACAAAATAAATGGTAAATAGATGTTTAAAAAGACATTATTACAAAATCATTTTAAAATACAGATTTTGTGTATATATGTAGTTTTAATAAAGTTGCATATATAGATCAAATATAGATTGTTGACAAGATTATTACATGATTTTTAATGAAGTCACCAAAGCTGCATTTATATGATCAAATATATGGTACAAACAGCAATATTGTGAAATATTATTAGATGTTGAAATGACAATTTTCTGGTCTCAGTGAGAAGTTGTCTCTGACTCCTCTTTCAGTGTTTGTCTGTGGGATTTCATTAGTTTAGGTCTGTCTCAGTGAGATTTTGCTCTGCGCTCCTATTTCAGTGTATCTGTCAGGTACTGGAGATATTTTATGCACAGTTGTTCTTAAAAAGTCACTTGCAGCAGTTTTAAATGAGACTGGATGGATATAAATGCACATGACAGACAAGGAAATGAATCACTTTATCAAAAATCAGACTTGCTTCACTGCTGTATTTGATCATTTTTCTTCCTCATTCAAGCGTTTTTTTCTTCAGGATAATAGCTGTGAGTAAAAACATCTGCCAAATGAATGAATATGAATCAGTGCATCCGAGTGATTCACACACATCGTCTGAATGAAGTCTTCCTTCGGCTGTGAACTGGCAGCTGATTGATGTGCTGCTGTCTTCAGTTTACTCCCATAATGCCTCTGTGTCCGTCCAGGTAATTAAGAGATAGCTGGACTCAGAATGGACAGGGAATGTCGGCTCCACTGCATTGCATTATGGGATACTGAGAGCTGTGGTTTTGGCAAATGAAGTGTGTTATTGTGGTATTCAGTCAGCTTGGCTATTGTGCACAGTATGCATGCTATATACTGCAGAAATAAATGATTTGAGACTTTATCATCTTATTTTGAGTCTCGAACCCCCAACTGCTCCCCGGGCGCTGCAGCATAAATGGCTGCCCACTGCTCCGGGTGTGTGTTCACTGTGAGTGTGTGCAAAAAAAACTAATAATAATGTTTTTTTTTTTTTTTTTACAACAGCTATACAACAGTGGTCCAGCAGGTGCATTTCAGCACAAACACACTGGAGTTGCTCTTTCCTCCGGCGCCGCTGAGCTCAGTCTGTTAGCTTTGCACATTTCTTCCACACCCTCACTTGTTTTGATTCCGTCTCTCACACACCCTGTTTATTACAGTGTCCTCTAGAGCAGTGGTTCCCAACCTGGGGGTCGCTAAAGATTTACAAGGGGTCGCCAAGCTCACTCTAGTTTGACCACAAGATGAAATTCCCGACAGTTAGTGCCTACAGTTTAATATTCTGTATTATGATTAAAACCATTTGTTTACCAGGTTATAAAAACTCACCTAAATACTGTCCAACATTAAGCAAAGGTAGTAACAATCTCACACAGTCGCAGCATGCAGCGTAGATTCGTTTTGTTTGAAAATATGGTGGAAAGCAGTGAAAGGTTTTACAGAGGGAAATTATATGAATTGAAATATGAATGAATTAGGGGTGTGCAATATGACGGTTTTTGATCGTGGATGATAAAATCTCTCCACGATATGCTTTTGAAGAAATATCATAGTATCGTGCGACAGAAAATATTTTATCAATATAATTCTGGCGCCGTCTCTATATCGCAGAAAAAATGTCATGTTAAAATAGGGGTCCCCTGAAAAAAAAGTTGGGAAGGCTGGGCCTCCCGCTCCTGTGTGTGTGTGAGAGAGTGTGTCCACGTGTGTGAGAGTGTGTGTGCATGTGTGTGAGAGTGTGTGTGCATGTGTGTGTGTGTGTGTGTGTGTGTGTGTGTCCACATGTGTGAGAGTGTGTGTGCATGTGTGTGTGTGTGTGTGTGTGTGTGTGTGTCCACATGTGTGAGAGTGTGTGCATGTGTGTGTGTGTGTGTGAGAGTGTGTCCACGTGTGTGAGAGTGTGTGCGCATGTGTGTGTGAGTGTGTCCACGTGTGTGAGAGTGTGTGTGCATGTGTGTGTGTGTGTGTGTGTGTGTGTGTGTGTCCACGTGTGTGAGAGTGTGTGCATGTGTGTGTGTGTGTGTGTGTGAGTGTGTCCACGTGTGTGAGAGTGTGTGCGCATGTGTGTGTGAGTGTGTCCACATGTGTGAGAGTGTGTGCATGTGTGTGTGTGAGTGTGTCCACGTGTGTGAGAGTGTGTGCGCATGTGTGTGTGAGTGTGTCCACGTGTGTGAGAGTGTGTGTGCATGTGTGTGTGTGTGTGTGTGTGTGTGTGTGTGTGTGTGTGTCCACGTGTGTGAGAGTGTGTGCATGTGTGTGTGTGTGTGTGTGTGTGTGTGTGTGTGTGAGTGTGTCCACGTGTGTGAGAGTGTGTGCGCATGTGTGTGTGAGTGTGTCCACGTGTGTGAGAGTGTGTGTGCATGTGTGTGTGTGAGAGAGAGTGTGTCCACGTGTGTGTGCATGTGTGTGTGCATGTGTGTGTGTGTGAGTGTGTCCACGTGTGTGTGTGTGTGTGCGCATGTGTGTGTGTGAGTGTGCCCACGTGTGTGAGAGTGTGTGTGCATGTGTGTGCGAGAGTGTGTGTGCATGTGTGTGTGTGTGAGAGAGTGTGCGTGTGCGTATGTGTGAGTGTGTGTATATGTGTGTGTGTGTGTGTGTGTGTCTGTGTGAGAGTGAGTGTGTGTGTGTGTGTTTGAGGGTGTGTGTGTGACTGCAGGTCTATAGTAGCAGCGCTGCATTATGGGATTGCGAGGCCGGCTGTGTTTACTGTGGTGCTGGAGGTTCAGAGAGACTCTTGTGGTTCTGATCCAGTGACCGGCTCCAGCTGTGTGTGGGAAAGCAGCACTGGGACGCAGCGGACACTCATGACACACCAGAGGAAACACACGACATCAACCCACAGAGCTACAAAACACATGACCTTTGTATGGTTTGTAATGATAGAACAGTAAATCTAGTGCTGAAACGGAAGGCAATTATTAGTACAAGACAGTAGTTCCTCTTATTCTTGTGCAGGTGTCTTTAATATGACATTTTCCACATTTGAGTTCCTACAGGTACAGTAGAAACGTCCAAAGTGAACATATGAAGGTCAATTGTTTCATTAAAGTAAAATAAGTCACCACAGAACATGTATTCAGTAGGTTTTATGTGTTTTTTTTTTTAATTGTTTGGTTCACTTTATCTGAAGTGACTCACAAATGTGACCCTGGAGCACAAAAGCAGTCCGAAGTCGCTGGGGTATATTTGTAGCAATAGCCAGCAATACACTGTATGGGTCAAAATTATATATTTTTCTTTTATGCCAAAAATCATTAGGATATTAAGTAAAGATCATGTTCCATGAAGATATTTTGTCAATTTCCTACTGTAAATATATCAAAACTTCATTTTTGATTAGTAATATGCATTGCTAAGAACTTCATTTGAACAACTTTAAAGGAGATTTTCTCAATATTTAGATTTTTTTGCTCCCTCAGATTCCAGATTTTCAAATAGTTGTATCTCAGACAAATATTGTCCTATCATAACAAACCATACATCAATGGAAAGATTATTTATTCAGCTTTTAGTTAATCTCAGAATTTCAGAAAATTGACCCTTATGACTGGTTTTGTGGTCCAGGGTCACAAATAAGAAGAAACAGTAAATTCAGGAAAATAGCAGTACAACTAGAAGGTTGGAATAATTGCTACTGAAATATATGCTGAAAAAGTTCATTTTAATTAATGCTAATTTTACTACAATGGAACATGCACTGAAATTTTAACTCAGAAATTCCTAGTAAATTTCACAAATTACAAAGAATCATCAAGTAGCATATTTTAATTTAGAAAGACTGAAATAGTATTTTATGCTTTTTATATTTAATGTGATGAACTACATTGTTAGTGTTAAGTTAAACACACTAAAAATATTTTTTTATTTGTTTACCCTCAAGTAATAAATAAACAACAGGTAACAGACCATTAACCAGCTTCAGTAAACATATAAATGTTAAATTATTGAATATTAAATAAAAATGTATTACATAAAATCTGAACAAAACTAGTTAAAATGTAATATTTTTTACAAAATAAAAATACAATATTAAAGTATAGTGTAATATAAAGTATAAAAGTAAAATAAAACACTAAAAAAGGATGAGAATTATGTTTGATTAATAGTTTACCTGTGAGTCATGTGACCATTAATTGACATCAGAAAATCATGAACATGCAAATGTGAACAATTTGACAGAACAATTTCTTATGACTGGTTTTGTGGTCCACAAATTACACAGGAGGAGTAATGGCAGGAAGTGAATTCTCTGTCTTCTGTGGAGAAGCTTACCTCATGGTGGTTTGAGACCTTGTTTGAGGAACTTTATAGTTCTAAGCGCATCCGTAAGTAATTGTTCATGCAATTTTGCTTTGGTAACAATAAGTGTTTGTAGCACATGGCTATGGTTTGTTTGTTGAAATGTTTGTCTACAGAGGGTTTGTGTTCTGAGCATGTATGGATTATCTAAGTCTGGAGGAGAACTGACTTACATCTGCTTACAAGCAACGCTGGACTTCAAACATCTCTTTTATGGTTGAACTTTGCTGGGGGAATCATCTTGGCATTCAAGCACATTCAAGTTTTTTTGCATGTTTCAACAAAGACTGTGCTCTCACTTAATGCTCTTAAAGACTGAGCAAGGTATATGGGTCTAAGTGATTACAAGCATATGTTTTGGGATACTGGACTGTTCTTTATGCTCTTGTCCTAACTGTTGAACTCTCAATTGTTTGTCATATTGAATTTGTATGTATTTGTAATTATATTTAATACACCTGACTCATGAGTAAGATTGGCCTGTTTGGTCCCTCATTTCGTGTAACACTTGCACAAAAGGCAAAGGTGGACCGGTGTTACAATTCTACTGAACATCTTTTTATGTTTGACAGAACAATTTCCAGGTGAAGCATAGATTTGAAGGTCTCCGTACAGTGCGTTCTGAGGAGAAAAGAGGTTTCTGCTCTGAACAAAGGACGTTTGTTCACCATGACGGGAAAGCTGGAGACCAGAATGAACCACTGTGAAACTGACGTATCTCGTAACAGAGTTTGTCTCGCCCTCCTCACCTTCAGACGGCTGTGTAACGTGCCATGAAATCTGCTTCACGGGAGAAACCCACACGACTCTCCATCCAGACAGCATCTGATTATCCTGGCCGGATCTGAGCGTGTTACGTCCCGCTGAAGGCTGCTGTGGAGCGGCTCCGAGTCAGACACAGCTCTGTAAACCACACTCATCCTCCTGATGTGAATCAGAACAGCAGCTGACTTCAGTGAGGAGCACCAACACAAGGGCTTCTTTACAAGACTGAAACATATCAGTCACTAAACACTATTGTCACGGCAAAACATTGCTCTTTTATTTTTCAATAATAATAATAAAAATTTTCAATAAGAGCACTTCAGGGGTTTTGTGAGTTAATAAATACCTAAAAAAATAAAAAATTAACTGACATCAAAGAATGTATGTTGTTAAATTATTGAAATATGTACTTTTAAAATCTCAGGGGGAACCAGGGTTATATAGTTACCTGAAACTGAAGCCAGAACATATTTTTCATGTTTGTGTGTATATATATATATATATATATATATATATATATATATATATATGGTTATATGATTTTAATTAGTTATATTTTATTTCAGCTGGTTGCCAAGGCTCTCTCATTTTCTTTTAGTTTACTAAAATGACTAAAACTGAAATAAAGGTTAATAAAAAAAACTATATAGACATATTTTTTTAAAAAAAGGCAAAAACATACAAAATTATTAAAACTTAATTTAAATAAAATAGTAAATATCTTATAAATTAATTTTAATTAATACTAAAACACTGAGAGACCTCAAGAAAATATAGCTTCAGGGGTTTGGCTGATAAAAAAGCCTGGGAATCTCTATTTTATGCAGTCACACCAAAGCAAATGAGATTGCCATAAATGTATAAATACAGTGAAAACCAAAAAGTTTCGATGCCACTGGAAATCTAGATTTGTTTCCCATTTAAAATGTGTTTTATTCAATATAATATTTAAAATATGATTAGCTATATTATTATTTAATTAATGTAATATTAATAATATAACAAGCAATAATGCAAAATAAATCATATCAAATATATGTATGAATGAATTGTGCACATTAAGCTTTATAACATGCATTTAGAAAATAGGTGGTTTTTATTTCATCCCTGCTTTACAGTGCATGCATGAAGACTGAGGTCTGTTCTCATGATTTCTATCTGTTGGTCACAGAGTTCAGCTGGAAACCACGTCTGTGGACCCACCCTGGCACCAGAACCACATCCTCACCAACACATTTACAGCCTTCAACCAATGAAAACACTCAGGCTTTCTCTAGTTTTCCTACTTTTATCTGTTTTTGTTTTTAATTATGAGCTCACTTGTTGACTGTGAAATGAATATCTCTGTTCTTGATGTTCAGGAGTCTTGTACGTCCTGCCGCCCATCTGCTCTGGTCACATGATCTTGTGCTCCTGCCAGAGCCGCTGCTGGTCGTGTCGTATCAGGAACAAGTGCACTCATTAGGGCACACAGGGGAGGACGCCACACTGCGCAGACGACACGGCTGTTTACCTGCTCATTTGCAGTAAATGCCTCCTAATTTCATCATAATGAGGATTTGTAATTATCACAGATCGTTTTTCTCATCCAGTAAACTGCAACATAAGAATATGATGGGTGATTAGTAAAGGAGATTGGAGGAAATAACTATTCATTTTCCTTCATAACTACAAATCTACAATCATCGTTTTAAAACATTGTCTGGAAACAAATTCAGACCATAAAAAATTTATTTTGGTTCATATAATGTATAATAGTATTATTATTTATTCTTAATAATTAAAAAGCATATATAATATATGTTAATATGTGACCCTGGAGCACAAAACCAGTCATAAGGGTCAATTTTAGGAAATTGAGATTTCTACATCATCTGAAAGCTGAATAAATAATCTTTCCATTGATGTATGGTTTGTTAGGATCAGACGATATTTGGCTGAGATACAACTATTAAGAGAAGAAGTGAGTACAAGGTTTTTTAAATTTCCTAATAATGTGCTAATTGGCAAATTTAAGGATGAATTTGGCTAAACAATCCCCCAGAGAGTCAGCAGAGCTCATTAACATTTAAAGGAGAATGACACCGCTTTCTCTGAAAAGAGCTGTTTTTGACGGTAAATATGTGTTTATTACACTACCAATGAAACATTTTAACCAAACTATGTTACAGACTTTTCATTAAGACCCTAAAGAATAATATCAACTTGTGAAACACACATTCATACACATACATTTAATATTACATTTTATGTATATATATATATATATATATATATATATAAATAACACACACACATACATATATTGTTGTAGGCATGTGTAAATGTATTATTGGTCATTGTTGGTTTTTGTTTTTTGTCAAATTTTTAGTTGAGTGTTAATTTTGACCCGGGATGCAGGTAACAATACATACTCTTCTTGACGGAGTGTGTGCTTCAGCTTCTCAGATGTGAGTCTCCACATGTGTTTAATCTGAGACACGACTCTCAGTCTGTAATCTTAGTGCGTTTATTTATCGCTCTGGTGTTTAGGGAGGCTTGAACGCTCTTTCTTTACCACTGAGAAAATATTTACTCAGTATCAAGAGGCTGCTGAAGTTTTCTGCTTCTCATTACAGGAGAGACGGACTGCATCTGCACGCCTGCTTTTTATTCTCCATCTAGAGATTTATCATTTCAGATGATGATGTCAGAATGGTCCGGCTCGGTCTCGCGAGGGAAGATTCTCGTTCCAGCGCCGAGGTGAAGCTACATCTGTCTAAACAACCTCTCCAGCAGCAAAACCTAACTGTGTTTTTATTTCTCGCCTTTCCCCAGAGATCCAGAGAGAGAAGAAGGGAGAGATAATGAGAAATTGTCGGCGGTTGAGGGGGAAAGAGCTGCCTCATGTTTGCCTGTCATGCAGTGAATTATGGGAAACTCAGCCTCTCTGTGTCTCCTTCAGTGTAAATAATGAGAGCCCATTCAGTGTGGAAGTTCATCTCGCTCTCGGCTCTATAAGAGCAAAGCTCTGACTTCTGTCATTATATACTGTATATACACATTCAACACATTTAAAGGAATAGTACACACAAAAATGAAAATGTGCTCATCCACAGGTCATCCAAGTTCAGGATGAGTTTGTTTCTTCATCAGGTTTGTAGAAATGTCTCAGCAATGGATGCTCTGCAGTGAATGGGTGCCGTCAGAATGAGAGTCCAAACAGCTGATAAAAACATCACAATATCTCCATAGAAAAAGTGTTCTGGTCTGAATCAGGAGAGAAATCTGCACAGATCAAGCAGCGTTTACAAGACAAAACAGATCTAAACAAATATGTGGCTGGATTTTGATGTGAAAGACATCAGGAGATGGACTTTTTCACTGGAGGAAGCGTGATTATGGACTCGTATTTGAGTTAAAAACATCTTCATGCTGGATTTGTTTCAGCTTTTGTCTTCTCCAGATGTTAACTGATGGACTGGAGTGGTGTGGATTATTGTGATGTTTTTATCAGCTGTTTGGACTCTCATTCTGACGGCACCCATTCACTGCAGAGCATCCATTGCTGAGACACTGATGCAGAGACATCTACATCACGGATAGCCTGAGGCTGAGCACATTTCCAGCACATTTTAATTTTCCGGTAACTAGTGTGCCATATTTTGAGTCTTCTAGAGTTCTGGGTGCTTTGGTGAGAAACATATTGAAATCAAGGCTCTCAAACCACCAAAAAATGGTGCATCAACACATTTCTTTATATTATTGATGCCAAACACCATTGGTTCTCATATGTGTCTTAACTGCATGTTATGCACCAAATCTGAATATGCACTATCATCAGTTTTCTCCTTTTTCAGTTCATCACCTTGAATTGTTGTTGCATGAAGATTGTTTAAAATACCTTATCTTATGTTTCACTGAAGAGAGAAAGTCATAGGATTGGAAGGATGAGAAAATGAAATATTTTATTTGAACTTGAAGTCGTGAGTGACAAAAAGCAATAAATGGTTGCACACCTCCATAACTCTTGCTTGCAATCCCCTCGGCTTTGATTTATTCATAAATGTGTTTTGAAAAGAGTTTCAACTTTAAGAGTTTAAATAAATCTAGGAATCGACATGTGGGAAGAAAACCTCAAAAATCTTCTTCCTCTGAATGCGAAGACAGCATTTTAATTTAATTCTATGCGACATACAATATAAGCATTATTTTTTTTTTTATGAGCTTGCATGGTATTTTCTCCCCAAAACTCACACTTCTTCAGGTGTTAATTGTGTAAATGAGTTTGAGACTTCAGTCGGTGTAATGAGAGGTCTTAATGTCCAGATGGACTCTATTCATCCTGCTGGATTGTGCTGATGTTCTGTCCTTTTGTCATCTGAACGGTTGCCAAGGGATAAAGAAGATCATTTATGCACGTGGGAAAAAAGGTAAAACATTTAATTGCCCTTTCAAGATGGCTCTGCTCTTTTGTCTTTGAAGACCAAAGCAACTAGTTGACGTCCATCTCAGCCTGGCTTTTTCAGACAGTAACCTAGTAACAGAAAGAGACAATTATATAGAAGAAAACCTCTTATTATTGTTTCTTTCTTTACAGGAAAACAGTGCATTTAAATTCCATCATCTGAGAAAAGAGCATCTTAAATATTGGATAGCTTTGAGGGTATGAGGAACAAAACCCAACAAGAATTTGCTGAGGTGCTTATGTTATGTTAATATATAGATGTTTTTTAATCATAAAAATATTTTTTTTTTCTAAATCCATAGATGTAGACTTTTGCTAATATAAATCATATAACTTATGTATGATTAAATAGTGTGAAATTTGACATCTCCAGGCCTCTTTAGGATAAATAATCATGTCATGTGGAGTTTTGAGCCAATGAAAAGTTTATTCGCCAGGAGGGACAGTTTTAAATCCTACTATGGCGAAGAAATGGATTATGAATATTAATGACGGTGTGCTGACGTTTACTAGAAGTTTTTCTGGAGCGTTCAGCGTAATTAATATTCATGAATCAGCCATAGCTTCAATAATTGGCCAGCTGACTAGCTCCCGCCCACCAGCGTCCGCTGTCAGCCAATCAGGTCGCTCTATTGAGAGACGTCACGGTGCGTCATTGTTATTCATAAGGCAGTCCTTCAGCGTAATAGGACGCGACGCCGGGCGGAGGAACGCGTGAGACTTGACGCGCATCGCTAGAAGTTACTTGATCCAGCAACCTGTTGACAGCAGTGCGCACTTGCACGAGCACGCAAACTGCGTCAAGTTTTCCTCACTTTTGGACACTAAGGATAAAGAGAAGCGCTTGCAGTGAGGATGCAAACCTAATCTAAAGTGGCGTATAATGCAGGACTGGCTTTGAATTGGGAATAGTGTGTTTTGTTTGTACGCATCATCTTCATCTTCATCCTCTCCAGGTGCGATTCTGATCATTAGGGATCCTCTGTGTTTGATCTTCCCTGAGATGATCCATGATTTGATCCCAGATTGGCTGGAAGTAACGTGACAGAGCAGATCGCGATGAAAGTGCTGCTCGCGCTGTGCGCGGCGCTCGCGGTAGCGCGCGGCAGCAGATACTGTCCTGAGCTGATGATTGACAGCTGTCACTGCACCGCGGAGAGATCAAAGGAGTTTACCAGGCAGAGCGTGCGCGTGAAGGTGGTGTGTGATGATGCGGACCTGACGGAAACCATGCAGCCCAGCTCTTTACCCAACACGACGGTGTCGCTGTGAGTAACTCTTTACTTTAGTGACTTTATTAAATATGTGGTTAATATTTTATTTCATGCTCTTATTATCAATGGCAGGGGATTTTAACATTTAAAGCCTAGAGAAGTCATGAAAATGATTAAATTCAGTCAAATCTTCATAGAAAAGTCATGGATTAAACTCATTAAAAGTTCTAGTTAGTCTCAACTTTACAATATTAAATCGACTAGAAATTGCGTTTTGTGACTTGTGATTTTTTTTAAATTATTTTTATTTAAAATTTTATTGTAATATTTTATTATTTTTATAATTAATTTTAGAACTGTATATGTGTCTTTATGCAACATAGACGCATAAAATAAAGTGAGCACCATTATTGCTGATGATATTTTATTGTCAGGAGTTTTCTGAGTGGTTTGTGATGGATGATCATTTTTTGCCCCGTCATGTTATTCTGCTCATCAGTATTCAGTATCTTTCAGAGCACAAATCAGAGACGAATCACTTGCATACTGCAGATTTATTTTTACTTTTCCATTTACTCCTTCAGGAAAAGCTTTTATCCGCAGTGAGAGAGCAGGAGTGATTAATCCAAGGAATAAAGTCATGCAAGAAACGCTGCAGTACTGGAATAGTGCAGCCTTAAAGATAATAAATAATGTCACAATTAAACCCAAACAGAGTTTTACCGTCAGAGAAACACTTATAAAAGCTTGTTTCCGCCCAGAGACATGCTGTTCAAAAGTTTGGGATCAGTACAATGTTTAATTTGAAGTCTCTTATGCTCTTCAACGCTGCATTTATTTGATCAAAAATACAGTAATATTGTGAAATATTATTACAATTTAAAATAATGGCTTTCTATTTTGATATACTTTAGAATATAGTTTATTTCTGTGATCAAAGCTGTATTTTCAGCATCATTACTCCAGTCTTCAGTGTCACAAGATCTTCAGAAATATGCTAATTATCAATGTCGGAAACGGTTGTGCTGCTTAATTTTATTTATTTATTTATTGAAGCTGTGATACTTTTTCAGGATTCTTTGATTAATAAAAAGTAAAAATAAAAACCGCATTTAAAAAAAATAGAATTCCTTTCTAACAATATAAGTCTTTACTATATATATATATATATATATATATATATATATATATATATATATATATATAACAATTTAACACATTCTTGCTGAATAAAAGTTTTTTTTTTTTTTTTTTTTTTTTTTTTTAATTATTATTATTATTATTATTTATTTATTTATTTTCTCTATTTTTGATCAAATAAATGCAGCTTTGATGAGCATAAGAAAAAAAATCTCACTGACCCCAACCTTTTGAACAGAATAAGGTAGCTGTAACTTTTCATCTCTCCATTCAGACTTTTATTCTCAAAATTCAGACCTTTTTTTCTTCTCAGAATTGTGAGTTATAAACGCCAAATAGTCCAAATTGTGAGATATGAACTTGCAATTGTGAGAAAAAAAAAATGCTATTTCCTTTTTTTACCCCCCCCCCCCCCCCCCCCCCCAAAAAAAAAAAAACACAGATCTTAGGAACCTGTAAAGAAACACCAAGAACCTAAAGATTCCATGGATGTTAAAGGTTCTTTATGGAACCAACCTTTATTTGCATGATCTTGAAGAAGAAGGTTCTTAGCAGAACCGAAGGCACTGAAGAAGTGTGTAGTGAGGAGACTAATTGTGATTTATGGGGAATCCAGTGCTAATGCATTTGTAATTGCACAGACTGTTGTTCTTCGGTGTACCTGTGTTTGCAGCGAGGGCTTGTATTATGCATTACTTAAACACATACGAGTCTTGTTTTAATTAATTATAGTGGTTTGCTGATTGGAAAGCTGTCTGCTGTACTGAGGAATGAAATGCTTTGCGTCTGTAAACACTGAAACATGTTTCTGGAGTGAAGTTTTCAGGATGTTCTCAGTGCTTTTGTGTTTTTACAGCTCTTGTAGAGTTTTTTCAGATAACTGTTGTTTAGTTCTCAAATGCTCGAGCCAAAAACCGTAAAGTGATGTTCAGCCTCGGAGTCCATTAAAGCATCTTTCATGGGCCACGAGGGAGAAATTACGCTACAAGTCCAAAGTTTGGACATTTAATTTCTTTCTCCTGATCGGTTTGATTTTCTCCTGAAGGCTTGTGCTTAAATGCTTGAAAAGAGCTTTGTGGACTGAGTTGTAGCAGATAGTGAAGGTAGTGCTGGTTCTTCTCTAGTTGTCTAATAAACCTAGCATTGTGTGTTATGACTAATGTTGGCTCTTTCACCAGTTGTTTTGTACCTCTTTTGGATAAAAGCGTCTGCTAAATGCACAAATGTAAGGAAAAGCACAGTCAAGTGCTTCTCACGCTTCTCAGTAGTGTTTAAAAGCGTCCCATAATGCACCTCACGAGTCTCCAGAGCGAGAGGAACTGGAGTCTAGACAAAGAAGAAGCTCAAATATTAGAGAGATTTAATGTGTCACATGTTTCGATCACTGCATCTTTCCCAGACCTCCTTTATTGTCCAGTCAGAGTTTCATCACTGCTCTATAATTCTGCTCATCATAGAGTGCAGCAGAGATTATGTATTTTTTAGACCAAAACTGTGGAAATGAATTGTATTTTAATATTTCCAGCTGCATTGTCCTGACATCAGTGGCTTTTTAATTTTTTTTTGTTTGTTAAATAGGGCCTTATAAAATGTTTTTAAATTTTTTTTATTAAATAGGGCCTTATAAAATGTTTTTTAATTTTTTTGTTTGTTAAATAGGGCCTTATAAAATGTTTTTAAATTTTTTTTATTAAATAGGGCCTTATAAAATGTTTTTAAATTTTTTTTTAAATGTTTTTAAATTTTTTTTATTAAATAGGGCCTTATAAAATGTTTTTAAATTTTTTTTTAAATGTTTTTTAATTTTTTTGTTTGTTAAATAGGGCCTTATAAAATGTTTTTTAATTTTTTTTTTAAATGTTTTTTTTTTTTTTTTTTTTTTTTTTGTTAAATAGGGCCTTATAAAATGTTTTCATTTTTTTTATTTTTATTAATTTTTATTTATTTATTCCAAATTAATTTTTCTGTTAATTTAACTTTTTTTTTATAGTTTTTTTTTAATAATCCAAAAGCATGTCTAATTAACTGAAATCATGAAACTTATACAATTTAACGACAATTTATTAAAAGTTTAACCAAAAAATGTTTAGTGCCCAATAAAGTACAATCTTTTTTTTATTTTTTATTTTATTTTAACAAATTCTGTGTTTTCCATTTAAATTTTTCTAGATTATATTTTTTTTGTTGGTTAAATAAAATGTTAATAATCAGAAAGCATGTCTAATTAATTTTATTAATAAAAACAACTTAATTTTTTTTACAATAATTCTCTGTGTATGTTAATTTATAGCAATCAAATGAAGGCAAAGCGTTAATTTAATTAATCTTTTAATCAGCTGAAAATTAAACAAATCCTTTCATTTTTTTTTGGCAAAGTGCTGCACAAAAGAGATTTACTGTTAAAATTAAAACATGGAAGAATAATAGAGTGATTGTTCATTAAAAATAACATTTTAATCATTTTATTAAAATTGATCATCCTATTTATTTATATTCTTTATAATTATTTTATTTAAAATGTAAAATGTATTTTATTCTGTCACAATTTGAAGTAAAACCAAACTTTTATTTTGTCAGGTTGCTGTGAAGTTTCTGTATATTAATGTATCCAATGACATGAAATACATCAGTAATATTTACATGTTGTCTGGACATTACATTAAACGGATAAGCTCATCTTCTAACAGCCTCAGTGTGTTTATAATCAAACTATTTTAACTCAAACTTTCATGCAAAATGTTTTTAGATAAAGACTGAAAGAGTTTCTGAAGCCTAATGCTGGTGATGTTGGAGTCATGTGACCGAGCTTAAAATTGAACAAGAAATAATCCAAATATCTGCAAATAATCGTACAGAAAGCTCCAGTTGTGTTTTAGTTGAGCGATGTGAACCTACAGAAGTCCTCCATCAGCTGCTGTTGATCCGTGGCTTGTTTTGCTCAGGAAGTCTTTTTCCTGCTCTAGGAAGCGTGACATTCGTGATTCTGCGCTGACTTCCCTCGTCTGGAGGATAAATAAACGTGCAGGAGCTCACATACGCCTCCTCAGACGTGTTTAGAGGAGTCCCTGGTTATCATTCTGCCGTTAAACATCTCGAGCATCAGATGCTTCGCTCTGACGGAGCAGATACTCGTTTAATTCATTCGTTAGAAAAAAGAAACCTCTTATGTGAATCGATTTAGGATGTCTCTCTTTATTTTGTCTTTAGGGTTGTAGGTTTTTCTGTATTTCTAAATTGATTTCAAACGTATATGGTTCTTTTGACATAACTCTGCATGCATTTTTGCAAACATTAAAAACATTAGGTTTGCTTTACTGCAGTTTCCAGGTGAAATAGCCACCAAAAGTGACTTTTTTATTTTACAAATACATTTAATAATGTAGCAGACTCTTTTATATTGGCATTAATTGGTCAGGTGCTGGCAAATAATGTTCTATTCACTTATTACTTGATTTTTTTTTTTTTTTTTTTTTATAATTTAAGACTAACCCTAATTTTAACTCCACCTTGATGTCAAATTACACTAACAGTCAAAAGTTTGAAATCATCACTATTTTCAAATGTTTTTGTGACAAAAGTTGATTCAATGAGTCATTTCTCATAGCCAGGAGTCTCTTGAGACTAAATGACGTCTTGAATTCTCAGATATATGAATCAAGGACTGATTTCAGTCTGATATCAGTCACACAAAAGACAAACTGATCTGTCAAGTTTGTTTTCTCTTAATATTAGACCAAAATATATCAGAAAATATTTTCTTAATTATTTTTCTCTTGTTTCCCTTTAAATATACACTGCTGGTCAAAAGTTTGCAGTAATTATTTTTTTCTTTTTTAATGTTTTTGAAAAGTCTCTTCAGCTCATGTAGGCGGCATTTATTTGTTTTTAAAATTTCAGTAAAAATTTTGAAATATTATCATAATTTAGAATAGCGATTTTTATGTGAATATATTGAAAAATGTAACATTTATGATTTTTATCAATGTTGTAAACAGTTGTCCTCCCTTATCTTTTTGTGGAAACTGTGATACATTGCCATTAATAATTAACCAATAATAATTAATAATAATTGAACTGCAAATCAGCATATTAGAATGATTTCTGAAGGATCAGATGCTGAAAATTCAGCTTTGATCACAGAAAAAAAAATACAGTTTAACAGAAAACAGCTATTTCAAATTGTAATAATAGTTCACATTTTTACTGTGTTTTTTATTAAATAAATGCAGCCTTGGTGAGCAGAAGATACTTTTCAAAAACATTTTAAAAAGGTTTATTATTCCAAATTATTTATTTATTTTTCTTAAAGACTTAAGAACTAAGTTTACATTTTTCAACACCTGACAATAAAATAAAATATGATTTCATAAGACTTTAGAAGTAAGTTATGATGATGTTAGTGGGTTTTTTTGTATTGAAAAGAACAGCATGAACATTTTAGTAATAAACATCAGTTTGACATAAGAAATGCAAGGGCTTCCTCTAAATGTTAAAGTGAACTCTGAAGTACAGTAAGGTAAACGGCAGCGATGTCTCTCTGCTGTTCAGTGGGTTTGTGAGCATTACTCCATCAGAGTCCGGTCTCTCACTGAACTCAGTGCTGCTTCTTCATCAATATTTCACATCCGCTCTCTTGATGTTCTGGGTGTAGTTTTTGGAGAGAGTCACTGAAGGACGTCTGTCCAACACGCTGAGATGTCTGTCATCATTAATGTGTGATGACAGTCTGAAGACCTGCAGGGCAGCAGAGTAACAGCTGGAGATAACCGTGTGATCTCATACTGTACTTCAGCCTGAGACAGTGAGAAAACACACTGAGTTTTGCATGAGCTCTGATATTAAGAAGCACGAGATCGGTTATGTTAGTGTGTGGTGAGTTTCCTCTGGTTTCACAGAAATCACTGCAGATTTCCTTTCATTAGATGATGACACAGTTTTGTTGATGAAATCTGAGTGTAATACAGTATAAAGTTCATCATTTAATCACCATCATGTTGTTCCCAAAATTTTTAGGAAATCTAAACATTTAGTGCACATACAAAAGTTTAGGGTTGGTAAGAATGTTTAAAAAAAATAAATGAATAAAATATATTTTTATTTTTTATTTCTGTGATCAAAGCTGAATTTTCAGCGTCATTAATTTAAAAATTGGACATTTATAGTTTTATTTTTCAGGATTCGCAGATGAATAGAAAGTTGGAAAGAACAGCATTTATTTGAAAAATAAATATTTGTAACATTATACACTGTACAAAAAAGTTTTATTAAATATTTTTAGTTTTCCAATACAAATGTTTAAACATTATTAAATCAAAATACATTTACTGGAGAAGGCAAAATGACATAAGATATTAAGTCTTGTTTCCTGAGAAATGCATCAAAATGAATATCTGCCAGAGGGGTCAGAAAAATAAACTGGGTTTCCCTTTGAATTTAGTGAATTTTTCTGACTCCATCCATTGGCAGATATTTGCTTTTGCTTTTAAGCAAAAAAACTAGGGCCGGGACTTTATCGCGTTAATTTAGATTAATTAATTACACAAAAATAACGCGTTAATTTTTTTTAACGCATTTTAATCGCACTTATTTTTGCACCACGGAACGTTTCTCACTGGATGAGTTTCGGCCGACCGATTATACTGGAGCACCAACTAGCGTTCAGAATTCCAAGAACGCAAAGAACGGACTTGCGTTCTCGTGGAGACCGGTCTTGCCAGGCTTCCTTGGAAGAACGAACTCGGAAGGACGCGAGAACACAGAACGCACACTTATGAGAACTGAGATGTCCTGCTTAAATGACCGCATAGTCTCAGCATAAGAAACGGCCAATGAACAATAAATATTACAAAATGTCATAACTTATTAAAACATTTCATACTATTATAGATATTACTTTCATATAATTGTATTGTTTTATTTTACAGCGTTATATGTTTTACTGTTCAGATTCATTTTAATATGCCAATAAAAATGCAGACTTTCTCCGGGTCTTATAACTTTATTAAAATTAACCAAAACAAAACGATAAATGTTTACTTTCAACTTGAAGAGCCGTTAAGTATTTGTGAGAGCGACTTTAAAGCTTACAGGTTTCCGTACACCGGCCACCCACAGCGTTTTCTGGGATTTCTAACGGCTCGATTCTCTCAAGTCTGCACTCGATGCATCCTCAGTTTCAAGAACATATCCGGGCACTTTCATGCATCCTCTGTACTTGCGTTGTCATTCTATATATATCTATGCTTGCGTTCTTGAGAATTGGAACTGAACTTCGACGGTTAATGATGACGTAGAACGAGAACACAAGGACGCAAGATCGCTGAAGAACGCATACCTCATTTCATAAATGAGCTTAGAATTATTGCTTCTTCTCTACATACACTTGAAAGTAATAAAGCTATTACATTAGCTAATTTTTTCAACCAATTTAGTGACTCATAATATATTGTAACTAGGGCCGGGACTTTAACACGTTAATTTAGATTAATTAATTACACAAAAATAACGCGTTCATTTTTTTTAACGCATTTTAATCGCACTTATTTTTGCACCGCGGAACGTTTCTCACTGGATGAGTTTCGGCGGACCGATTATACTGGAGCACCAACTAGCGTCAGAACGGACTTGCATTCGTGGAGACCGGTCTTGGCTAGGGCTGGGTATCGAGTTCGATACTTTTTAGGCACCGACCGAATTGCCTCGATACCACCGAGTATCGAAAAACGTCTTGTCGTTCGGTACCAAATTTCGATACCTAAGGGGTTAATCTCATCACATCAGTGAGCCAATAAGCCTGCATCACTAGCTGTGTTTGACTAGAAACGGCAACGTGCAGATTGATCAGTGTTTGACCTCCGCGAGAGCGTTTCGAAAGCGCACGGAGCAGTCAGCTCTTTAAATCGCGCGGTTTGTTTATTATACACAGACTGAAGCTCGAGTGACGTTCGCGGTCATTTCAGCGTCTGCCGTCTCACTAAATGAGGACATGAACAACATCTCCAGACCTGCTCTGAAAGTCACTTCATGAGCATTTTACCGTTTGATTCGAGTAAAACTAACTCATCTCATATACACACAGAACTGTAAAGGTATTCCAGGCAACCCGTCAAAATAAAAGTTCGGTTTTAATATTAACGGTATTAATATTGTTCAGCAGACAGTACATACTGCTACTACTAGGCTACTATTAAAATTATTAAAACTTTTTTTTTTTTTTAGTAATGATCACACAACAGTTATTCCATGTTTTAATTTTAATAGTAACCTCCCTTTGTTTGCCAAAATAAATAAACTTTGATTTTCAATAATTTAAAGAGAAATTAAATTAATGTTTTATGTCTTCATTTGAAAACCAGATACAGAACACAGAATTTCTGAGGAAAAATAAAACATTTCATAAGGCTATTTTAAGAATAAATTTAAATAAACTAAGTTGTTTTTATGCATTCAAATAATTAGACATACTACACCAGAATTTAATAACAATAAAACATATGGTGAAAGAAAATAAAACACCCACTTATGAAAGTGGATGAAGGTTTTACATTTCTTGAAGTCTTTAACAACCTAGAAATGATGATTCTGTCTGAGCTATGTGTTTTAAAATGAACACACACTAATGTAAACGTAGCCTAACAGATGTGTAAACTGAAAACAATTTGAACTTTATTAAAATTATTTATTTATTTATTGTGTTGGATATATTTTGTTCCTTTGTGCAGTGGCTCAGGAGATGAGACTTTGAGTCTGTATAAATATCAACAAGCTAAAAAAAATAGTTTTTTGAGATAATGTAATCTTATTAAAACTGATTTTATAAAACTGGTATCGAAAAAAGTACCGTTCAGGAACCGGTATCGAACTCAAGGTATCGGTATCGATATCGATACCCAGCCCTAGTCTTGGCAGGCTTCCTTGGAAGAACGAACTCGGAAGGACGCGAGAACACAGAACGCACACTTATGAGAACTGAGATGTAACTTACTGCGTTCCTGCTTAACTGACCGCATAGTCTCAGCATAAGAAACGGCCAATGAACAATAAATATTACAAAATGTCATATCATAACTTATTAAAACATTTCATACTATTATAGATATTACTTTCATATAATTGTATTGTTTTATTTTACAGCGTTATATGTTTTACTGTTAAGATTCATTTTAATATGCCAATAAAAATGCAGACTTTCTCCGGGTCTTATAACTTTATTAAAATTAACCAAAACAAAACGATAAATGTTTACTTTCAACTTGAAGAGCCGTTAAGTATTTGTGAGAGCGACTTTAAAGCTTACAGGCTTCCGTACACCGGCCGCCCACAGCGTTTTCTGGGATTTCTAACGGCTCGATTCTCTCAAGTCTGCACTCGATGCATCCTCAGTTTCAAGAACATATCCGGGCACTTTCATGCATCCTCTGTACTTGCGTTCTTGAGAATTGGAACTGAACTTCGACGGTTAACGAGAACACAAGGACGCAAGATCGCTGAAGAACGCATATTGAGAAACAGCCAAAAACAAACCACAGTGAACATGGACAAAGAAGCTGATGAGACCGCTTTGGTTGGCCCTGTGGATGGGAAATTTAAAAATCCATATAAAAAAAACTTACTTCTCACTGTTCTCAGGTCAAATATTTATATGCGATTTAAAATGCGATTAATTTCGATTAATTAATTACAAAGCCTCTAATTAATTAGATTAATTTTTTTAATCGAGTCCCGGCCCTAATTGTAACCCCTTCTGTATTTTCTTTTTATTTATTTGTTTTATTTATTTATTTAGTTTATTTCTAAATCATATTTAATTATTGATGTTAATGATGTACAATGTAAATAACTTAGTTGTGTCTGCCTTGTATCTGAAATTGTGATTTTTTTCTATGTCTTAAGTTTGTTCAGTTAAAGCCTATTTTGCTTGTACATTTTTTGATTTTCATAATAAAAAAAATAAAAAAAACCCAGAGAAAAATTCAGCAAGAATCCAAAAAAAAAAAAAAAAAAAAAATAGCTGAAGAACGCATATTGAGAAACAGCCAAAAACAAACCGCAGTGAACATGGACGGGATGGGAAATGTAAAAATCCATATAAAAAAAAACTTACTTCTCACTGTTCTCAGGTCAAATATTTATATGCGATTAAAATGCGATTAATTTCGATTAATTAATTACAAAGCCTCTAATTAATTAGATTAATTTTTTTAATCGAGTCCCGGCCCTAAAAAAAACACTTCATTTATTTGTTTGTTTTTTCAGAAAACAAGTTTATTTAGGAATGTTTAGATATTTTTACTGGAAAACAAGACAAAAATACTTAATAAGAATCACCTTTGATCAATTTAATGCATCATTGCTGAATAAAAATACTAATTTCTTCCAAAATAAAAATAAAAAATCTTACTGACCCCATTTTTAATGGCTATTTTAATCAGCAGCATTTCCTTCTGGTTGTTGTGCAAAATAAAATAATGGTAAAATTTCAAGACCTTTGAACGTTGCTTTTCTAGTTAAAAATGACTGTGTAACAAGATTGGCAGAGTTTGGAACGACCTGTGAGTGAACTGCTCCTTTGGAAATGCATCATGTTTTTCTTTTATCATCTTGCCTCTGTTGTTGATTGTTTTATCTCAGCGTTTGTGGTCCGTCACGTAGAGGTTTTGCTCGTGATGCCTCAGACGGAGCAGTAAATGAATTGTACTCTGATGCACTAATGAATGTGTCTGTGCAGAAAACCCAAGAATGTGTCTGAGTGCGTCTGGAGTGTCGACTGCCTAAAAATGTTAAGAAAGGAAAACAGTGCGTCTGCCAAGAATACATTAGCGGTGCGTCGCCTCTGCCTCCCTCTCATCGGCCGCTGAACGCCGGGGTTATTTAAAGCCTTCCAGCTTTCCTAAATATCATAAAACCGCTTCTGTCTGATCTGGTGAACGTGTGTTAACGGGGCCCCTGAAGGGCCGTGGAGCTGAGAGCGTGCTGAGAGCTTTAGCTGTGTTTTCACACTGGTTTAGATGGATATAGATGATCGTGTAGCAGCGACCCGCTTCATCTGTGAAATAAACAGCCAGGGATTCGCTCCGAATGAAGCAGCGGCGTTTATTTGCATCGGTGGTGTTTTAGCACCAGATTCATTGATGGAATTATGCAAATCAGCTAATGCTACAAACACACCCATATCATTAGGGCTGATTGTAATTTACAGGTCGGGTGTTTGAGATTTTACTCTTTTAAATGCCTCACCTCACATCTTTCACTGAACTGAGGAAGCTGAAGTAGAATGTGAATTGACAGAATGAGCAATTTGCTAAATAGCAATGTGTACAAATTTTAACACATTTAATGCATTGTCAAATTAAGTGTTCTTACTCTGCTAAATGCATAATATTTTATATCTAAAATTATATCATGTAGTGCGCACACACACACACACACACACACACACACATATATATATATATATATAATTTAATTATTTCAAATAAATGCTGTTCTTTTGAACTTTCTATTCATCTGTGAATCCTGAAAAATAAAATGAATCACGGTTTCCACAAAAATATTGTGCAGCACAACTGTGTTCAACATTGATAATAATCAGAAATGTTTGTTGAGCAGTAAATCAGTATATTATAATGATTTCTGAAGATCATGTGACACTGAAGACTGGAGTAATGATGCTGGAAATACAGCTGCAGATCACAGAAATAAATTATATTTTACCATATATTCACACAGAAAACAGCTGTATTAAATAGTAATGATATTTCACAATATCACTGTTTTTTTTCTGTAGTATCAAATAAATGCAGCTTTGAGCATAAGAGATGTCTTTAAAAAACATTAAAAATCTTACCAACCACAATCCTTATATTTATATATACAGTGCCCTCCATAAGTACTGAAACAGTAAAGACAAAATTGCTCTGTTGGCTGTGGAGTCAAGACATTTGCAAATATGATTAAAAGATGAATATGAGACAAAACTACAGAATGTAACATTTTATTATTAGCCGTTTCAACACATACATGTTTTACCAAATAAAAAGAACAGCACTTTTAGAGTTCATCCCACTCATTGATGTGAGCATAAGTATTGGGACAGTTGAACATAAGGCAGATATAAAAGATTAAAAGCTATTATTTAGTTGCAGATCCCTTGCACACAATCACAGCAGTGAGTCTGTGACCCATAGACATCACCAGACTCTTGCTCTCATCCTTTGAAATACTTTTCCCAGCCTTTAATGCAGCCAACTCCAATTGTTGCTTGTTTTGGGGAGTTTCTGCCTTTACTCTCCTCTCCAGCTGCTGAAATTCATGTTCAATCAGATTTAAATCTGGAGATTGACTTGGGCAATCTAAGACTTTCCATTTCTTTGCTCTTATAAACTCCTTGACTGAACTGGCAGGGTGTTTTGGGTCATTGTCCTGATGCAATATGAAGCACTTCCCAATGAATCTGGTGGCATTTTCTTGAATATTGGTAGGCAAGATGGTTTTGTCCCCTTCCAGATTCATTCTGCTACTGTCATCATACATTAAGTCATCAGTAAAGTTGAGAGGGCCTGTTCCAGAGACAGCATGCATGCCCATGCCATGACACCACCTCCACCATGCTTTACAGATGAGGCTGTATGGTTGGGATCATTGCAGTTCCCTTTTTTCTCCACATTTTTGCTTTCCCATCACTTAGATAAAGGTTCATCTTTGTCTCATCGGTCCATAAACACAGTTCCAAAACTCTTCTGGCTCACCTTTGTGCTTTTTTGCAAACTCTAATCTTGTCTTTCTATTTTTGGTGCTGGTCAGAGGTCTGCATCTTGCTGTGTAGCATCTGTAATTCTGTGTCAAAGTCTCCTGAGGACAGTAGATTGTCAGAGCATCACCCCAGCTTTCTGGAAGTTGTTGGTGATTTTACAGACACGTCTTTTAGGATTCATTTTCACAGCTTTTATGATTTGTCTGTCATCAGCTACTGTTGTTTTCTCAGCCGATCAGGTAGTTGTTGGTTGCTGGTGTCGCTGGTGGTTTCCAAACTCTTGATTTCTCCATGCCCTTTGTTTTTGCTAGAGCTCTAATTGACTTCCTCTTTTCTTTTAGCATCCAAATTGCTTGCTTTTCTCTCAAAGTCAGCTCCCCCATCTTCATCCTGGTTTGTGTGTGTCATCATCGAATGCAAGATTCAGAATACAGAAGTAATGGCTATAACTGATACGACACATTCCCTGCTTTTAATATCTGATGAATTAATGCAACAGGACACAGCTGATCACTTAGAAAGACCTGAGAGGCAAGTCAAGTTCAAGTTGAGCTTTATTGTCATTCTGCTACATGTGGGGACATACAGTGGAACGAAATGTCGTGCCTCGCAGGACCACGGTGCTACATAAATACAGACATACAACAATGAAGTAAAAAACACTATAAACCTATACACAACTAACCTACTGACAGATTTAACTATAAGTATACTATATATAAGTATTTACCCTATACAAACTAAACAAATAGAGGATAAAAAATACAAACTATACAAATGCTTCACAAATACTGTACAGGTGCAAAGAGAGACATTTGAGTCAGCAGCTGGTTGGGGGACAGTGCAGGATGATTTGTAGTGAATGAGCATGTAAACATACATATATTGCTGAGTCTTTTGTGGGATTGTGTACACGCAGCAGTGTGTGTAAAGTGTCTAGTGTCCATAGTGTAAAGTGTCCATAGTGCACATAGTGTAAAGTGTCCATAGTGCACATAGTGTAATTGCACATAGTGTAAAGTGTCCATAGTGCACATAGTGTAAAGTGTCCATAGTGCACATTGTGTAAAGTGTCCATAGTGCATATAGTGTAAAGTGCACATAGTGTAAAGTGTCCATAGTGCACATAGTGTAAAGTATCCATAGTGCACATAGTGTAAAGTGCACATAGTGTAAAGTGTCCATAGTGCACATAGTGTAAAGTGCACATAGTGTAAAGTGCACATAGTGTAAAGTGTCCATAGTGCACATAGTGTAAAGTGTCCATAGTGTCCATAGTGAACTGCTCCAATACTTATGCTCACATCAGATAGAGGGATGAAACTATAAAAAGTGCTGAAGCCGGTAAAACATCTATATGTTGAATCACCCAATAATAAAATGTGACATTCTGTAGTTTTGTCTCGTATTCATCTTTTAATCATATTTGCAAATGTCTTGACTCCACAGCCAACAGAACAATTTTGTCTTTACTGCTCCAATACTTTTGGAGGGCACTATATGTATAGCTAGAGTATAAAATTAAGGGGTGAAAGTTTATTTAAAAATTATTATAGCCATCTAATGTTTATTTATTTTATTTTCTCATTATCAATTAATATTTATATGATTAAATATCATATATTATTTAAATAATGAAAATACTAAAATAACTTGCTAAAAACTAATGTTTTAGATGATTATGCTTTGGTTAGTTTTACCCCCCCCCCACCCTAATTTCATACTCTATATTTTTCTATATATATATATATTGCATGTAAGGTTCCAGGAGGTTGTTGGTCTCATTACAAATAAGAAACTTGTTCTTAGGTGATTTTATCGTTGTATATAACTCGACAGATCTTATAGAAAATCCTGACTGAATCTGTGTGGAGCAGCACTAACCCTGCTGGGGGTGGTGTGTTTGTTTTTGTGCTGGAATACACTGCTAATGTGGTGTGTACCGTAGTATTACTGTGAATGTTTACCCTGTAGCATGATGTTTATACGGTACTTTAGAGCTTCTCAGAGAAAGTCCCGGTCCTGCTGGAGTCCATGTCTGAAGCTCTGTGGCTCTTTGTTTCTGCATTTATTCACGCTGCTGTTGGTTTCAGACCGGGTTTGCTGTAATTGTGGTGTGCTCCTTCAGGACTCTCCTAACACAAGCTTGCGCTCCACAGCTAAATCTGCTTCGTGTCCAAGGTCAATGTTAGTCGATATGAAATATGTTATTTTGGTTAGCTGTTCCTAGTAACCTGATATTATAGAAAAACACTGGGGCCGCAGCGTTTCAGCCGTGGAGGTTGGAAATCATCGGGATGTTTGTAATAGTTGAGATGGTGATCTGTGATTGGTGCCTGCGGACCGCCGTAATTCAGCGTATTTTTATTCTGTCGCTCTTGTAATAATAGACCGGCGCAGGACGGCTTCAGATCGCCGGAGCGAGCGTCGAGGTAATGCTGTGTGTGAATAATGCCAAAGCATCACTCGCTGCCTTCACAATTAAATACTAGTTCATTGCTAATTGAATTTTAAACAGAGTTGACTGCCTACAGATTAATTAGAAACAGACAAATCTGTTTGCAAAGTGCTTTTCACGATATGCATCGTTTCAAAGCAGCTTTACAGGTAGACATGTTGTTTTGTATCGACGTTTGTTTCCAGCACTCAATAAAAACATTTAAAAAGGTAACTGCGACTTTTTCTCTTACAATTCAAACTTTGTATTTCTCAACTCTTAATTTATATCATAATTCTGAGTTTATATCTTACAATACCAACTTTTTCTCAGAATTATGAGGGAAAAAATGCAGAATTGTGAGATAAATTGTGGGGAAGTCGTGGCCTAATGGTTAGAGAGTCGGACTCGTAATCGAAAGGTTGCGGGTTCGAGTCTCGGGCCGGCAGGGATTGTAGGTGGGGGGAGTGAATGTACAGCGCTCTCTCCACCCTCAATACCACGACTGAGGTGCCCTTGAGCAAGGCACCGAACCCCCAACTGCTCCCCGGGCGCCGCAGCATGACTGCCCACTGCTCCGGGTGTGTGTGTGTGTGTGTGTGTGTGTGTGTGTGTGTGTGTGTGTGTGTGTGTGTGTGTGTGTGTGTGTGTGTGTGTATTTGTTCACTACTCACTGCTGTGTGTGTGCACTTGGATGGGTTAAACGCAGAGCACCAATTTCGAGTATGGGTCACCATACTTGACAATACGTCACGACTTTACTTTACTTTAAAGATGAAAGAAGTTGTAGTTATTTTTATTTGTATCCCGTGGTGGAAACAAGCTCCCACAGTTACAGTATGTCAATAATATCAGCATGTAAAACAGTATGCATTATAATAAATGTTATCATTGCTTAAAGCACCAGAATGCAATCAGTTGTTTTTGCATATTTAGTTTTGTCCAAATATTTGAATACGGTCAAGATAAGGAATCAATACAGGGCTCTTTAAAATCTAACAGTTTAATTGCAGGTTCATTCATCAATGGGGAAATGCTAGGCAAATGCATTGCATTACAAGATGCAGTATCTCACACTGTGCTTTTAATGCATGTTTTTGAGTGTGTGTGTTTGTGTGTATGGACTCATAACCTTTAGCTGCTGGATTAAATCACACTCAATGTCACAGACCATTTGCTCCGGCGGTCCGAGAAAGACAATATTTAATTTGTCCCTCTTTCTCTCTCTCTGCTTATCCTTGAAGAACATAATTGATATTGTAAATAGAAAGTTGGAAGGTCGCTGGAGTTTCGGCATGCACTGTTTACATAATGTACAATTATGTTTTGCCTGCCATTTCCTGGATGTTAGACAGAGGCCTGAAACAGGCGTGTGGGGGCGAGTGACCTTGTGACACACAACACACACACACACACACACACACACACACACACACACACTGAACTCACTGTTACATCTGCAGTACATGCACTCAGACACAGAGCAATGTCACAATAATGTGCTCAAATCTGCAGCAGATGGAGTCTCAATAACATTATAAATGGTTCTGTTAAAAATATTACATTTCAGATGTCTCATTGTCACAACAGCTTTCACACTCTCTACAAAAATGATATTTTAACAAGTCCTCTTCTGTAAATGTTTAGTGCAAGTCATGACATTCTTCTCACGTGACCACATTTTTCTAGACTAATTTCAGTGCTTCAGGAAGTGTTTTAATTAGTAATATGTTAATTTATTGATTAACCAATAGGTCAGTATATGCATGCATTTGAAATCTGAAGCCAATTAAAATAACAGAAAAAAAGAAATCAAATATTTAAAAATATTATATAACATTACTAATATGAATTATTCAGATTTTTATAGTTAATGAAATATGCTACCATTAATTTACTAATAGGTTGTGCATACTGAAGTGAAACATATTAATTATATATACCTCACTAGGAAATAGATTTTCATTTAATTTTTTTTTTGCTTTTTTTTGTGACTGGAAAACAAGACTAATGGTTTTTGCATCACTTTTTCTCAGTCCAAAGCCCCGCCCTCCACAGACATGTCAGCCAATCAGATGTCAGCAACCAAATGCTCAGTGTCTTCAGAATCTAGAGTCTGTTTTAGTTTCATTGTGGCACTGTTATAGTTTTTCTTAATATTTTAATTTTATATTTTTTTTATTAATTTTAAATTTAATTAAAACATTTTGTAAATTCAGTGTGTTTTTGTCTTGTTGTTGTTATTATTTTAAATTAGTTTTTTATAAATGTTTTATGTTATTAAGTTTCAGTTTATTTAGTTTTGGATGATTTAGTACTTTGAGTTAAACTAAACAAAGGTTGCCTTGCCAACTAGCTTATTTTTATTTATTTATTTATTAATGTTTGTTTGTTTGTCTTACTTTATGATTTTAGATTTAACCTAATAACTTGGTGTGATTATTCCTAAAATGAATGGTTCCCAGCACCTGTATGACCTGTATCCATCTGTACTGCTGGGGGTTGTCTCTCATTTTTATTTCTAATTATTTTGTGAGCGTGTTGTCTTCATCATGTGTGTGCGTCTGAAACTGTCTGGTCAGTGTTTTGAATGCATGCGTGACGGAGCTGATGTGTGCTGCGTTACTGCATGAAATCATTCACATTCACACATGATCACCGTTAGAGATGCATGACCTTCATTATATGTGTGTGTGTGTGTGTGTGTGAGAATGACACAAGGGACTCGTCACGCATGTAAAGCAGATCTGATATAAAGTCCTATTTGCTGGATTATTAATCAGAAACAGGGCATTATGTCAGATGTGCTTTACATGATGAGAATCCTTCGCACACGGTTGCTGGTAGACGCAGTAATGTTTAAACGGTTTACGATAAGAGCTTTTGCTCTGCTTTATTTCCGTTGTGTTTTAGGTCAGTCAGTGCATTTCAAAGGTTTATGTGTTGATTCCAGAGGAACTGTACTTGTGAATATGAATTTGAGTTTCATACTTTAGAAAGATTTGGCTGGTGAATGTCTGGAAATGATCTTCTGTAACTATACACCCGTGCCACAATTCGGTTCAATACATTTCTCATTTTCATTTACTCATACTAAAATGACTAGAACTGGGATACTAATTAGTAAAAAAAATAAAGATTTAAAAACGGCAACAACATCTTTCAGGTTCACCTCATTTGTGTGCTTTTTGTATGTGTGTTGGTTTTTTAGCTTCTTGTGATACTATTGTAGTTTTTATATATTTTGAATTAGATTTTATTTTTTATTTCATTTTACTTAAGTTTTACAAATTTGTTGTGTGTTTTTGTAATTTTTATTAGTTTTTGTTGTTTTTAAAATTTTGAAACATTTATTTCAGTTTATTTTAGTATATGCCAACAAGCTGGAATAAGTTTCATTTTTTCATATTTTGTTTTATTTTATTGCAGTTAACGTTTATTTTATTTCAAGTAATGCAGTTTTATTAAATAAAAAAATACAAGTAAATTTCTGAACTGGGAGAACTATACACACAAACAAAAATGTTGTTATACATTGCTACATATTGTAGCATTTTTATATTGTGATTAAAAAAAGACACAAAAAAATGTGTGTGTAGAAATGTAAATTGTCTTTTTATTTAATATATCTTTAAATATTTTTCTCTCTCAACTTTCTCTCTGACACTTGCATTTAAAATGTAGAACAAATCAAAGTAAATGTGTTTCTGCAGCAACAGAAGACAATAGTAGACACTGCCAATAGCAAGGTCATAGGTCATTGTTAGGCAATACATGAATGAATTAAATGTCCACCTTAAATATAATGTTAGTTGCTTTGATTAAAAACAATTTCTGCAAATGCATAAAAGTAAATATAATGCCTTAATGAACCTTCAGCAAGTTGATTTCCAGAGAAAGTGTTGCTGGAGGAGTTTTGTTTTCTCCATTCTGACCACAAACACGCTGACGATATGAAGCAGACGGGAGATTTAGAGTCGTATAAATCTGCTGCTGGCTGTAAAGATGACGGTTTGTGTGTAAATCGTCCTGCTCTGTATTTATGGTTTGTGTTGTTGTGTCTCCTCAGGATCCTGAGCAACAATAAGATCTCTGCGCTGAAGAATAACTCTTTCCTCGGCCTGCGAGCTCTGGAGAGACTGTGAGTGCAATCGCCATTTCCATCTGATTAGATGTGCTGTAGATGATATAACGGGAGAATGGGCTCCTAGTCATGTAGAAACCATATATAACACTAAGTGCATGAAATGAGGCCCTCCCATCAGCAGAAATATGTTTTTCCAGATCTGCTCCTGGTTCCAGGTGATTATCAGGTGTAAAGTCTGTTTCTGCACACATGCATCCAGATATGTTGTCCTTAAGGTGCACAATGCATTTACTTGCACACATTTGAGAATCAAGATTTTTCTTGATATAGTTAACACGCTTGGGAATATTTTGAATAAAAAAGGAAATAACATTTTATTAATAGGATCATCCAGATATCCTGAGCAGATGCCTGAAGCGTGTGGCGTGTTAAAGGAACCGCTTTTATTTGGACCGGTTTTATTTTAGGGTGCACTGTTCCTTTAAATTGTTAAAATTACATATGCGCAGCATGAGCAGGTTGATGAATGACATGGAGATATATATTACATACATAACAGTTTTGCGGTGAAATTAGTATTAATATATTAATATGGTTATGTAAGTTATATTAATATACTATGTTAAAATTAATATAGTAATATATTAATAATATATAGTAGCAACAGTTTTCCAGTGGGATAAGTATATTTAATATATTAATATAATATATTAAGTAATGTAATATTGTATTAATATTACTAATATAATAATATTTTAATATTATTAATACATGGTAATATTAATAAAAATATAATGACAACAGTTTTGAAATGAAATGAGTATGCTTAATATATTAAAGTTATATTCATATAATTTTGGTAATGTTAATAATATATAATAGCAACAGCTTCTAGTAGTATGAGTATATTAAATATATATTAAAATAATAATTATATTTTAAATGTATTTTAATATGTTTATATATTACAATTACTTGAATAATGTATTAATGTTAATAATATACAGGTACATCTAAAAAAATTTGATTATTGTGAAAAAGTGGAAGGAGTGGCTGTTCACAGAGTGCTGTATCAAAGCATATTAAATGCAAAGTTGACAGGAAGGAAGAATTTGGGTAGGAAAAGGTGCAAAAGCAACAGGGATGACTGCAAGCTTGAGAATACTGTCAAGCAAAGCCGATTCAGACACTTGGGAGAGCTTCACAAGGAGTGGACTGAAGCTGGAGTCAGTGCATCAAGAGTCTCCACGCTCAGACGTCTTCAGGAAAAGAGCTACCAAGCCACTTCTGAACCAGAGACAACGTCAGAAGCGTCTTACCTGGGCTGTGGAGAAAAAGAACTGGACTGTTGCTCAGTGATCCAAAGTCCTCTTTTCAGATGAAAGTAAATTTTGCATTTCATTTGTAAATCAAGGTCCCAGAGTCTGGAGGAAGAGTGGAGAGGCACAGAATCCATGTTGCTTGAAGTCCAGTGTGAAGTTTCCACAGTCAGAGATGATTTGGGCTGCCATGTCATCTGCTGGTGTTGGTCCACTGTGTTTTCTGAAGTCCACAGTCAACGCAGCCATCTACCAGGAGATTTTAGAGCACTTCATGCTTCCTTCTGCTGACAAGCTTTATGGAGATGCTGATTTCATTTTCCAGCAGGACTTGGCACCTGCCCACACTGCCAAAGGTACAAAAAGCTGGTTCAATGACCATGGTGTTACTGTGCTTGATTGACCAGCAAACTCGCCGGACCTGAACCCCATAGAGAATCAGTCCAGACCCAACAATGCAGATGACCTGAAGGCCGCTATCAAAGCAACCTGGGCTTCCATTACACCTGATTGCCTCCATGCCACGCCGCATTGATGCAGTAATTCATGCAAAAGGAGGACCAACCAAGTATTGAGTGCATAGAAATGAACATGCTTTTCAGAAGCCTGACATTTCTGTTTAAAATATCATTTTTTTTTATTGATCTTATGTAATATTCTAATTTTCTGAGACACAGAATTTTGGGTTTTCATTATCTGAGCCATAATCATCAAAACTTCAAGAAATAAAGGCTTGAAATATTTCACTCTGTGTAATGAATCTATATAATATATGGGTTTCACTTTCTGAAATGAGTGACAAAAAATATTGACCGTTTTCACGATATTCTAATTTTGAGAGATGTACCTGCATAATATCAGCGATTTTCTGGTGGTATGAGTATATGTAATATATTATTAATATATTAATATTAATAATCTATAGAGCAACAGTTTTCTGGTGAAATGAGTTTTTAATTATAAATATATTGTAATTTATGCGACGATGTGATCATGAATGATGGCAGGATGTGAAGTGTTATGCTTGAGCACATGAGGGTCAGATTGAGGTGTTGATTCTGTCTGTGAGGAGCTGAAGAAGTCTTTCCTTTGACCCTGACTGAGTTCAGCGATTGATTCGTCCTTTAATCGAGCTCTTATCGTCGTTCCAGGCGCGCTGCATTGAGCTGCTGATGTTCTGCCTTCAGTCAGAGTCAAACCAAGCTCTGATCATCAGATCTGCTCATGCAAAGATCAGCGGGGTTATTTTGTGTCAGACACGTTCATGCATTTGGATATGTGTGAATTTTCCAGCCTACAATCTACATTTACAGCATTTGTCAAAGTAGCTGCTGGAAACCATTGCAACAGCTTTCCACCAGGATCATATGTTAAGTAATATTAATATATGAAAATAACTAAATTAATATAAT
The DNA here is from genome assembly GCF_936440315.1 of Barbus barbus. Classification (NCBI taxonomy): domain Eukaryota; kingdom Metazoa; phylum Chordata; class Actinopteri; order Cypriniformes; family Cyprinidae; genus Barbus; species Barbus barbus. The sequence continues at coordinate 29,995,464 of NC_136746.1, read as the reverse complement.
AATATATTAAAATTAATAATGTATAATAGCAAAACAAATTCAGTGGGATAAGTTAATTTAATATATATTTAATATTCTATTTAATAATTTAAATTAATATATAAATAATATATTAAATTAATATTCATATAATAACAATATATTTTGATTGATTTAATAATATATTAATAGCAACAGTTTTCCAGTGGAATATTTAATATATTAAAGTAATATTAATATCAATAATAATAATAATAATAGCAACAGTTTTCTAGTGGGATGAGTATATTTAATATATTAAACTTATATAAATACATTCATATTAGTAACAGTTTTCTGGTGAAATGAGTGTATTTAACATATATAATATTTTAAATTAGTCTAACTTTTTAATAATTTATATAATAATACGTTCATATTAATAATATATAATAGCAACAGTTTTCCAGAGAAATAAGTATATTTTATATATATTAAAGTGATATTAATATATTAATATCAATATAATAGCAGTAGTTTTCCAGGATGACTGTCATGGGGTTTATGGAACTTAAATATTAATTTATTCATGTGCATATTCATGCTCTATATAATGTAGGGGACCACGGGACACAACCTAACACTTTGACTTTCTCAATTTGTGTAAATCCACAGCGGGTTCAGAGTGTTTTTAGTTTTTTATCCACAGTAATTTCACTTCTTGTCTAGTACAAATATGACGCCTTGTTTCATAATTACAATGTATACGTTTTTCTTTATTTACCCTAAAAAAATGGAAGTGAAATGTGACAACATGCCCCGTAGGTGGGGTACATTGTAATATCTAAGGGGTATATTGTAACATGACCATATTAGAGCCCTGCAAATTTAGGCCCTAGCCCGGCCCGTGTCCGACAGCTTATCAGAATTACCGGCCCCAGTCCGACCCCGAACCCGTTAATTTAGAGAAACGTTTGGAGCATTTTTGTTCGTTAAATAGTAACAAGTCCTAAGTTTTTGTTTTTTAAAGTAACGACCAAGCGGCCAGCGGCAGACAGTGAGCTGATCATAGCCTATGTTTGATCAATTTAGCCTTCTCAAATCATCACGACTTACCTAAAATAAAATCTATTGTTGTACTAAAACAGTTCAAGCAAATAACAATGCTTAAACGTTAAACCTGCTATAATAATAATGTGCGCTAGTCTATATCTCAGTTTGTGCTGAGAGTGGAAGCTAAAGCGCGCTCTGCAGCACATCAGTGCAAACACTTTTTTTTTTTTTTTTTGTGAAAACAACTTTAAAATAGCCTACGACATCATTTTTTATTTTCTGATAAAGGTAAGAGTAATACATCATTCGGAACTGTAAAGGGTCTACTTTTATTTGTGTGCACTCACAATATCAACAAAACATTGTGCTTTTATAAAACAAAAACAAACGTGCTTTCTGCCTTCTTGTCTTGAACAGGAGCGCTTCACAAAAATGAACCGAAGCTGAGCGAATACATGCCTCACAGACATGATACATATATCTATAGAAAGCTTTAAATGATCACTTAACGGAAAAAAAAAAAAATTATTATAATCTTAATCATAATCAATAAAGATGCATTTCTCTCTAAAGGCCCGTCTGAGGAGACGGCGAGTCAGGATCAGCAACTTCATCCTTGCAACACAGACTCAGAAAACATTAGTTTATTATTCAATCATTCAAATATATCCTTATTATTTCCCACGGACACATTCATGGTTATGTTTGCTGGGGTTTTGCAGCAAGCTTTAGTCTATTTCGTGCATTTGATCGCAGAACTCCTCAGCTGCGCTGCTGCTGCGAGACCCTAAACCCCATCGAGCTGCTCTGTCGCGGCAGCACGGTCTCCTGTTGTTTCCACCAGCAACATCAATTTGTTTCATCATGGATGTCTAAAATGGATGTTTCATCATGGATGTTTCATCATGGATGTCCATCAATTTGTTTCATCATGGATGTCTAAAATAGAAAAATAAGAAGAGACCTAAAACAGGCCCGAGGCCCGGCCCGCGTCTGAATTCTGACGTGAAAATTGGCCCGAAGCCCGGCCCTAGGGGCGTAAAAAAGGCGGGGTCCGTCAGGCCCGGGCCAAAATGCAGGGCTCTAGACCATATGACAGATTAAAATGTTATCTGATTTCATGAAAAAAAAAAGTCAAACTAAAATATTTTGTCAATAAATCTGTATGTGGGTGTGTGTGAAAATATTCTGATGTAATCCCTCTTTGTAATCGTTAACATTTTCATAAGTAACGGTAATTTAATTACACATTTGTTCTCAGTGACTGTAACAGATTACAGTTACATTTATTGTGGGTTACACTTTATTTGAAGGTGTTACAGTGTAATTATACATTTAAGGACTGAGTAATCAGTGGCCTTTTATTGTGGCCAGCCTAAGGCACACCTGTGCAATAATCATGCTGTCTAATCAGCATCTTGATATGCCACACCTGTGAGGTGGATGGATTATCTCTGCAAAGGAGAAGTGCTCACTAACACAGATTTAGACAGATTTGTGAACAATATTTGAGAGAAATAGGCCTTTTGCGTACATAGAAAAAGTCTTAGATCTTTGAGTTCAGCTCATGAAAAATGGGGGCAAAAACAAAAGTGTTGCATTTTTATAATTTTGTTCAGTGTATAAAACCCTTTCGAGGATTTGTGATGCTGATGACCATTGAAAGCGTCGTCACAGTCTTGATAAAATGGTCCATTGTGTGTTTTTCAGGCCTGTTTTCTCGTCAGTGTGAGATTTCAGGATATTGCATAGCCTAATGTGCATTGAACGTTTTGTGAACCTGAGAAAACACACAGGATTTCTCCAACAAAAATAGTTTACCGAATATTTTCATCTGTTCATGAACTGAAATTTCAGTTTGGAAGTGTATTTGATTTATTGCAGGCTTTTAAGGCTAGTCATCAGCACTTTATTAATGCAGTGATCCAGATATGATCGCATTAGCTTATGCGTTACTCGCGCTGATTCAATCTAGTGGCCCAAAAGTGACTCAAATGATCTCATTGTTACAGAAACACAAAGTGGTTTTCATGGTTGTTTTTGTAAACTTTGTTTTCATTTCATTTCAAATGGGCCGCATGTTTTGTGTTTCCTGAAGGAGGCTGGTCTGTCTGGAAATCTCCCATGTTTTCCGTCTGTTGACCGAAGCATTTGGTGGCGTTTGGCATCCGCTCTCATTCAGCTGCTGCTTCTGGGCTGCGTTTGTCCGTCTGTGGTTTTATCTTGATGCTTTCTTTGAGAGCAGCTGCTGGTTTAACGCTTCGTAAATTGAGGAAATGATGAACGGATTGACTGAGCGGAAATATCTGCCTTTATTTAGTACCATTTAAATCACTTAATTGGGTCATTGGCAAATTGTTAATTATACTGAAATGCACCCGGTTTAGTTTTTAAAGGTCAGTTTAATCACAGCAGAATTTATGATACAATCTCTAAAGTGGATGCAGATTTTATGCTTTAACTGCACACATTTCATTTTGTTATATGACTAATTTCAATATGATTATGTTAATATTAACATTTCTGAACCAAAAAAGTATGTTTTCTGTTGGCTGATATGTATGATTTTGTTTTTTGTTTTTGGTATATTGCTTGGCTGAGTTTTTTTATTTTTTTATTAATTGTACTAAATTAAATTAAATTGACAGCCAATAAAAATAATAAATAAATAAACACATGTATAAATACATTATAAATAAATGTAGTTTTAAATCAATAAAATGCAAATAAGAATATAAATGAATAAATACACAAATTTATTAATAAATAATTTGAAATATTTTTAAATTAATGAATGATAAATACATAAATATAAACAAACAAACAAACAAAAAACAAACATTCTAAGGGTAATTTCTGTCCGTGAGTTTTTTTTTTTTTTGTTTTTGTTGTTTTTTTTTTACTGTTGGTCTAATGCTTGGCAGATTTGTTCCCTTAATTGTACTTAATTTACTAACAATATACTAACAATTTGCAAAATTGACAGCAACAGTAAAAAATAAATATATTTGGGAATAGATAGCCAGAGATATAGATAGACAGATGTATATAGACAGACAGAGATATAGATAGACAGATGTATATAGACTGACAGAGATATAGATAGACAGATGTATATAGTCAGACAGAGATATAGATAGACAGATGTATATAGACAGACAGAGATATAGATACACAGATGTATATAGACAGACAGAGATATAGATAGACAGATGTATACAGACAGACAGAGATATAGATAGACAGATGTATATAGACAGACAGAGATATAGATAGACAGATGTATATAGACTGACAGAGATATAGATAGACAGATGTATACAGACAGACAGAGATATAGATAGACAGATGTATACAGACAGACAGAGATATAGATAGACAGATGTATATAGACAGACAGAGATATAGATAGACAGATGTATATAGACTGACAGAGATATAGATAGACAGATGTATACAGACAGACAGAGATATAGACAGACAGATGTATACAGACAGACAGAGATATAGATAGACAGATGTATACAGACAGACAGAGATATAGATAGACAGATGTATACAGACAGACAGAGATATAGATAGACAGATGTATATAGACAGACAGAGATATAGATAGACAGATGTATACAGACAGACAGATGTATACAGACAGACAGAGATATAGACAGACAGATGTATACAGACAGACAGAGATATAGATAGACAGATGTATACAGACAGACAGAGATATAGATAGACAGATGTATACAGACAGACAGAGATCTAGATAGACAGATGTGTATAGACAGACAGAGATATAGATAGACAGATGTAGACAGACAGACAGAGATATAGATAGACAGATGTGTATAGACAGACAGAGATATAGATAGACAGATGTGTATAGACAGACAGAGATATAGATAGACAGATGTATACAGACAGACAGAGATATAGATAGACAGATGTATACAGACAGACAGAGATATAGATAGACAGATGTATACAGACAGACAGAGATATAGATAGACAGATGTATACAGACAGACAGAGATATAGATAGACAGATGTATACAGACAGACAGAGATATAGATAGACAGATGTATATAGTCAGACAGACAGACAGAGATATAGATAGACAGATGTATATAGACAGACAGAGATATAGATAGACAGATGTATACAGTCAGACAGACAGACAGAGATATAGTTAGACAGATGTATATAGTCAGACAGAGATATAGATAGACAGATGTATACAGACAGACAGAGATATAGACAGACAGATGTATACAGACAGACAGAGATATAGATAGACAGATGTATACAGACAGACAGAGATATAGATAGACAGATGTATACAGACAGACAGAGATATAGATAGACAGATGTATACAGACAGACAGAGATATAGATAGACAGATGTATATAGACAGACAGAGATATAGATAGACAGATGTGTATAGACAGACAGAGATATAGATAGACAGATGTAGACAGACAGACAGAGATATAGATAGACAGATGTAGACAGACAGACAGAGATATAGATAGACAGATGTGTATAGACAGACAGAGATATAGATAGACAGATGTATACAGACAGACAGAGATATAGATAGACAGATGTATATAGACAGACAGACAGACAGACAGAGATATAGATAGACAGATGTATATAGTCAGACAGACAGACAGAGATATAGATAGACAGATGTATATAGTCAGACAGACAGACAGAGATATAGATAGACAGATGTATATAGACAGACAGAGATATAGATAGACAGATGTATACAGTCAGACAGACAGACAGAGATATAGATAGACAGATGTATATAGTCAGACAGACAGACAGAGATATAGTTAGACAGATGTATATAGTCAGACAGAGATATAGATAGACAGATGTATATAGACAGACAGAGATATAGATAGACAGATGTATACAGTCAGACAGAGATATAGATAGACAGATGTATATAGTCAGACAGACAGACAGAGATATAGATAGACAGATGTATACAGTCAGACAGACAGACAGAGATATAGATAGACAGATGTATACAGACAGACAGAGATATAGATAGACAGATGTATATAGTCAGACAGACAGACAGAGATATAGATAGACAGATGTATATAGTCAGACAGACAGACAGAGATATAGATAGACAGATGTACAGGTCCTTTTCAAAAAATTAGCATATTGTGATAAAGTTCATTATTTTCTGTAATGTACTGATAAACATTAGACTTTCATATATTTTAGATTCATTACAACACAACTGAAGTAGTTCAAGCCTTTTATTGTTTTAATATTGATGATTTTGGCATACAGCTCATGAAAACCCAAAATTCCTATCTCAAAAAATTAGCATATCATGAAAAGGTTCTCTAAACAAGCTATTAACCTAATCATCTGAATCAACTAATTAACTCTAAACACCTGCAAAAGATTCCTGAGGCTTTTAAAAACTCCCAGCCTGGTTCATTACTCAAAACCGCAATCATGGGTAAGACTGCCGACCTGACTGCTGTCCAGAAGGCCATCATTGACACCCTCAAGCAAGAGGGTAAGACACAGAAAGACATTTCTGAACGAATAGGCTGTTCCCAGAGTGCTGTATCAAGGCACCTCAGTGGGAAGTCTGTGGGAAGGAAAAAGTGTGGCAGAAAACGCAGCACAACGAGAAGAGGTGACCGGACCCTGAGGAAGATTGTGGAGAAGGACCGATTCCAGACCTTGGGGGACCTGCGGAAGCAGTGGACTGAGTCTGGAGTAGAAACATCCAGAGCCACCGTGTACAGGCGTGTGCAGGAAATGGGCTACAGGTGCCGCATTCCCCAGGTCAAGCCACTTTTGAACCAGAAACAGCGGCAGAAGCGCCTGACCTGGGCTACAGAGAAGCAGCACTGGACTGTTGCTCAGTGGTCCAAAGTACTTTTTTCGGATGAAAGCAAATTTTGCATGTCATTCGGAAATCAAGGTGCCAGAGTCTGGAGGAAGACTGGGGAGAGGGAAATGCCAAAATGCCTGAAGTCCAGTGTCAAGTACCCACAGTCAGTGATGGTCTGGGGTGCCATGTCAGCTGCTGGTGTTGGTCCACTGTGTTTTATCAAGGGCAGGGTCAATGCAGCTAGCTATCAGGAGATTTTGGAGCACTTCATGCTTCCATCTGCTGAAAAGCTTTATGGAGATGAAGATTTCATTTTTCAGCACGACCTGGCACCTGCTCACAGTGCCAAAACCACTGGTAAATGGTTTACTGACCATGGTATTACTGTGCTCAATTGGCCTGCCAACTCTCCTGACCTGAACCCCATAGAGAATCTGTGGGATATTGTGAAGAGAAAGTTGAGAGACGCAAGACCCAACACTCTGGATGAGCTTAAGGCCGCTATCGAAGCATCCTGGGCCTCCATAACACCTCAGCAGTGCCACAGGCTGATTGCCTCCATGCCACGCCGCATTGAAGCAGTCATTTCTGCAAAAGGATTCCCGACCAAGTATTGAGTGCATAACTGAACATAATTATTTGAAGGTTCATTTTTTTTTTTGTATTAAAAACACTTTTCTTTTATTGGTCGGATGAAATATGCTAATTTTTTGAGATAATCATCAATATTAAAACAATAAAAGGCTTGAACTACTTCAGTTGTGTTGTAATGAATCTAAAATATATGAAAGTCTAATGTTTATCAGTACATTACAGAAAATAATGAACTTTATCACAATATGCTAATTTTTTGAAAAGGACCTGTGTATAGACAGACAGAGATATAGATAGACAGATGTATATAGACAGACAGAGATATAGATATAGATAGACAGATGTATATAGACAGACAGACAGACAGAGATATAGATAGACAGATGTATACAGTCAGACAGACAGACAGAGATATAGATAGACAGATGTATATAGACAGACAGAGATATAGATAGACAGATGTATATAGACAGACAGAGATATAGATAGACAGATGTGTATAGACAGACAGAGATATAGATAGACAGATGTATATAGACAGACAGACAGATAGAGATATAGATAGACAGATGTATATAGACAGACAGAGATATAGATAGACAGATGTATATAGACAGACAGAGATATAGATAGACAGACAGATAGAGATATAGATAGACAGATGTATATAGACAGACAGACAGACAGAGATATAGATAGACAGATGTATACAGTCAGACAGACAGACAGAGATATAGATAGACAGATGTATATAGACAGACATAGATATAGATAGACAGATGTATATAGACAGACAGACAGATAGAGATATAGATAGACAGATGTATATAGACAGACAGAGATATAGATAGACAGATGTATATAGACAGACAGACAGATAGAGATATAGATAGACAGATGTATATAGACAGACAGAGATATAGATAGACAGATGTATATAGACAGACAGAGATATAGATAGACAGACAGATAGAGATATAGATAGACAGATGTATATAGACAGACAGACAGACAGAGATATAGATAGACAGATGTATACAGTCAGACAGACAGACAGAGATATAGATAGACAGATGTATATAGACAGACAGACAGATAGAGATATAGATAGACAGATGTATATAGACAGACAGAGATATAGATAGACAGATGTATATAGACAGACAGAGATATAGATAGACAGACAGATAGAGATATAGATAGACAGATGTATATAGACAGACAGACAGACAGAGATATAGATAGACAGATGTATACAGTCAGACAGACAGACAGAGATATAGATAGACAGATGTATACAGTCAGACAGACAGACAGAGATATAGATAGACAGATGTATACAGACAGACAGAGATATAGATAGACAGATGTATACAGTCAGACAGACAGATAGAGATATATTTTAGTGACAAATAAAATTTGAATTTGAATTTGAAATTTGATATAGATAGACAGATGTATATAGACAGACAGAGATATAGATAGACAGATGTATATAGACAGACAGAGATATAGATAGATGTATATAGTCAGACAGACAGATAGAGATATAGATAGACAGATGTATACAGTCAGACAGACAGATAGAGATATAGATAGACAGATGTATATAGACAGACAGAGATATAGATAGATGTATATAGTCAGACAGACAGATAGAGATATAGATAGACAGATGTATACAGTCAGACAGACAGATAGAGATATAGATAGACAGATGTATATAGACAGACAGAGATATAGATAGCCACTAAAGATGAATTTATGATTAAAATCTCTAATGCAGATGTTTATTTGTGTGTGTGTTCTGCTTTTAATTTAGTCAAACCACGCAATACACATTATAATTCGTAAGAATGATCAGCATTAATTCCAACAAAATAAATCAACATTTGCCAGGATCTTTCCAGCGTTTGCTATCGCTCTCAGCATATAGACTTTAGCTCAGAGCTTTAGCCTGAATTTCATTAGAAAAGTCAACAACAGAAAACTGTCAGACATAATGCTGTACATGATTTCCCATCTTCAGCTGGCAGTGACACGCTCTGATATATCAGAGGTCATCAGTCCAGTATTAAATCAGGGTCGTCTTCATAATGACTGAGCCTGTTATTTCAGGAAATGGCCGGAGGAAGTGGGCTTCCAGACGGTGATGTCACAGCGGATGCATAGGTGACCTTTTTACACCCGTCCCAACTCAAAACAGCAGCTCCAGCCCAGTGTGTGTTCCTCTTTGTCTCTGAATAGCATCGTTATTTACAGCCACAATTAGGCTGATGAGAACTGGCTCGGTTTGTAGGACACCCCATCATTACCAGTAACTCGTTACACAATAGCAGCTCATTTAATGCTTTATTTTACCTCTCCCAAAGGAACGCTTTATTGTCCTCTTGCTCATCGTTTGCTCCTTCAGCTTAGAAAACATCATGCATGAACTTCTGGAATTATCCACTGAAGGAATACAGGGGAGGTTTAGAAATGTTTGAGTTCATATTAAGACTTTTGGGAGATTGAGATCTTTACTGAAACTTAAGAGAAACATCTGAGAAGCAGAAGACTTTAAACTCCACTTGTTCTCCATTTAATCTTATTGCTACTATATCTAAGAGTTGACCATATTTAAAGGAGAGCCAAATTAAAACACAATTTTTAAAAATGTTTTTGAAGGAAGTCTCTTCTGCTCACGAGGGGTCAAAAACAGTATAAATCGTGACATATTATAACAATATACACAAAAATGTGTGTTAAACTGTAATTTATGTCTGTGATGCGCTGCTGTATTTTCAGCATCATTACTCCAGTCTTCAGTGTCACATGATCTTCAGAAATCATTCCCTTAATTTAAGAACAAAAATACATTTGAACTTTTGTCAGTCAATAATTACAATATGAGATGATAATACTGTTAATCAGCCCATTATGAGACATTTAACAATAAATGTCTATAATGCAGACGATGGAAAAAGTTATCTTATCTGAAAATTGTTCTCATAATTTTACCTTCTTAAAAACAGTTTTAAAGTGTGCAGTTGTTATTTCGTAATGTGTTTCCATGACCAATCATTTTACAGAACAGAATCACTGAAGGAGCCAATCAGATTTCGTCTGGCTCTTGATGCCCCGCCCCCTCTGTGAGCTTAATTTCCTCCAGTTTTCTCTCTTGTGTTTTGTAATGTTTGACAGGTCTTGACGCTCTACAGAAGCACATCTAGAGTCGCTGTGAACTCTGAACATCTTTCCCAGCAGATAGTTTAAATATGTAGTGCTTTCTCAACATGACGTGCTGTTTTAGAGAAATCATCCCCTCAGAAGTGTCATTAAAACACTGCTGGATGCTCACTAATGAGAGGTGTTCAGCTCTGCTCTCCACAGCGTCTGCTGTTTGTTAGTTTCAGTTAATCCACTCGTTCACGCCATAATCGCCTTCCTCCTGTGGGACGTTCTGGAAGAAGCTATTACTAGAGGAATAAGGGATATAAATCTACACATTAGTGTCGTGTGCGAGTCGTGTGCTGCCACCTTTAGGTCAGGATGAATGGATTCTCCTGTAGAAATATTAGGTGTGACTGGTGAAGTTTGTCAGGAGTTTAACTCTCTACAAAGCCCATAAAGTCAGTGCAGACACAAGGAAAACGGGCTTTAATTTGAGAAGCTTTACAGCAGTAATCGACTGACCCTGTGGGTCATGGCAGCTAGAGACACATAACACAAAGCTGAGTCTCTTAAGAATTTCTCCTGTTTATTATCAGTTAAAGAAATTAAAGGAACACTAATAAGCAAATAATTTGAACTCCCTGGCCGATGGCACTTTTAAGGCCTTAAATTCTTATGAAAGATGGCATGCGAACTCTTTTCCTTAAAGCTCTGGAAACAAGTGGGATGAACGGAAAAGTTTAATGGCGCCGAACAGAAGTGTTTCTAAACGTAGCGTTTGACTGGAGACACACACCATTAGAGCCGGACAGAAGCCATTCATCAGCAGTAATGACCGTCACACTTGAGCCTTAAATATTGCACATTAACCATATTTAATCAATCAGGAAGCCCAGAGAACTGTGATTTATAACCAGATGAGTGATTTGAAATGCATAGTAAGGGTATTTTGTTCTTGAACAGCTCCTGAAACATTCAGTTGTTGCTCGTGGCTTTACAAACAAACACACAGTACAGAAGAAGCATCCGATCTTCCAAGAAAGATGGCTTATGAAAGGTCAGAATGTCTTGACATTTTTCCTATGCGGTTCTGACGGACTGCAGATGTCTTGTGTTAGACTCCGTCCTCCTTCAGATTCCTGTCACTCCCTTCAGACACGGGAAACACAGGGACACAATTTCAGGAAGTTTGTTTTGGCCTTAGAGGAAAGTCAGGAGTCACAATTTGATACCGCGTCATGTATTTTTAGTGCACTTGGTCTGAGACAGTCGGTCAGAGTTGAACGCATTCAGCTTTGTATAGAAGTCTTTTTGAGGGTTTTGAGGGTCCACAACAACAGGCTGACATGCATGCAAGGTCAAAAAACACTTTCATTGTCTTATAATATGCATTTATTTGTACTTGCTCAACGACTCCCAAACGATTCACTCAACGATTAATTTTTCCAAACCCCTCGTTTGAGTTACGCTAATCTGCAGTGATTGGTCTATTTCATTTAAAGCAGCGTTTGTGAGCAGTGCTGCTTTGTGTACAGCGTTACCGGGGAAACGGCTATTTTTAATGCTCCAAAAGCGGCACCTAGTGGCAAAAAATGAATTTGCATTTTCATTCAGACCAATGCGAAAAAACCAACAAGTAGGGCCGTCACGTGAAGGAATTTCCCTTGGGGTAATAGCAAGGGCGCAATAACAATATGCGGTATTACCGTGCACATGTAGAGATATATATATCGTAAAAGATAAGATGTATATATCGTAACACATACACACACAGATTATATAATTATAATACATATATAATCTGTGTGTGTATTTGTTACGATGCAACGAGGTGAGGAAGTGAAGTAAACAGAAGAGAATGACAAAATAACGGTCCACATAACAAAACAGAAACCTGACAATAAAATCGTTAGTCTATTGTTAGCCATATATATATATATATATATATATATATATATATATATATATATATATATATATATATATATATATATACACAAACACGTTCAAAAGCGCTGATTCATTCAAAGAGAGATGTAATGAAACACGCTGTTGAAATCATTTTAACTTTGTTCGCCACTCTTAAAGGCTCAGCTGACCAGCAATGCGTCGATAAGAAAACCGATTTCGCTTTCCTTGGACATGACAACCTGTTTTCACAAATATACATGACTCGGCCTGAAGGACAGAGACCGGTAATCGCACGCGGCCAGTCTCTCTCTCTCTCTCTCTCTCTCTCAAGTCTGTTTAGGCTTGTTAAGTGCAAATTTACTGAGTCTCTGTACAAATCAACATGGTACACATTGTTGTCATTACTAATATTCACTATACATGCACAAGTGTAAAACGTAACCTTACGAAAAATAAAACACGGAAATATTGTGGTTGCTGTGGTTGTTCCTCTGCGGTTATGCTCGTCTATAGCGCGGTATCTCAATATCGCGGTTATCGCGACAGACCTACCAACAAGTGGACGGGGAGTATGCTAAAGTTTCATGTTGATGTCACCATGAAACGGCTTGGGATTCGTTTTACAAACGACTCGTTTCAATGATTCAGAGTCGACTCTTTCTTTTGAGAGACTAACTTTATACAAGGTGCTCTTTCAGATTTAAAACTTTGCAGGATGTTTTCATTCACTTAGAGCTGAGTTACACACTGCATGAAAGCTCATTCTCAAAAATACATAATAGGGGCACTTTAAAAAAAATCTAAGTGCAACTGTTTTTCTCACAATTCTGACTTTTTTTCCAGTTTTGAGGAAAAAAATGTCAGAATTGTGATTTAAAAAAAAAATTGCAGGTAAACAGTCAGAAAAGTCACATTTGCCATTTATATTTTTTTTTATTCCAAAACAAAGTCAGAATTGTGAGATATTAACTTAGAATTGCAAGAAAAACAGTGGCAATTAGCTTTTTATTTATTTATTGCGGTAAAAACAAGTTTCCATATAGGTTGGTATGTTTCTGTATGTTTGGATTTCATAACTTGCTAGTTATAGATCAAATATCTTTCTCCTTAACAGTATTTTTTTATCTGTTGTATACTACTTATGAATTCATTCAATTAAATTAAAAAAAGTTTGCGTTGGTAAGATTTTTTTTTATTTAATGTTTTTGAAAAGTCTCTTCTGCTCAGCGAGGCTGCATTTATTTGATCAAAAATACAGTAAAATTGTGAAATACTATTACAATTTAAAACAGCTGTTTTATATGTGAATATGTGTTATACTGTAATTTATTTTTGTGATCTGCAGCTGTATTTTCAGCATCATTACTCCAGTCTTCAGTGTCACATGATCTTCAGAAATCATAATAATATACTGATTTATGATCAAGAAACATTTCTGATTATTATCAATGTTGAACACAGTTGTGCTGCACAATATTTTTGTGGAAACTGTGATGCGTTTTATTTTTCAGGATTCACAGATGAATAGAAAGTTCAAAAGAACAGCATTTATTTGAGATAGATCTCTCTTCTCTTCTCTGTCTCTGTCTGTCTTCAGGGATCTCAGCAGTAATCTCATTAGCAGAATTGCCCCCGGAGCGTTTCATGGCCTGACCGCTCTGAGGAGACTGTAAGTATGATTATGACCTTGGAAATGTGCACGAAAACCCAATCGGCATGTTTTCTAGATGCTGCAATTCCTCTAGAAATGTTTGATGAACATACAGCAGACGCTTTCAGTTTAGAATTTTTTTCGAAATGAACTCAAATGATTTTTAATTCTATAAAAAGTCAAATGACACTGTACCGCAAACCAACTCTTTACGGTAATTTAGGACTTTTTAACTCCTTTAAGACTGTGTTTACGAGGTCACTCACCAAAAACGGACATCATTATTTTTTTCCAGTAGGCCTAAATTTTACCGCAGAACCAGAAATGTAGCTGTCACCAGATCCAGAAGCACCACAGAATAGCGAAATGAAAAAAGTGTTTTTAATCATTCAGTGTTTCTAAACTTCTACGTTGGATCCCCAGTCTTGAATATTAGCTCACATCTTTATGCGGCGTCCTTGAGAATGAGAGCTGCAGCCGGTCTGAGGTTCATTCTGCAGTGAAGAGGCTTTCAGCATCTCGCCGTACAGACGCAGGAGCCATGCAGACGTTTAATGTGACACTGATTACTGGAATTGAGCAGCTGATTGTGGATGTGCGTGTGCCAGCCTGCTGGACGCGTATAATTTAAGCGGCAGGTCTCAGCACTAATTTAAGAGTTCCCAACCCATGATTACAGCACTGAACCGAACCGAACCGCTCCCACCGCACCGCAGCAGTGCATGTTTCTCATTACAACACACACACACACACACACACACACCCATTCACTCACACACACACACACACACCCATTCACTCACACACACCCATTCACTCACACACACACACACACACACACACACCCATTCACTCACTCACTCACACACACACACACACACACACACACATGCTTGTTTTTCTGAATTGTGGGGACATTCCATATAGGCGTAATGGTTTTTATACTGTACAAAGTGTATTTTCTATTGCCCTACACCTAAACCTACCCCTTACAGAAAACTTTGTGCATTTTTACTTTCTCAAAAAAACTCACTCTGTATGATTTATAAGCCTTTTGAAAAAATGGGGACATGGGGCAATATCCTCATGAGTCACCTTCTCCTTGTAATACCCATGTCATTATACAAGTTTGTGTCATATGTCACACACACACACACACTCTCTCACACACACACACACACACTCACTCACTCGCGCGCGCACACACACACACACACACACACACACACACACACACACACACACACTCACTCGCGCACGCACACACACTCACTCACTCACTCACTCGCGCACACACACACACACACTCGCGAGCACGCACACACACACACGATGCCAGGGACATTGCGCTTCACGCCGGTTCTTGAGTGGATGGTTTGTTTGGAGGTTCAGTGCTGCGGTTGGCGAACGCTCTTTTATAGGCTGGTTGTGGCTTCAGTCTGAATGAGGAGTAATTGGAGAGTTACTAAGATTAAAGCACTTAACCCTTAGTTTCCTCAAGGGTCTCGTTACCACAATATACGGCTCTGAACGGTGAAATGCGCCTGGTAAAAAGTAACCGGTTCATTTATGGATGCCAGTCCAGCAGAAACAGGGTTGATCTTTCATTGTTCGAGTGATTTAATGTCTCAGATGCTTCTCTTGTTAATTCAACAGGAGAAATAAAAATAAACAGAAGTTGATAGTTCATTAAATCAGATCAAATAATAAAAATGGCAAAAGCACATGAAATTACTAGAACTTAAATTGCTAAACAATGTTATTTTAGTATCATATGAGATGCTATTATAGTTAATGTTTTAAGTTGGATTTTATTTTCTGTTTTCACTTTCATTTTATTTAATGTTTTAGTAATTCAGGAGTTTTTGGCAGCTGATGCTCACACATTCACACACATCTTCACTTACTGTATATATAGATATAAAATTAAAGTGAAAACAGAAAACCAAATTCAAAATATTAAAATCTATAATCAAACTACAATTTAAGTTCTACTAATTTTAAATATTTTATTTATTTTAAATAGCTTTAATTTAAGTTTTAGTACTTCAACATACTGTAAACTTATTGAGTTGCCAAGGCAACATTTCTAATTTCTGTTTAAGATTTTAATCTAATATTAATCTAACAGTAGTGAGTCATCGGAGTAAATTATTCAGTCACGTGACAGTCAGGAATAAGTGTTTTTATATCAAATGCTAAAGAATTTTTTTTTTTTTTTTCTAACTAGTTTGAAGGTTTTGGTGTTTGATGTCAGATAATTTATCTCAGCTGACAGACTGTGTGTGTGTGTGCATGTGTGTGTGTGTGTGTGCATGTGTGTGTTTCCTCAGGGATCTTTCCAACAACAGGATTGGCTGTTTCTCTGCTGATATGTTTCTTGACCTTGGCCGTCTCTCCAAACTGTGAGTCTCTGTGTTTATATATCTTTATTAAGCACAGGGAACTGTTTATCACTAACAACTCATGTTCTAGCTGTGTTTTAATGCTATGAGTTTTGAATTGTGGGATAGGTTTGTGTGTAACGTCTGTGTGTCTTTCAGGAATTTGTCTGGGAATATCTTTTCCACGCTGCCGGAGGGTTTGTTCACACACGTCCCTTCTCTCAGAGCGCTGTAAGATCTCTACTGTTTTCTACTGTTTAAATGGGTTATAATATGAGGAACACTGTTCTGTGAAAAACTACTGTATATCAGAGCTCAAAACTTACTTTCCAGTCCAAAACGAGCATTTATTGAAGCTAAACTGCAAAAATGATCTATGCAACTTTATGATGTCACATGAATGAATTGGTTCACACAAGCACACATATAAGGTAGAATAAGTGTTTAAAACACACGAGCATGTGACTCAAGCGGACGGAGCATATATGGGCCATTCTACACAATTGGTCCAAAGTCAGAGTTGGAAACGTCTTGAAAAAAAAATATTTTTCCCAAAAATTTGTATGCATGCAAATTGTGTAATATCCAGCATGTTTGTGATTATTCAGATGTTGTTCTCCTGCAGTAGCGTCTGGATGATATGAGTGAATGTGCTGTGTGTTCTCAGGCACGTGGGCACAGACTATCTGTTCTGTGATTGTCAGCTGCGCTGGTTGTTGTCGTGGATCAGATCTCAGGCGGTGCGTGTGGGGAATGAATCCGTATGCGTGTATCCGACTCGTCTTCATGGACTGGAGCTGCGCAGCCTTCAGGAGCAGCAGCTCACCTGCGGTAAGACTTCACTGATGTTCACCAGCCCTCATGGAAAAACATTAAACAAATATCTGTTTTATTATCTCCAGGGATCAAAAAAAGGAGAGAATTCAGTAAGAATGAATGATTTCCACTGATGACGCTGTGTTTGCATGTGTTGTTTGTGTATCCAATTCACTCAAATTCATAAAATGAAATCAGGATATGCACAAACACAATACACCTAATTTGCATAGCAGGAGTTTGCATTGAAAAATGGACCAAAATGTAACTTTTTAAAATCGTTTTCCCCGTTAAGGTGCTGCAAATGCTGCATGCATCTACTCTGAAGTGAAAATAAATGTTAATAAAACAGCCTTGCTTATAAAGAATGAATAAAAAAAATGGTTAAAAGTTATTTGAATTTTACTGTTGCAGTACTGCTACTGTTTAGAATAAAATACTATTATTGCACAAACACCACCCCGTAAAAATGTATTTAATAGAACAAGTTTTGCACACTGATGACATTATATTGGCATGTGTTGTGTGCATTATTTTAGCGTGCAATGCACTAAAGGATTTTTTTTTATTTTGCTATTGCAACCCTTTATTTTTTCCCACATTTTGCATTATTACAATTAAAAAATATATATTATTGCTCAAACATGCACACATTTTGAGTGAGAATATATTCAGTAATAATGAATAATACCCACTGATGAATTTGTATCTGCATGTGTTGTATGCATTTTTTTTTTTAGCATGCAATTCACTCAAATTCAGTAAAGGGATTCAGAAAATCAGGTGACATACAAACACATCAACATTTAAAGAGTTAAAGTGTTGCAAATACTACACGCATCTCCTGAAAGTGAAAATAAGTGTAAATAGAACAGCCTTGTTTTCATAGAATGCACATTTATTTATTTATAAATTAAATTAAATAATAAAAAAAAATATTTTACTTTTGCAAACCTTAATTTTTTTGGAATAAAAAAAACATTATTATTGCACGAACACGGCCACATTTTTTGTCAAACCTGTTCAATTCATAATAAGCCTCATTTGCATAGTTGCATTTGCATTGATGAATAGAAAAAAAAATGTTTTAGGGTCTTTTTGGATGAGCCTTGTGCACAGTCATTGTAAAATATATCACCAAATGCACACTAGCTGTAGATACATGTAAATATTTCTATAAAACACACACAGATGTTTTATCATATTGCTGTAGCTGCAGTTCTGTGCCTTGCATTCAGTGTGCCGGCTCTTAAAGGGATAGTTCACCCAAAAATGAAAATTCTGTCATCATTTACTCTCCCTCAAGTAGTTCCAAACCTGTATGTATGTCTTTGTTCTGCTGAACACAAAGGAAGATATTCTGAAATATGTGGGAATCAGAGCAGTTCTGGGGCACCATTGACTTCCATAGTATTTTTTTCCTGCTGTGGAATCAATGGTGCCCCAGATCAGCCTGGTTACAAACTTTCTTCAGAATATCTTCCTTTGTGTTCAGCAGAACAAAGACATACATACAGGTTTGGACAGAAATACATTACAGTTCTGTATCTCACGGCCTCTGGTGGCTTATTGCTTTATATAATGTCAGCAGAAGAAGTCATAATGCTGTAAAGTGCTCGTGTGGTTTGTGTATGTTATACAGCAGTGAACAGGCAGAGTGATTTGTTGCACAGCTGGATCGTCTTTTATAGCATTACAGTGGTTATTTTCACAGCTTTAACTTCAGTAGCTCACTTAAACGCACTCCTCCAGCGGATACACCGTCCTGAGGCTCTGCTCAATGACGTTTGGGAGTCATTACTGCATGTTTGTGTGTTCGGATGAACTGTGTGTGAAGTATTGTCTGAAACATCAGATCACTAACACAACTTACACTGGCGGTGTACATATGATGATCATTGAGCTCTGTTCCAAAACCTAGTGAGTGCCCTACAGTCTACATAGACAGCAGCCTTAAAAGACTGTGATTAGGCAGCAGATATTGCTTTATATATTAAGAGTGCAGGAAACTGCTGATTCTTGTAGAGTGCTAAAAACACTATTCAAAAGTCAAAACGCTTCTGTGCTTGCATGCGAAGCGCAGAGAAGTAGGATTCATTCTAGTGAATCAGTTCATTCAGATGATTCGGTTCAGTGAACTGGTTTAAACAAAGATTAGTTTGCGTTTGATCAGTTCTGTTTAGTGCATATGAATCTGGTCAAGTGTAATGCCGCCACATTTATTGTTTCTGTGCCTCTTAAATACTGCTGATCACAACAATCATGTATATTATCTAGTAGTTTTAGATATTTATATGCAAATAGCTATTTTGACTTGATTTAATTTGATGTTTTCATTGTAATTGTAGTTTCATTTAGTAATTTTAGTTTTATTAATTGTCATTTTTGTTGGTCTTAATTTTATATATACATTTAAATTTTTGTTTTAGTTTAATTTTGTATTTTTTGTTATTTGTTTGTTTTGTCATTTTTGTGCTTTTAGCTTTTAATATTTTGTTAAAAAACATTAAAATATTTCATTAATTTTTATTTTAGTTGTAATTTTAATATCTTTTGTATTAAAACTTACTTATTTTAGTTAGTTGTGAAGTTTTTCATTGAATATTTGTTATTTTATGTCAAGTAATGAAAGTAATTGTTGCTATTTTCAGTTGATAAGAATGCACCAGTCTTAGACCGGTTCTCTGGTTCTTCTGCACACTTTTGTCTGCTGTGTTTGTTGTCCTCTGCTGTGTGCTGATGAGCAGAAGCCGGTCGTAATGACACATGACTGTCTTTATTAGCCGCCGAGCTCATCCGGTGGGATCCCACGCTCGTCTCTTGTCTTTTATCATGCATCTCTCTGGAGCGCTGCTGTAATGATATATTCGCGGCCCCGGGGCCCACTGGTTCATTTACCAGGGGCCTGAACCGTCCTCACGTGCTTTCATTAGACAGAGAACGTCTGAAGAAGATATGAAAGATGTACAGAAGTCCGAGGGGGACACGCCGGTTAAATATACTGCATGCATCTCCTCTGGAGTGGAAAAATAATCATATAAAACAGCCATGTTAATATATGCAAAAAAAATTTTTTGTGTAAGTTATAATAATAATAATAATAATAATAATAATAGATAAAAGCAATTTATTTATTTTCATTTTACTGTTGAAAACTTTTTTTTTAAAATCTGAATTAACATGAGCTCATTAAAGCTGCATACATATTTATTATCAAAGAAATGCTGTTGAAATTATGGCTTTTTTCATTTTTATTTTCATTTAGAATTTTTATTTTAAAATTATTTTCTTTTTCAGTTTTTGGTTTAGTTTTGGTAAGTTATGTGCTTTTGTCATTTTTATTATGCTAAAAATGCTGCAAATACTTCATGCATTTCCTCTGAAATGGAAAAGAAAAATGTTAATAGACCAGCCTTGTTTATATAGAATGCAGAAAGATTGTTTTTTAATAAATTACATAATATAATAATAAAAGCAATTTATTCATTTTCATTTTAATGTTACGTTAAACATTTTTTTTTTCATCTCATTAAAGCTACTTTTAAATATTACAAAATAAATGTTGAAATGCTAGTTTTTTTTATTTATTAGTTATTTTTAATTTTATTTTCATTTCCAGCTTTAATTTTCGATTTAGTCTTTTTTGCACTTTTGTTATTTTTATATTATTTTTTTGTAAATGAATAAAAAACAAAGAAAAAAAGAAAAAAGCTTTTTTTTTTTATTATGTGCATATGTTGGAAAATACAGTTTTTAGGGTAGCTTCACCAGTCCAGTGTTATTTTAATATTATTTAAAAAAAAAATCTTCCATACAAAATATTCTTTACTGTCTTTATGAATCTTTTTTTTTTCACTTTTAAGTTTTCAAAAAAGTACTTTTTAAAACCCCTTTGAGGATATTTCTGTATGGGGTTTCGTCAGATTTCACAAACTTCTTCAAATCATAACCTCTATGTAACCCACACATTAAATTTAATTTGGGTCTCATTTCAAAAGTCAAGAAATGAGCCAGACTGTGTCATACAAGATATCTGGAGAAAAGCAGCATCTAATTGACTTTTGATCTGCGTCCGTCTGACTGAGGGGTCGCCGGTGACCCAGGCTTGAGTCGTGAGTTTAACAGGACAGGAGGCAGCGGCGTGTGAACGTGAGCTCGTTACAGAGTTAGTTGTGGAGCAGCAGGAGTGTTTAATCTGATCAGAGAGCGCTGGCCGTCCGTCTGAGGAGATGCTGTAAGATCCAGTGTCCGAGGGAAACCTGCGGGACACACAACGCCTGAGGCACAAAGACCAAACACAAACTTTACTAATATACATCTGACTATAATGTGTCCCTGTGTGAAGCTTTGGAGATAGTTATATGGTCATCTCATTATTATTGTTGTATATTATTCATCAAAGCTTGTTAATTGCTTAGAATTTGGTTGGCAAATAAAGATACAACATATCCATGGAGTTTTTTTGAAAATCGTTAGTTTAAATGTACTGAATGAATGTGTATGCAAAGTTTATCTATAGTCCTGTAACAGTTTCTAAAAACTTCTTCAGAGTAGGACTAATGAATTGATAAAAGTACACTTTATTTATATGTAGTCTCTTAATTTATACTGCATGTTAATATGAGCTCATTAAAGCTGCATGTATAATTATTACAAAATAAATGTGTAAAATAAGTCCGGGTAGTTATGATTTTATGAAGGTTTATGGAACTTAATGTGACACAGTTTTAAGACGAGTAACACTAAATGGTATTTTCAGTGAGTGTTTTACACCATGAAAAACCTGATTAGTCCCCCCCCCCCCCACCCTTTTTTGCCATTTATTAGTTAAATATTTCCTTGATTGAATTACATTTTTATAGAAAAAAAATTATAAATAATTTCAGGTGGAGTTTAATTTGTCACACTGTTCAAAAACTACATAATTTCCACAGTATCTGTTCTCCATGGTTGTGTGCGTGTTTCAGACGGTTCAGATACTTATGGTTATGAGTTTATGAAAGATTATGTAACTTGATGAGTTTTAGGATTAGGAACACTAAATAGGATTTTTAATGTAAATATGAGTGGGGTTTCTCTAGACTTTTTGTTGTTGTTGTTTTGTTTTTTTTGGCATTTGTATACTATTAGTTCACTGTAACTTGGTTTAATTAATTAATTTATTTAACTCTTTCCCCGCCAGCGTTTTTGAAAAAAGTTGCAGCCACCGCTAGTGTTTTTGATGATTTTCACTAAAATTTCATGGCCCCAGAATATTTTGTTGTATAATTATCTGAATATGCAATGCATCAAAATAAGGAACAGACCCTCTCCTTTCAAACAAAACCATCCGTTTGCTTGTAGCTTCAAGCATACTTTTTATCAACACTTGAATATAGGTAGGCTTCGTTAAAAAAAGCAATTTTTATCAAATACTACATCTGGATCATATTCAGTAATATTATCAAAGTAAAGATGCAGTAGATGAGTCTCCCAAAGCTTACACAGACCTTTAACACTTTCTGGATTGACATTTCACTCTGAAACATTAGGCAGTTTTCATTTACATGCGGTTTTATCGCAACATTTTTATGCATATACTTATATATGAGATCCCTCGTTTCTGCGGCTTCCTCGTCTGTGTTTTTGATCAGCATTTCTAGACTCATTCAGGAGATGCATAATAGCGCCCCCAAGTGAATAACAGTGAGAATGTGGAAACCTGGAAAATTCTGTGTTTGGCGGGGAAAGAGTTAATGAAAGAGATTGAGTTTGGTTTGTCACTTCATCCCAAAACTATTCCATGTCAACTGCCCATCTGATTTTGCCCCTGTATCTCCATGATCCGTGTTTCAGACGGCCCGCTGGAGCTCCCCGTCCTGCAGCTCATCCCGACCCAGCGGCAGCTGGTGTTTCACGGGGACCGTCTGCCGCTGCAGTGCACCGCCTCGTTCCTCGACCCGACCGTCAGACTGTCCTGGAGCCACGAACAGCGTCCCGTCCACACGCTGGAGGACAGAGGGCTGTACGTGGAGGACAGCATCATTCACGACTGCTGCCTCATTACCAGGTGAGAGTGACATCTTCATAGTGACCCTGCAGCACAAAATCAGTCATCAGTAACACAGGTATATCTGTAGCAATAGCCAACAATACACTGTATGGATCAAAATTATACATTTCTCTTTTATGACAAAAATCATTAGGATATTAAGATCATGTTCCAGGAAGATATTTAGTAAATTTCCTACCGTAAATATATCAAAACTTAATTTCTGATTAGTAATATGCATTGCTAAGAACTTCATTTGAACAACTTTAAAGGAGATTTTCTCAATATTTAGATTTTTGTTGCACCCTCAGATTCCAGATTTTCAAATATTGTCCAATCATAACAAACCATACATCGATGGAAAGATTATTTATTCAGCTAAATCAAAATTTCAAACAATTAACCCTTATGACTGGTTTTGTGGTCCAGGGTCACATATTCTAGACATATATAAAATATTGCAATTTATATTGAAATATTATTGCAATTTAAAATAAGTTTTTTTTTATTTTAATATATTTTAAGATATAATTTATTCCTGTGATCTGCAGCTGTATTTTCAGCGTCATTACTCCAGTCTTCAGTGTCACATGATCTTCAGAAATCATAATAATATACTGATTTATGATCAATGTTGGAAACTGTTTAACTGCTTAATATTTTTTGGGACCTGTGATACTTCTTTCAGGATTCTTTGATAAATTAAAAGTTAAAAAGAACAGTGTTTATTCAAAATGGAAATTTTGTTACAATGTACACTATTCAAAATTTTGGGGTCAGCTAATTTATTTCTATTTAAATTATTTCTTTAATTGTATTACTTTTATTAAGCAAGGATGTGTTAAAGTGATAGTAAAGACTTACTGTATATTGTTAGAAAAGATTTATATTTTAAATAAAAGCTGTTCTTTTTAAACCTTTTTATTCATCAAAGAATCAAAGAAAAAAGTATCACAGTTTCCAAAAAAATATTTTTATATGTTTCAACACTGATAATAAATCAGCATATTACAATGATTTCTGAAGGATCATGTGACACTGAAGACTGCAGTAATAACTGATGAAAATTCAGCGCTACTTCACAGAAATAAATTATATTTTAAAGTATATTCAAATAGGAAACACAATATTTCACAATATTACTGTTTTTTTTCTGTATTTTTGATCGAATAAATACAGCCTTGATGAGTATAAGACACTCCATTTAAAAACATATGTATGTGTGTGTGTGTGTGTATATATACATACAGTGTGGTTATTAGGGTGTTGATGGGTGTATATGAGGTTGCCAGGTGTTTTCTTCCTGTGTGGTGTGCAAGGAGTCCTGTACACTAGTGTTGGTACAGTAATAGTTAAGAATCAGCTATTGGAAATGTGTTTCTATGATGGTTATGGTCTGGTACTTTAGGCATGAAGTGGAAAAATATGATTTCAGCAGTAACCTTTTCATATGAAATAACACGAATCTAAAAATGGGGCATACACACACACACACACACACCTTTTCCTTTACCTCTTGTGATCAGCGCCCTTGATAGTGATCTGAAAGGACATGAGTGAATTGCGCTGGCCGGGTTCCAGCGGCTCCATGCATCCCTGCAGAGGTTTGGCAGAAGAGTGCGAGCAGTCATCTAGAGTTCGGCAGGTTTAGCGCGTTTAACGAAACATATGCTGCATCGTAATTAGGGCGATAATGCGCCACATGCCGACTCTCAAGCACTTGACAGACCACCGTGCCTCTTCCTCCGGCTCTCTCCATTTTCCATCTCTCACACACACACACACACACACACACACACACACACACACAGAGAGTTACGGTGGGAGTGAGTCAGTTTGTGTGAAAGTGAACCATGTGGCGGTTAATTACTTCAACTAGCTCTCACCACACAGTAACGTCTGAGCATAAATATTGATGAAGTGCTGACAGAAATATGTTTCCCAGTGTCAACAAGCAGAATTCTGCGCGGGCTGGAGCGCTGGTGTTTCCTCAACTTCACACCAGCACTAATTTCCCTTCGTTAGTAAACTGGTGTGATTATTAGTATGCAGAGGAGACACTGACTCATTCAGCCATCATATGAATCATCTGCTCTGCAGTCCAGCCTCGTTCTGTTCGCACTAAATTCCCTCTCGGATTTCACTCATAATCTCAGGACTAGCTGAGCGCGTCGTTTCTGAAGTTTGATTAGAAAGTGAGCTGAAGCAGATAGATTAGTTAAACACTACCCTACATACATCCAGTTTCATGCCGTGTTTAAAAGCCTCACTGGATATAAAGTCATTTTAGCTAGAATTACTCCTATAAAATATACTGTATATGGAAGCATTACATTTCAAATGCAGTATGCAAAATATCAATATTATATGAACAATTTGTTTATTTGATTTTTATATTTCCCATAGCCGTTTGTGTGACATCTGCTGCAAAATTGAAAATTCATATTTAATAATTTAATTTGCATTTTGAATTTCCTTCGCTAGAATGAATATTTAAATTAAATAAACAGCTGAATGCATTCTAATTAGCAAAATTAAAATGGAAATGCATTTGTAAAAATGGAGGAATATTTTAAATAGGAATGTTTTAAGATGAGTTTTTTAATGCATTTTCCTTAAATGCATTTACACTCACAATTAAATTGTATTTGTATTGAAATTGTTTTTGCATGCTGCACAATGAATGTATGTAGACTGTTAATGTAATCTGAGTGATTGCATTAACATTCACGTCCTCACCTGCCATGGCCACGTTACACATTATAATGGCACTTTGCATATTACATTTCAAATTGGACTGATCCAGCTTTATGCTTCCATAATCAGATATTCTTTAATATATTCCAGAGGTATTCAGTGTCAAAATTCAAACCACAGCAGAAATGACAGCCACAATTATATGCATTCAAACTAAATATTTAAGATTTATGTATTTGAATTGCATGTCAATTTTCCATGCATTTAGATTATACAGTTTTAACCAATTAATAAGCTTAATTTGATGCATATTTGACAGTCATACATAAATGAAACAGGTCAGATTTCTGCACTAAAAAGTTATGGCGTTGTTTATTTTTAA
This sequence comes from Barbus barbus, assembly GCF_936440315.1. Classification (NCBI taxonomy): domain Eukaryota; kingdom Metazoa; phylum Chordata; class Actinopteri; order Cypriniformes; family Cyprinidae; genus Barbus; species Barbus barbus. Next base: position 29,968,954 of record NC_136746.1, on the reverse strand, counting down.
CCATCTGCATTTATTTGATTCGAATGATAATATTTTTTAAATGCATTTATTCAAATTGTTTGAAGTCAGCATAAAATCATTACATTTATCGTAAAAAGTACATGTATAAATATGACTAGCTGTGGAACGAGCAATATTCAATTACTTAAAATGTATGAGATTGATATAAACTGGATTTATTGATGCTAAAAATAAACTTGGTTATTGTGTATTTAAAACGCATTGAGTTTATTAGCTCTGTTACAGAAACCTGACTGACACATATGCATCCCATTAAGCTTAATAGTTTAAAACTGTGTCATCCAAATCCATGGAAATGTATATGCAATCAAATACATAAATCTGTTCCACCCATATGCAAATGTAATATTTGTGCATATATTACATTTCCATGTATAATATATATGGTCATATGAAGGGAAAGCATTAATGAAACCTATTAGAAATTGGAACATTTTTTATATATTAACATATAGATCTATCCCCTAAAAAAATGTATGTGTAATAATTTCATGCACATGTATATTCATCCTAAAACCTATCAATACATGTGGATATTATATGAGTAAATATAAAACATAGACATGTATTTGTAAAATAAATTACTGCGAAAACATTCAGAATTTTGTGTATATGTTGTTTTTATAAAGTGTCATGTATAAATAAAATATAGATATTGTTGACATATATGGCTACATATAATACCATATGAAAAATCATGTTAACACATGTACAATACATATACAAATTATACAGTGAGGATTTTATACATGTTCTCAATCTAGATATAGAGCATCCATATATTAGATTTCCTTATGGGGGAGTGTAGAAAAATATATAGAGCAGTTCTTAAAGTGCTCGAGGACTTTTAAAGTCTGGACTCTGGTTCTTTCTGTTGTATTTGCTCATGTGATGTGTTTGATTGACAGCTGTCACAGTGTGTCAGGTGAATATGAGGACACTCAGGACCGGCTCTCGTTCCTCCTCTCTATTTTCCGTCGCTCATTCCAAGAGTCGTTCCTGCAGGCTTGTGATGGATTTCCTGACATTCTCCGTCTGATTAGGCCCTCAATTAATCGCCGCTCTCTCCTTGTACATACAAACGGTGCTGCTCTGCTTTACGAGTGGAACCTATACAGTAATGTTGCTCTTGGCAGCGCAGAGATCCTCTGGCCAGAGAGACGGGAACGGCCCCGTCTGAATTCACCGGCCAACCAAAACACACACACACACACACACACACACACACACAGCTGATGGAGTGAGTTAGTGGAGCGGGTAGATCCCGCAGGACGCTGTACTATAGTAAAAATATACAGCCTCCATTATGTCCTGCTCTACACTGCTATTAAAGCGCCAGTGTAAATGACATACGTCTGAGAAAACTACACACAGATCGTTCCATAGCTCTAATTGTTTGATTTAAGAGCAGATTGTGGTTGGAACCTTTGCAGGTTAAACTTTTTTGTGTTTTTGACCTGAGGATTGAAATGTTTCAAATTATGAATCTGCTTGTTATTATATACCTTTTTTTTCATGCATTGAAATGAATCACAAATGAATAAGACCAGAAATTTATAAGGTCTATTGAATAATATTTGATACTCAAAGCCTCTAAATGATCAAACTTTGCTGTTAAACCTGTTTCAGACTCAATCTACTCCGTCTTCTGTCGTCTGAATAACAATTTAGAGTTTATCCAGTAAAAGCTCTTTTAGTGTAATTATACAAACGTCCTGCTTCAGTGTCTTTCTGCTGTCAAATCTTGACTAATTTTTATCAAATAATGGTCAGAATAACTGCAGTCATATCTCCAGATGAACTCTTACTGGACTGAAGCAGCTCAGCTTTACTTGATTCTCCATCAATCATTTTCAGTGCGTCTCAAATCTGATCTTCAGGATCTTTTGAGGAGCGTTTATTTCTTCATCTCTCAATCATCATTGGATTGCATTGCATTGTGTTTGGATCATTTCATCAGGGCCGCTGCTGGCCAAATGGGTGCCCTAAGCAGAATTATATTGTTGTGCCCCCTCCCTGAAGTATTTAAGAAGGAAAAAACACCTACTATAGGGGTCAAAATAGAACTTTAATAAAATATAAAAGTTAATAAATAAATTGTAATTAAATTGTATAATTTATAAATGACAAATGTAGCTCTAGACAGTTACCAATCGCTATATTTTACTAATACAGTTGTCTGATTGATTTTATTGTCTCAAGCATTCAGAAGTCGCGCAAAAGAAAATTAAGCAGGTTTGCTATGATAAAACCATGGGTATTTTTTGTAAGGGTTGTAATGTCCACTTTTTTGTTGAAGAAATTATAGAGGCTGTAGCCTTTCTAACAATATTATTGCAGATATAGAGTGATCTTGATATTGATACTGATCAGAGATACTGATATTTAGATCATTTTATGTCAGGATCTGCTCTACTGTTATAAAGATCTCATTGATTTGCATTACAACCAGCAGAATTTCTTCATATAAATATCAGCATCTGCACCAAATTGCACATTGTTGCTCAATTTGAGTTTCTGACTAAATTTGAGCTGTTTTTCCTCCATATTCTCACTATATCAGGCTATATGAGCCATGAAAGCCTGATGCATCAAATATGATACACATATGCAAACTTTTTAAGGTTTTCATTTAAAACAAAAACTCATTTTTTTCTGACTCTTTTTTCATATCTGGCTTGACAGGATCAAGAAAGCAAATGGAGTTGATTTTGAGTTCATCTTGACATCAGGATAAATATTTATTTTGACTCTCTCCGTTTCACTCACACTTACACAATCTCTGTTCTCTCTGATGATGTTTGCCTCTCTGGGCTGATTGGCTCTGGTGATTTGGTAACCATGGCGACTGGAGTTTAATTCTCTCATTATGGCTCTGTTTGTCTGATGAGGGTTTGTGTCTGTCTCTCAGGTTTGAGGGCAGACAGAGGAGAGGAAGGCTGACAGCAGACAGACACACTGACTGACCTGCTGGACACACACAAGTCAATTAGTAATTTCATTTGCAGCAAACTTTGTTTTTCTAATGAATATATTCATTCAGTGCATTAAAATGTTTGTTTTTCTGTTTCTGTGAGTAAAACCTTTCAAATAAACTGCTGTCGTGTTCATTGTTTTTCCTGTCCTTGTATTCTGTTCTCTGGACTGTCTCCTAGCCTGCTGTTTATATAGTGCAGACAAGTGTGTAACTGGTCTGTAATCCCATAAAGCCACTGCTCAGTTCATCATCATGATCTAATGGAGCCTCAGAGGTGAGCAGACTCTAATAAACGGCCAACATTTGCTCGACCTTTAGAGGAACATGGATAATTTCATGATGAAATAGTCAGTGTCTCAAACTTTGGGCTGAAACCTGAGACACTTTAGATCAACCTGAAAGCAACCTCAAAAAATCTTGTCTGCTTTGTCATTGAAACTACTGATAGAGGAAATGTTGAATGCATTATGAGCTGCATGGAAGAAATGCCAGGGTGTTTTTATGTGGTAATGTGTTGTGAGTGGTTGCCAAGGTATTGAAATTAAGTTGCTAATGTCTTGTGGATAGTTGCAAAGGTGTTGCTATGCAGTTGCTAATATGTTGTGGGTAGTTGCCAAGGTGTTGCTATGCAGTAATGTGTTGTAGGTAGCTGCCAAGGGGTTGCTATGCGATAATACATTGTGGGTGGTTGCCAGGGTGTTAATATGCAGTAATGTGTTTGGGTGGTTGCCAAGGGGTTGCTATGCAGCAATGTGTTGTGGGTGGTTGCCAAGGGGTTGCTATGCAGTAATGTGTTGTGGGTGGTTGCCAAGGGGTTGCTATGCAGTAATGTGTTGTGGCTGGTTGCCAATGGGTTGCTATGCAATAATGTGTTGTGGGTGGTTGCCAAGAGGCTGCTATGTTGATAATGCGCTGTGGGGTGTTGCCTGGCTGTTGCTATGCAATAATGTGTTGTAGGTGACTGCCAAGGGGTTGCTATGTGATGTATTGTGTCATTCGCTCCTCATCAGTAAAGCCGGTTCTGTGATTAGTAGTAAATCTCCTTCATGTGCTTTCAGATGGAGCAGCATTTACTGCACAGAGCTGTAGTTCACTGACAAACTACGCAATATCGCATTCATAAACGCAGATGAATCGCCTAATGTTACTTACACTAATGCCAAACACTAATGTCATGAGTTTGATTCCCTAGAGACAATCGTGCTGTTAAGATGTATAACATGATGTATAACAATTCACTGTAAGCTGCTTTTAGATCTACTAAATTGTTTTAATTAAACACCATAGTGATGAAAGAGTGTTCCTGAATGCGTTTGTGTGCTTTTTGTTATTCTTTTAATATTCAATATTTCATAAATAATTCACATTTATTTACCTGTTCTTATTCATGCTTCAGTGATACTGAACTGAAGAGCGTCTCTATAGTGGGCAGAACTATTTTAATGCTCTGGGCTTTGAAATATTCATCAGTGGAGCCCCCCGACTTCAACACTCACAGGCCTGTTATTATCCTCGTATTGTGAAATATCAGCGCATGAGAGTAATGCTAATGAAGTGCTTTGGAGACAGTTGTGGGTGGCTGGACAACAGAGCTCTGTTGTGGGAATGTAGGTCACTGTTTGTGTTTGTGTTCTCACTGATGCTTGTTTTTTCCCCTTGTTTGCACACATACAGCATGTATTTTATTTTGAAGAAAATGTGACTAGTGCATGCAAAACTTGATATGGGTGGTTGCCAGGGTGTTACTATGAGGTTGCTTGTTGCTAATTTGCTGTTGGTGGTTGCTAGGGTGTTGCTATGAGGTTGGTTGTTGCTAATGTGCCTTGGGTGGATGCCAGAACATTGCTATGCAGTTGCTAATGTGGTGTGGCAGCCGCCAGGGTGTTGCTATGTGGTTGCTTGTTTTCAATGTGTTGTGGGTGGTTACCAGAATGTTGCTATGCAGTTGCTAATTTGTTGTAGGTAGTTGCCAGGGTGTTGCTTTGCGGTTGGTAATGCATTGTGTGTGAATGCCTAGGTGTTGCTATGAGTTTGCTAATGTGTTGTGTGTGTGGTTTTCAGGGTGTTGCTATGTGTTGCTAATGCTTTGTGAGTGGTTGCCAGGGTGTTGCTATGCAGTTAATGATGTGTTGTGGGTGTTCCTAGGCTAGGGTGTTCTGGGTGGTTGCTAAAGTCCACATGAATGAGTACATCAGGATATTAAACAACAACAAAAAAAAACATTTAGTAGAAAGTAAATAAAGTTAATTTTGATGCCGTGTGATGATGATGTGTATGATGGAGACTCTGGGGCTGGTTTGGACTCTGTTCAGAATGATGTAAGTCTCTCATTTAGTCTGAACCCATGAGAGGGAATCGCTGCAGCTGTGAACGTGCTCACAGACCAACCACAAACTCCTTCTGCACAGACATCAGAGCAACACAAACTCATTATATCTCACAAAGACTGAGAGAAGAGGTGAGTTGATGTGACGGATGTATAAAGGAGTAGTTCATCCAAAACTTCTTAAAATCCATAAAAATCTAATCAAAAAAGGTTCATACTGTTTCATACATATTTACTTGCTTTTTCATAGCTCACATTAATGGAGATCTCAGTTATATTTTGTGCACTTTTTTTTTTTAATGCTTTTCCTGAAATTTCATTGGAGAAAAGAGTGAATAGTTGTCATACAGTATCAGTATAAAGCTATAAAATTAATTCATAAATTGATAAGGTTAGACTTTGCTTTCTTAGCAAACTTGATCACGGTTTAATACATTGAGATCTCGTTTGAAAGTTTAAAGGAGACACGTGATTACTGGAGACTTCAGCAAAGTCTCAGTCTTGCTCTTGTCTAAGAGCAGTAGTTGAGATATTAAAGATGTTATTTCAAATATTGATGGTTCTGTGACATTGCAAGTCACTTTGGGTAGACGTGTTTGCTAAATAGACACATTTAATGTAATTCCTCATGTTTTTCTAAACCTGTGTGACATTATTTTCTTTTCTTTTATTTGTAACGTAGCAGGAGATGTTTAGCTGGTTTTTCTTCTTTGTTTGTTGTGTATATTTCTGCTGGTGTTGTATCATTGATTTCTCATCATATTAGCACAGAGCATCTCTTGTGTCTCTCTGTTATTTTTGGCATGTGATTGTCAGTTTAACAGGGCACAAGGGCAGTTGCCCGGCCGCAGCTCTTCAGAGTGCTCTCTGAGCCATATGTGCTGCAGATGGGTCAGTCTCTAGTGCTGCCGCTGGCCAGTCTGAGGGTCCGAGGTCATTAATCAGGCCTCTAAGTGCTGCCGGACCACAGCAGAGAGGAATAATGTGCCATAACCAGATGTTATCAGAACATCAGGGTGATTTTATGCTGCTTTTTACCTGGATAATCTCCTAGATAGACACTAAAAATGTCTGCATTGCACTTTGGATATTAATTGATTTCTCCTGAAGCATGCATCTAATTATGACATGCTACTTGTGAACTGCTTTTAAAGGAGAACTGTGCATTTTTCCCCTTTTTTTGACTGAAGGAGGGACCTGAGTTATATTGTAGAGACTCAGTAATGGGCTCGTAATTTGCTGGGCCAGTATGCAACCACCTGGCACACTTTAGCAACCACCTAACAACACCCTTGGAACCACTTTGAACATCCTAGCAACACCCTATCACATTATATAAACCACATAGCAACACCTTAGCAACCACCTTAGCAACTACACAGAAACAGCCCTGCAACCAATAATAAACTACACAGCAATACCTGGCATCCACTTAGCAACACCCTAGCAACTACACAGAAACAGTCCTGCAACCAATTATAAACTACACAGCAATGCCCTGGCATCCACTAAGCAACACCCTAGCAACCACCTTAGCAACTACACAGAAACAGTCATGCAACCAATAATAAACTACACAGCAATACCCTGACATCCACTTAGCAACACCCTAGCAACCACCTTAGCAACTACACAGAAACAGTCCTGCAACCAATTATAAACTACACAGAAATGCCCTGGCATCCACTTAGCAACACCCTAGCAACCACCTTAGCAACTACACAGAAACAGTCCTGCAACCAATTATAAACTACACAGCAATACCCTGGCATCCACTGAGCAACACCCTATCAACCACCTAGCAACATCCCAGCAACTTCATTTCAATACCTTGGTAGTCACTCACATTTTCAGAAAATTTGTAAATGTGGTTATTTCTGTAATTCTGATGCTGTGAAGGTGCAGAATTACACACAGCTGATTTAACGCTGGTTTGAGCCAAATGTAAATCTATTAGTCGACTACAAATCTGACTACTAAAGTTGAAGAACAGTCTGCTCTGAAAGAGTTTAATGTTTAAAGACCCAAACATCAGCCTCCACACACTCGAGTGCAGAATGAAAACGGACAGTCATTATACCAGGAAAGAGAGTCAACATTTCCTCTTATGATCAGCGGGACCCCTGTGGAGAGGGTGAGTAGCTTCAAGTACCTCGGCGTAAACATCTCCGAGAACCTGACTTGGACTACACACATCCAAACACAGGTTAAGAAAGCCAGGCAAAGACTGTACCATCTGCGACAGCTGAGGAAATTCAGGGTCTCACCAGCAATCCTGAAAACTTTCTATTCAGGGACCATAGAAAGTGTATTGACTCTGTGGTGCATCTCAGTGTGGTATGGAAACAGCTCCAATCAGGACTGCAAAGCACTACAGAGAGTTGTGCGCTTAGCTGAGCGCATCTCAGGGTCTGCTCTCCCCTCTCTGCAGGACATCTACCTCAAACGCTGCAAAAATAGAGCTGTCAAAATCATCAAGGACTCAAATCACCCTGCTAACCGACTATTCACTTTGCTTCCATCTGGTAAGCGCTTCCGTAGCCTGATGGCAAAAACTGAGAGACTTAGGAGGAGCTTCTTCCCCCAGGCCATCAGGCTCCTAAACTCTAACTCTGTGTCATAACATCACTTGACTCCATGTAAATATCACCATATCAATAAGCTATTCATAATTTTTCTCTACCTCATATTGCTGCTATTTAAATACCCTGTACAACTTTTTGCACATTCCTCTTATTACCATTTAAGTCAACAACATACTGACCTGCACATTTATATTTATATTTTTTATCTTTTTATTTTATTCTTTTATTTTTTCTACTTTTCTTCTCTTAATATTTGTATACTTTATAATTGCACTGTCCTTGGAGCGGACCTGACCTACATCTCACTGCTGGTTATACTCTGTATAATTGAGTATGTGACAAATAAAACTCTTGAATCTTGGAGAGTCGGAGCGTGAGTGTGTTTGTGCATGTGTGTGTGAGTGAGTGTTTGAGTGTGTGTGTGTGTGTGTGTGTGTGCGCGCGTTTTTGTGAAAGAATTACGGGTCTGAGCAGTCACTGTCTCTCTCTGAGCCTCTAATCATTTTTACTGTGAAAGATTTGTGCGCGCTCACTGATCCACTTACTATTCCACAGCCAGCGTTTGCATGCATGAATCGTTCACGTCCCTCAATGTTTTCCTCGAAAATGTTGTAGAAATGCAGGAACAAAAGTGTATTAATAATGCAAAGCTGAATATGAATGAGTCTGAATAACCTTATTCTTGTGTTTGCTGGTGCTCAGTATCACATTGACAACAGCCGCTCAAACAGAATTAATTTTGCACTTAGAAAATGTGCATCATTTATTATTTGAATAGATGCAAAAACGCACAGTTCATAAAGAAAAAAAAAAAAGCCTTTTTCATGATAATTAAACACAAATGCTCTTGTTCTCGGCTGTCCATGTGTTAAACTGGCTCATGTTGAAGTGTGACTCAGTGTTGTCTCACCCTCGTTTCTCAGCGAGCTCATCCTGTCCAACATCGATGCCGGCGTTTCCGGTAATTGGCAGTGTCACGTGACCAGTTCCCGTGGCAACAGCTCAATCGGAATGGAGATCGTGGTGCTGGAGACGACGGCGCTGTACTGCGGAGCCGAGAGGGTCAGTAGCAACAAGGGCGACTTCAGGTGTGTCCGTGGCTGCAGACGTCCATCAGCAACATCACACACTGACATCATTCACCAGAACGCCAGCTTAAAGGGACAGTTCACCCATTTTCTCACCCTCATGTTGTTCCAAACCTGTATGAGTTTCTTTCTTCTGTTGAACACAAAAGAAGATACTTTGAAGAATGTTGGGAACCCAACAGTCGATGGTAGCTATTGACTTCAATAGTATTTTTTCCCATAATAATAAACTCAATGGCTACCGCAACTGTTTAGTTGCCAGCGAGAGGATGAGTAAACGATGAGAGAATATTAATTTCTGAGTGAACTGTCTCTTTAAAAGAATAAAATTGTGATGCTTCAGTGCGTTTGTTGTATTTTAACATCAGATCTCTGATTGCTGCTTTTATAGCTCCATGTTCATTCTGTGTTTATACAGCACACGACTGTAATGGGCTGGAAAACGAGCCTGTTGTTAGCAGAGCAATTAGTGTCATTTGTGCATTACTGACAACAACAAACGGACTCTGTTCACAAAAGACACAGCCATTCAAAAGCTTGCGGTCAGAATTTTTTTTTTCATCAAGGATGCATTAAATTGATGAAAAGTGACAGTAAAGACAATTATAATGTTACAAAAGATTTCTATTTCAAATAAATGCTGTTCTTTTGAACTTTCTATTCATCTGTGAATCCTGAAAAATAAAATGTATCACGGTTTCCACAAAAATATTGTGCAGCACAACTGTGTTCAACATTGATAATAATCAGAAATGTTTCTTGAGCAGTAAATCAGTATATTATTATGATTTCTGAAGATCATGTGACACTGAAGACTGGAGTAATGATGCTGAAAATACAGCTGCAGATCACAGAAATAAATTACATTTGAACAGATATTCACATAGAAAACAGATATTTTAAACTGTAATATTATTTCACAATTTTTACTGTATTTTTGATCAAATAAATGTGGCCTTGCTGAGCAGAAGAGACTTCATAAACATAAAAAAAATAATTATTCAAAATTTTTGACAGGTAACGCAAGTCCAAAAAAGTGTGTGTGTGTATATATATGTATGTATGTATGTGTATATATATGTATGTGTGTATGTATGTATAATTTATTATTTATCCTCAATTTTCAATTGTTATCATTAATGGCAGGAATAAATTACACTTTAATTTCTTATTAGTTTTAAAATAATATTATTGTTTTTACTGTATTTTAATCAAATAAATGCAGTTTTGGTGAGAAGTACCACAAACTTTTGAATGGTAAAGTAAAACGTCTGAATATTATTGTCATATTGTGAAATATCACAGTCAGTATCATTTACAGTAAACAAAGATGCTCAAACATGATTTCCAAACACAGCATTTGGCTGGGGTTTAAATGCTAAACTATAAATCCTATTTATATATATATATATATATATATATATATATATATATATATATATATATATATATATATAATCAGGGCTTGACATTAAGGCTTGTCCGGGACAAGTGAATGTTTTGATTGGGCAAGTGAAAGAGAAATGAACGTGCCCAATCGGACAAGTAACTTAAAGTCAATAGCAAAAACAATAATAACTGCCTTTATTGATGATTTAGCCTTTGTTATAGGGGTGTGCGATCTATGTCGTTTGAGATAATTTCGTAATTGTTGTTTTAACGAGTATATTGCACGAATCAAATACACATACAGAGTGCACGTGTAAAATCGTCCAGGTGAGACTAGTTCACGAGCGTTCTTTCGCTGCATGATTCAGTATTATACAATGCACGAAGAATGATCAGAAAATTCAAGATATGGGAGCAGAAAATGAATATTTATATAATTTCATATAGTTTCACACGAAGATCGAGCACCGTTTTTTTGCTCCAAAAACCATCATGATTACAAATGTGAATTTATAAGAGTTCAATAAACAAGAATTTAACAGTAAGACTTATGTTTTAGACACTATTGCCTGTTTTTGCACAACAACAAAAATAACTCCAAACACAGGAACAGCACTGTTCTGCGTCTCTGAGCAACATGACTGTGTTTCGTTCCTGAATGAATCAACCGTTTAAATGATTCGGTTCAGTCGCAGTGACTCACTTGTGTGGTTTTAATTTCACATTTACAGTATTTTAAAAAAATTTTTAATGATTCAAAATATCAGTTTTCAACGTTTTATTTCAGATGCAGCTTCTGTGTTTCCTCTGCATTGCAAAGATGAATTTTGTTGATACTGATTTCATTAATTTGGTAACAGCCCAAATGTCTTATTATACTAATTGTCTGATTGAATTGAACTCTAATTAAAAAAAATAAATAAATAAGTTTGAAAATTCATATATAAAAAAAGAAGTAAATATTAGCATTTTATTTTTAAGCTTAATATAAAATTATTGTATTTGTAATTAATACTCCTTTTTATGATAAAATATAACAGTATAATCAGACTGTATTATTTTTTTCATTATTTTATTTAAAAAGAAAAATCTAACTAAATAAACTAAATTAGTTTTGTATAACCACAATAAATAATTATATTTATACTTCAATTAATTATTATTTTTTTTCTCTCCAGGCAAGTAACTTTTATACTCAGACAAGTAAATGACAAATTTATACACACACACACACACACACACACACACACAGAGTGATGGACAAAATTATTATAACACTAGTACTTTATCTTTTTCTGTAGTGTGTCAGTATGAAATATCAGATTACATTTCCAAACATTCATTTTGCCATTAATTGTAATAATCCAGTGATATTTTAGAGATCTGATCATCATCAGTCTGTCTGGAATGACATGAAGAAACAGAACAAACTGAGACTAAATCCAGAAGAACTGTGTCTCCAAGACGCTTCAAGAAACCTCCTTTAAAGCTACAGAACTGTTAAAAGTTTTAGGCACTTGTGTAAAAATGCTGTAAAATGAGGATGCTGTCAAATATAATGCCATAAATAAATTTTCTTACTTCTATTAACTAAATGAAATCAACATGGTGTGAGCATCCTTTGTGTTTAAAGCAGCTTTTGTCCTCGGTGCACTTGAGCAGAGTTTCTCAGGAGCTTTGCAGGAGGTTTCTTGAAGCGTCTTGGAAACACAGTTCTTCTGGATTGAGTCTCAGTTTGTTCTGTTTCTTCATGTCATTCCAGACAGACTGATGATGATCAGATCAGATCTCTGGATTATCTCACTGGATTATGAATGTTTGGAGTGTGTGTAAAAAAATAAAAAACACCAGGTGTTTGAAACCACACTGAGATGTCAAACTTGATGAAGAATAGTGACATTAATGAATGATGTTCACAGGTGGCCGAAGACGTTGGCTGGTTTCATAGCCTTCCTGCCATGTGTTGTGTCCAGCTCTAGCTCCGCCCCTCAGGAGAAACGGGCGTGGCGCAGGTGTGACCGCACGGGCCGATGGGCGGAGCACGACTACAACCAGTGCTCATACACCAGCCAGTTCACCCACAGCCTGCATCAGCTCACACAGGTCTGCACCTTCATCATCATCATCAACAACATCATTATCATTATCATTTATTGAGTGAATGATGCTGCTGGAATCACTTCTGGCGGGACACACCTGATTATACATTTACATTTACATTTAGCAGACACTGTTATCCAAAGCAACTTATAAATGATGACAATAGAAGCGGTCAAAACCAACAAAAGGGCAATAATATGCAAAGTCTCGGTTAGCCTAATGCAGTACACGTAGCAAGGTTTAGTTATTATCGCATTAATTAATTAACGCTGACAATTATTTTATCGTGCATTAACGCAGTTTTTATTATTATTTTGAATGCCCGTTGCTCACTGGCTCTGAATACACATGAAGACAGCAGAGAAGCGCTCTCGCTCAGCACAGTGGAGTGCATCGTTTTGTTAACTTTGTGCTTTATTATTTTGAGTCGTTTGGGACACGGCCCTCTCACAACATATTGCTTTACAGATCTATCGCTTTTGCTGCTCAGACATGTTCATGCAGTCGTGTTGCACGCTTCAGAAGTCCCACGCTCCGGCGCGGTTGGCACTCACACTACATGCGGACCGAAATACTTCCCATAAAAACGGTAATGCCCTGGCAGTGGCAAATAGCTTTGGGTTTATACTTAATTTGATTACATTAATTTTAAGTTGAGATTTACAAGAAATATTGTAACTGCTACGACGTAAAATAAATACTGCTGTAAAAAAAAAAGCAGCTTATTTGTTTAAAGTGTTTGCAAATCAAATGTAATGCACTTTTGTTCATATAGCAGTACTTTTAAATGAAAAAAGTGAACAATACACTACTTTTGAATCCATTATTGAATGTTGTGCATAACAATGTGATTAATCGCGATTAAAAATTGTAATCATTACCCAGAACTTATATATATATATAAAACAAAAAGAAAACAAGCGATTAGAAAACGAATAGAGAGTGCAAGTGTTAGAGGGTCAAGTCAACAAATAGATAAAATAGAACAGAAACAGACAGAATCTGATATGTTTTATTAGTTAAATAGTCTGATACACATGAAAATATCATTTGAAAATAACACTAATGCGTCCTGATGACATACAATAATCAAACATAATATTAGCAGCTAAAACATGAGTTTCTACTGAGTTTCTTCATTTTTTTAGAATGAAGTAACTGTCTTAATTTCGTAAAGGCGCATGTACAGTAGCGTTCAAAAACTTGGTTGATTGTTTCATATTTTTGAAATTTTGTTTTTGAAAAATCTGCTTAACATGGTTATTTATTTGATCAAAAATTAAGTAATAACAAATATTGTGTAATAATTTAAAATGTCATTAATTTCTATGATTGATGATGAAAACTGTCTAAATTAAATTTCTCATCAAAAGTTTGTAATAATTAAGATTTTTAAAAATGTTTTTAAAGAAGTCTCTTCTGCTCATCAAGGCTGCATTTATTTGATCAAAAACAGTAAGAATTGTGAAATACTATTACTATGTAAAACAGCTGTTTTCTATATGAATATGTGTTAAACTGTAATTTATTTCTGTGATCTGCAGCTGTATTTTCAGCATCATTACTGCAGTCTTCAGTGTCACATGATCTTCAGAAATCATAATAATATACTGATTTATTATTAATGTTGAAAACAGTTGTGCTGCTCAATATTTTTGTGGAAACTGTGATACATTTTATTTTTCAGGATTCACAGATGAATAGAAAGTTCAAAAGAACAGCATTTATTTGAAATAGAAATATTTTGTAACACTTTTGATCAATTTAATGCATCCTTGATGAATAAAAGTGTTAATTTCTATTAAAAAAACAATCGTACTGAGTCCGAATCACGCTGATGTGAGTAAATGTGCTGAAATGATTCTGATCTTCTGGGTTTGTCTCAGGTGTCGGTGAACGCCTCCAGCGCTCTGATGTTGGCGCAGCAGCTCTCGTCTCTCACCAGCAGGGCGGCGCTGTTTGGAGACGTGATGGATGTGATATTCGTCACTCATCTGGTAGAAAGACTCACACGTCTGGTGGATCATGTCAGAGAGGTGACAATCACATCCCATCAGGATTTTTTCAACTCAAATCAATCGTGCATTCCTAATGTAATAAAAATAGCTTGTTAAGAAAAGCAAGTTTGTCTTGATCTTTAAAGCTACAGTATTTTCCTAGTTTTGCACCTAATGAGGCTACTTTTGATGGATCACTGCAAAAAGTCCTCAGTATTTGTGTCTTGTTTTCCAGTAGAAATATCTAAACATCCTTAAATCAATATACATTTACTGGAGATGCAAAAAGACAAAAGTTAAGAAATTTAGATTTTTGAGAAACTGAAAATGAAGATCAAAATGAGGTGTTTATGATTAAAACAAGAACAATAATATCTGCCAGTGCAGTCATAAAAATGTAATTCAGAGGGAAACAAGTTTATTTTTCTGATTCCGTTGGCAGATTTTTTTCTCATTTAAATATAAGCTCACTTCATTTTGATCAGTTTCCCAGAAAACAAGATATTTTTGAAGATGATCTTGTCTTTGCTTAAACAGTTGAGATCTGAAACCTCATTAAGACACATTTCTGGGAAACGTGTCAAAATAAAGGGAGTTTATTTTGGTCAACATAAAAGCAATCTGCCTAATCTAACAAATAAAAGAAAAAGAAAAGTACAAAATATTACACCTTCTCCCTTGCTTATCCTTAAATAAATGGCAACCACCTCCTCACAGCTTCCCACAAAAAAGAAAAAGAAAAGAAACAACAAAAATCTTGGCCTTAACAAAAAAGAAAATAACTCCTGTTTATATATACAGTATATATATATTATAAAATTATATATACAGTATAAAAATTAATATCTGCCAAAAATATCTTGTTACAAGCATACTTGAAACTGAAATAATAATAAAAACTATAAAGATATAACAAAATGCTTAAAATGAGAAAAAATATCTGCCAAAATATCTCGTTATAAACAGGTTTATTAACCGAACCAAAAAAAAAAAAAAAAAAAAAATTTTGTTACTTGAAATAAAATCAAATAATCTTTAAATAAAATAAAATATAAACAGAAAAACTTGAGCTTATTTTTAATAATTTAGTTTAACCTAAAAAATATTTTATTTCAGCATTTCTCATTTTTATTCAGTTTAATTTGACATACTGAAATAAAAATGAATAAAAACATGCTTAAAAACTGATAAACAATTTGACAAAATTACTAACAATTTAACTAATATTAAAATTAAAACAGAAAAATTTAAATGTATTCAAAATATTAATAAAATATTTAAAAGCGTTTCATTAATACTAAAATAACACTGGTTTTAAGCACTCACTTGATCTGGATAATTTTCATTTAAATAAAACAAAAGAACTAAAAAAAATTATAAAATTATTGTTAGAAATTGCAACAACATAAAAATAGAAATATAATACATTTATACATTTATAAATCAATAAACACTAATATCCTGGCCAGAGGAGAACTGGCCCCCTGGAAAGCACTGAGTAAGACCGTCATGTTTGGCAGTGGTCAGTGATGTCCGCTCAGGTGGACTGCAGTGGTGTATCTCACGCTCTGATGTGTGACTCAGTCTCTTCTTCTGCTGCTGTGGAATTTAGATGCCATTTGAATCACTGCACATTGTTATCAGCTATTTTCAGCTTTAAGTGTTATGTACACATGTTCAGTCCACACGTAGCATTTTAATAACACAGTCACACTCCATTACAAGCGCTCTAGGAGGCTGTGTGAAAACACTCACTCGCTTGGGGGAAATTGGTATTAATTACATAACTCATGCTGCCATATGTGACCTGCAGGCCAGATGCACACTACCTGCTAAGTATGCAAACATTTGCACTCATTTGAAAGAGGCTCTTATTCACGTCTTATTGACTGTGCATTCAAGGGTTACATTTTATGAGTACATGTTGTCACTGGGAGATGAACCTCACGGAAAGTCAATTTATAATAGACAAAAAACAAAAACAAAAAAAAACAATTCTGTACATATAAAAATCAAACATTATTAAATCATTATAAATCTAGTTTTGATATAGGCTATTCCATCAAGATTATATATATGTATATGTGTGTGTGTGTGTGTGTGTGTGTGTGTGTGTGTGTGTGTGTGTGTGTGTGTGTGTGTGTGTGTGTGTGTATATGTATGTGTGTGTGCATGGTATAAAAAAAACTTTAAAGGCTGTAAATAAATATCTTTGAAGTACATTTTACAAGAAAATACAGTTTCAGTCTTTGTACATCAAAATTTCATGTTTAATTTTTACCAGCAGTTATTGAGTGAAATGTGTTTAAATGCTACTTTTACTGTGTAAATGTAATATTTTAATCATATATTTTAGATATCATTAAATATAATAATAATATAAATTTAATAAATAATAAGTAATATAATATAAATAAATAAATACTAATGAATTAATTTAATTTAATTATTTTATAATTTTTAATTTGTACTCAGTTTGAACTCATCTAAGCGTAAAGTGCAATTTAAGGGGTATTTTAATTGAAAAACAGGGTGTGCGTAATAGAAGAGTGAGATTATAAAATGAATTTTCTTAATGGATAAAATCTGATACAATATTAGAATGAATTGGAGTTATAGAAGGATGTGCTTGTGTGGCGTGAATTTGAGGTGCTGCTTTTGTCTAAGATGCTTGTATTTGAGCTGAATCTTGTGTGGATTTATGCTTGTATATGTTCTGGTTAGCACAAAGCTGATCTGATTTATGGCTAAATGAAAACACAACAGCAGACTTCAGTTCAGTCCTGAAACACTCCGATGTCATGCTAGAGCCGCTCGTTGAGGAATAAAGCAGCAGTTATAGTAATGTTAGGATTCACAGGTCACTGAAGGGTCCTGAGGTCACAGAGGAGCTGGGAATATTGCCCCTTTTCCTCCATTAAACGAGGATGAGCCCCTGAAGTAAAGGAGAAATAACCATCATTACCATGCCTTTAAATCAATCTCATGAACAGGTTTGATGGCTTGTACCGGAAATAAATCCAGTTCAGCTCAGTTCAGGCCGTTAATGGAGATGAGCTGTGCATGAGTAGAGAAAGCAAAAACATACATTTAAACAAAAATATATGGGAATAAACAAGAAAATATTATACAATTTATGAAATAATCCATTTACTTTTCAGTATACAGAAAAATGGACCACACAAATAAATAAATAACATTT
The DNA here is from genome assembly GCF_936440315.1 of Barbus barbus. NCBI lineage: Eukaryota > Metazoa > Chordata > Actinopteri > Cypriniformes > Cyprinidae > Barbus > Barbus barbus. Next base: position 29,951,269 of record NC_136746.1, on the reverse strand, counting down.
ACAATAAAGTAAAAAAAAATATATACATTATTATAGTAAATAAATTACAATAAAGTTAAAACATAAAAATAAATACATATTAAAATAATAAATATGATCAATGTATATAGTTTATTAATATCTCTCTCATGAGTTTACATGGAAATTGAACACATATTCATAAACTTTTGTTTCAATTTATGGGTAGCACATTAACTATATGAAAATATGTCATTGTTCTGTATATAAGGAAAAAGGTGTTTACTAAAATATGTATGTCAGTTCATTCATTCATTCAATTCTTTATTTATGTATTTACTCCATTCATTCATTCATGCATGTATTTATTATTTTTTTGTTTTTTTTTACATTTATTTATTACTTGCCATACACATATCATATGATTTACAATTTATAATTTTGTATATTATTTAATAATTTTTCAATATGTATGTACTTTTCAATATATTGAAAGAATGTATTCAGTTTATTTTCTATTTGCATGAAATAATTAATTATATTGTGAATACATAAGTAAATCTATTTCCCTTGTGTAAGAGTAAATCCAGTGGAACTAATGATAGCTGATCGGTAACAGAGGCCAGGGAGGTTCATACCTGCACAGTGTGAGTCTGAGCGAACTGAGATCTGTGTGTGTGTGTGTGTGTGTGTGTGTGTGTAGTTGGCGGATCACGTGTTGGACGTGGCCAGTAACATGATGGCGGTGGAGGAGCATGTTCTGTGGATGTCTCAGAACGAGGCTCGAGCGTGTACACGGATCGTTCAGTGTGTGGAGCGGATCGCAGGCCTCACGCTCGGCGCAAACACCACCGGCATCTCAAAGGTCATCTTACAACACATGTCATCATGATTTTTATTTTATTTTATTTTTTATTATTTTATTTTATTTTTCAGATAAAATCAAAAGTTGTGCATGCATGTTGTCAGAATGTTGTTTACAAATATATTTTTTTGTCTCATGTTTTATAAGGATATGATTTTTTTATTATTACATCATAATATAACAGGACATATACAGCATGCATTTTACACAGGTTAGAGAAAATAAATAAATAAAAACTACAACAAACGTAGTACAAATACACAGTGCAAAGAGCCTTTCATGTGTATGAGGGAAACAAAGTTGAACATAAAATGTAATTATTATAACCTATATACTGAATTCTTATGTAATTGACTGATTTGAGAAAGAAAAACAAATGTTGTCAAAAGATGCACATAGATGCAGGATATTTTATATGCAATTTAATTTCACTGCAAAACCAATATTGTACATGGAATGCAAAAAAAAAATAATTGCAGATTAATTTTAATATCATTGAGAGAATATTATTATTTGTATTAATATTTTGAATCATTGTCTTTTTATATTTTCTGTTTTTATTTTTAAGTTTAAAGTATTTTTTATAGTAGGTTTTGTCATTTTTAGTAGGCTTTTTTATGTCTATATATTTTATTAATACTTTTTATTTCAGTTTTAGTTATTTTAGTACATTAGGTTAAACTAAATTAAAAAAGAAATGTTGCTCTACATGAAAATAAAAGTTTTTTTTATTTGTTTTGTTTTAGTTTATTTTAGTTTATTTTTTATTTGATTTTTTTAATGGATTTAATAGTAGTTTTAATTAGCTGTAATAATTGGCATGCATTTCTCTTGAGATTTCGCTGGTTAAGCACTGTTTGTGCTGTTGATTTATTCCCTGATGTATTGAGAGTCGTGGGAATCTTGCGTTTGTGAATCTCTGTAGATCTGTCTGTATCTCAGGTGGCTTTTTTGCATCTAAGCGAGTAAATCTTGACGTAATGACAGACTCGTCGTTATTCTGATAATGTAGGTTACAGAGTGGGAGGATCGTTAATGGAGTCTTTGTTTAGTCTTTTTCTGTTTTCATAATCAGTCCTTGACTCGCTCAGCAGAACCCTGAACAATGAATGCTGTTTATTTTCCAGCGAGTGATTAGTGTGAGGGAAGTAATTAGTGTGTGTGTTTGTGGCAGGTTTCGGTGAACATCGCTCTGGAGGCGCTGCTGCTCCGGCCGGACGCTCTCGTGGGTTTATTGTGTACGGTGCTACAGCGTCCGCCTCTGCTGCCCCCGCTGGCCGACGCTTCACAGCACAACACCCTCCTCAACTTCAGATGCCACACGCTGAACGTCTCCGGGTCACCTACGGGTCAGCTCAGCCAGGTGAGGCCCACGAGTCCACAAACCACTCAAACACACATTCTCTGATTAAAAGATTCCATGCTTCATACATGTTAGGTTAACCTTTTTAATTCTCTGTTTTAATATTTTATTCAAATCTTGTACTTTTACAATTTTATAACTATAAATGTTTCAAATTATAAAAATGTATTTGAAATATTTTATCATTTTGAAACATTTTAAAATGGTATAAAATAAAATAATTTGTATAAAGTATTTTTTTAAATATAAAAATATTTAAAATATTTTAATGTTTTATATATTTTATAATTTGTAAATATTTTATTAAATGCTGTCATTTTACAGTTGTATAATTATATTTAAAATTGTACATATTTTACTCATTTTATAATTAAAAAGTAAAACATTTTTTATAATTCTAATATATTTTGAATAATTATAAAATATTTTATATTTTTATAGAGATTTTTATTATTTTAGGATTTTAAACATTTAGATGTTGCAGTTTTATAATTGTATAATTATAAATGTTTTCAATTATAAATATTTTACCATTTTAAAACATTTTATAATTTACAAAAATTTTTAATAAACAAAATTCTGTTTTATAATTCTGAAATATTTTATTTAAATGTTATCTAACGATTGTATAATTATAAATGTTTTAAATTATAAATATTACTGTTAAATCTTTTATCATTTTAAAACATTTTATAATTAAAACAAAATATATAAAAAAATACATTTGTATAGTTCTAAAATATTTTATGTATTTTTATATTTTATCATTTTAAATATTTTATTTAAATGTTGTAATTTTACATTTTTTTGTTATAAATGTTTTACATTTATAACTATAAATTTTCAATATTTTACTATTTTATATTTTATCCACATGGTTATATAAGCAGTTATTATGTCTTGCATCTCCCACTCTCACAGTTTTTCTTTGTGTTGATGAACTTCCTAATGAAACAAAGTTGGATTGTGCATGTTTTGTTGTTGTTGTTGTTTTCTAGTAACCAGTACCCTTCAGCTTTAGTCTGTCATTTATCATGATTTACTACTATACTGCCAGTCAGAAGCAGGTGGTGTTTATAACAGAGGGGGCGGGATATTCTTATTCAAGAGAGCATTTGATTGGACGAAGGTTTGCATATAAGAGTGAGATCATGAGCCATCAGTACTTTTCATCTGTTTTCACATTTATGTGTATATAAATATACATTTACATTTGAATCTATATGTGCTAAAATGCTCTTTCTGATGTAGGAGTATATCAGAATGTATAATGTTTTTTTATTTGAATTGCACATGAACACCCGAGTATTGAGTATGGATAGAAACAGCCAGGATTTCTGTGTTTTTCATAGCTTTCTTTTGACGTAATGACACAAAAAGCTAAAACAGGAGTGTGTGCCGAAGCTCCTGAAGGTGTTAATGATATCTGCGGCTCTGTCTGGACGTCCAGCTGTGAGCTCAGGAGCTCTGATGAACAGATCAGACTTCAGTCCACAATCTGACACTGGCTTATATGAGCCATTCGACACAATTGCTTCAAAGTCAGAGTTGGAAACGGCTTGAAAAAAATAATTTGTATGTATGCAAATTGTATAATATTCAAGGTACACATTTCTAGTAATTGTGCAGTTAATTCTCATATTGTATTTTCAGAAAGTTTGGGAATTTTGTGACCCTGGACCACAAAACCAGTCAATTAAGGGTCATTTAAAAAACAAAAAAGAGATATATACATCATCTGAATTTCCATTAATGTATGGTTTGTTAGGATCGGACCATTTTTGGCTGAGATACAGCTATTTGAAAATCTGGAATCTGAGGGTGCAAAAACAAATAAAAATACTGAGAAAATCACCTTTAAAGTTGTCCAAATTAAGTTTGTTTGTTGCAGGGTTATTATTGTAAACTAAACCTAAGAAGAAAAAAAAGTTATAAATATAAAATATAAAAACTTACATTTAATTTACATAAGATAGATATGCAAATAAAAATCACAGTGTAATTCAGAGGCACAAAAACTACCCCTAAAATTGAACAGCAGAAGCTGCATCTGCATAGAAAATAAAGTCCCACCGTTCAGTTAAACGATCTAATCATCCTTTTACTGAAAACATTTGAGCTAATCAAACTAAGCTTGTGATAGCAGGGTTAGTGCCAGAGATGGTAGTTGTTGCTCTCTAATAACCTGTTTGTGTGTGAATGTATACAGTGTGTTTCTGCTTGAGAGTTGTGTTCGGTATAGTCAGTAATGCAGGACTCTTGAGCTGATCACGGGACATTGCTTTAATGAGAGGATAAATCAGACAAACGCCTGCGGCTGATCTCGTGTCTATCAGTCTCTAGGTCTGCCCTGACGAGCCGCTGACTTCTGTTTGAGATGGATTTTGATCCGGACTTCATTTGCCTGCCGTGTGTCAGTCGCCTCGGGGAGATTGAGATAATATCATAATCTGATCACATCACTCACACAGATTCAAATATTACACACTCTATTCTGTCATCTTTCTGCCCTTAGAAAGGTGATTTAAGCAATTTTGAGCGTGGCATGGTTGTTGGTGCCAGACGGGCCGGTCTGAGTATTTCACAATCTGCTCAGTTACTGGGATTTTCACGCACAACCATTTCTAGGGTTTACAAAGAATGGTGTGAAAAGGGAAAAACATCCAGTATGCGGCAGTCCTGTGGGCGAAAATGCCTTGTTGATGCTAGAGGTCAGAGGAGAATGGGCCGACTGATTCAAGCTGATAGAAGAGCAACTTTGACTGAAATAACCACTCGTTACAACCGAGGTATGCAGCAAAGCATTTGTGAAGCCACAACACGCACAACCTTGAGGCGGATGGGCTACAACAGCAGAAGACCCCACCGGGTACCACTCATCTCCACTACAAATAGGAAAAAGAGGCTACAATTTGCACGAGCTCACCAAAATTGGACGGTTGAAGACTGGAAAAATGTTGCCTGGTCTGATGAGTCTGGATTTCTGTTGAGACATTCAGATGGTAGAGTCAGAATTTGGCGTAAACAGAATGAGAACATGGATCCATCATGCCTTGTTACCACTCTGCAGGCGGTGGTGGTGTAATGGTGTGGGGGATGTTTTCTTGGCACACTTTAGGCCCCTTAGTGCCAATTGGGCATCGTTTAAATGCCACGGCCTACCTGAGCATTGTTTCTGACCCTGTCCATCCCTTTATGACCACCATGTACCCATCCTCTGATGGCTACTTCCAGCAGGATAATGCACCATGTCACAAAGCTCGAATCATTTCAAATTGGTTTCTTGAACATGACAATGAGTTCACTGTACTAAAATGGCCCCCACAGTCACCAGATCTCAACCCAAGAGAGCATCTTTGGGATGTGGTGGAACGGGAGCTTCGTGCCCTGGATGTGCATCCCACAAATCTCCAATTATTATTATTTTTTTTTGCTGTATTTTTGTTGTTTTTATTCTTGTGTAGGATGTGTATAATGCTGTCCATCAGTGATATTTTTAGATGCATGTATTGATCTCCTTCGTTTGTAACCATGTGTGTGTGTCTGTCTGTGTTTGTGTGTGTGTGTGTGTGTGTGTGTGTGTGCATGTTTATGTGGTTTATGAGGACACAAATTTGTATAATGACATGGGTATGACAGAGGTATTACAATATGAAGGTGGTTTATGAGGACACTGCCTATGTCCCTGTAATTCAAAAGGCTTAAAAAACATACTAAATGGTGTTTTTTTGAAAATCTAAAAATGCACAAAGTCTCCTGTGAGGGCTAAGTTTAGGTGTAGGGTTGGTGTAGGGCAATAGCACACACAGTTTGTTCAGTATAAAAACCATTACGCCTATGGAGAGTCCCCATAAACCACAAAAACCAACGTGTGTGTGTGTGTGTGTGTGTGTGTGAGAGAGTAGTTCATCTGCAGAGCTGCATTATAGATGTATTCCTCTCACTCACCTGAAGAGCAAACAGAGAAACGCCTCTGAACACCGAAGCACTGGAAGCGTTTCATCTCCACTGCGCTAGAGAGAGAGAGAGAGAGAGAGAGATCTGAGTGTGTGAAACATACTGTACATTATCACTCTGAATAAAAGCAAAGTTACAGACACAGCGAGTGCGAGAAACCAAAGCATCAACAGTATCTGACCGGTGACTGTAAAACTATAGCATTGTGCGTCTGAACTCTGAGCTTCTCTGTAATCTGTGTCATATCTGAGGAATCAAAACCAACACTTGCTTCTTACTCATTTTTTGATCTGATGATTCCATAAACAGTGTCTGTTTTGGTCTTTCACTTTCTCACTAAATAATGTGTTGTGTTTCAGAGCAGTTTTGCATTCATTGACAATTTGTGTGGTGAATTAGTCTCGACTTCTCCCTTAATCAGCAGAAAAACTGTCTGAATCTGAGCCACATTACAACTATTTGATCCAGTCTCAGCACTTCACATGAATCACATTTTCTAATGTTCTTTGATATTAAATATTTGAGTATAAGTTGTGAATGTATTTTTTACTGAAAACTATTTTTCTAGTCACTTTTTATCATAACCGAAATGTTTGACATTTGACTTCTTTTGTAGTTTTAATAAGTGCATTCAAGCATGTATTCCATTTATATTGTTGTTTTGTGAAAAAACATCGTGAAGGATAGTTTTTATGGATATTTTTGAATTCAGCATCAACAAATCAGATAATATTAGGCCTTCTTTGCAAATCAGCATAATTTTTTTCCGAGATGCAGCTCTGCGTCATCCATAATTTTGACCGGGTCACAGTCTGTTGGTTTCATTTTCACTTTCACTGATAATTATATAGCTGAACGCCCATCCATTTGTGTATGCAAATGTGCTATAGTCTTCATATTGCTGATATTGTCATTTCCATATTAAGAGAAGTTTGACCTGAGCAGCTCAGGCTTTGGTTTGCTTCAGTGTGATCTCTGCCGGCGCTGTCAGTGATTTGTGTGTTAGTGGATGTTGTTAACCCCAGATGTGTCAGCGCCATCATTAGAGACACTCTTATGTATGTTTTTAATGCATTTCAGATAGGAATATTAAGGTTTAGCATTAATCCAGTACACACACACACACATATATCATAGCAACATACAGTGCCCTCCATAAGTATAGGAACAGTAAAGACAAAATTGCTCTGTTGGCTGTGGAGTCAAGACATTTGCAAATATGATTAAAAGATGAATATGAGACAAAACTACAGAATGTCACATTTTGTTATTAGCCGTTTCAACACATGCATGTTTTACCAAATAAAAAGAACAGCACTTTTAGAGTTCATCCCACTCATTGATGAGAGCATAAGTATTGGGACAGTTGACATAAGGTAGATATAAAAGATTAAAAGCTATTATTTAGTTGCAGATCCCTGAAAGATTTTGGTACAACATGAGGGTGGGTAAATGATGAAGAATTTAAATCTTTGGATGAACTATTCCTTTAAGAGAGAGAAACAATTCAGAATGAAGTATTAAATGGTTCTTATTTGTCATAATGAATCACACTCTCTCTCATTCTAACTTGATCAAATCTTATCAATCTAATACAATAAATACAGTTATGAAACACACACACCGTCTCTCAGAACAAACACTGATGCTTTCACACACATCCCAATGACTCGCACGCATCTGTTTCTTATTTCTGCTAATGGCTGCGGTTAAAACCCAAATCACATCATGTGCTAATTCCTGCAGTCTGTGAATGAAATCTCAGCCGCAGTTGTCTGCGTGATCGCAGCCAAGGCACTTTTAGATCTAAAAAGAGGAAGGACTTTCGCTAATTGCCCTGTGCAGTAATGTGTGTGCCTTCAATTAAAGTGTGAGATGAATGTGATCCGATATTACAGTAACAACACCTCGGTACGGTTAGCTGCCGTTCTGCAGGAGCAGAGAGTGATGATGCTTTCTTCTCATAGCCCATGTTTTCCTGTCTGTGTTCATTTCTTCTTTATGACAGAAAGGTTCGTGTATGATGACGCAGTTTTAGATTTAAGAATTTTAATTCAAATCAAACTTTTTTATTTTTTTATTTTTCATCTGATACTTACTGTATATTGCATTTTATTTCAATGAACAAAAATGACTGAGCACTTAATAAGACCTAGTCACTGAAGTTGAACTGAATAGTATTTTTTATCTTTTGTATTTTTATTACTATTTGTACTATTTGAATTACTGTTGATTTTGAGTCATTTTAAATTTGAATATTTTTATGTTTTCAGTTTTATTAATTTTGCAATGCGTTATTTCATTAAGTTTTACTTTTCATTTTATTTCAGTTTTATTTCAATTAACAAAATAGTATTTTTTTGTATTATCGTTTTTCGTTTTAATTTTAGGTAATGTTTTAGTAATTTTACAATTTGTCATTTTCATTATTTGTTTTTTTTTTTTTATCTCTCTACTGAACATTAATTTATTTTTATTTCAGTTTTAGTTTTAATCATTTAAATTTATTTCAGTTAATTGCCAAAGCAACATTATTATAATTTTACATTTTTCATCTAATATTAATATTTTGTTTTAACAAAAATGGTTTAAAAGCTTTAGTTTTAGTTAGTGACGTCAAACGATTAATCGTGATTAATCAAAATAAAAAAAATACATAATGTATGTATATATATAAATACACAGACATACATGTATATATTTCAGAAAAATAGGTTATGTTTATATATAAAATATATTTATTTATAATATAAATTATATGAATATAAATATAGACATGTAAATACATGTAAGTATTATCAAAATATATACTGTATAATAAATATACACAGAACACACATATATTATACAAACAAACTTTTATTTTGTATGCGATTAATCATTTGACAGCACTAGTTTTAGTTAACATTGATATTTAACGCACTTGTTTTTTTAGGGCTTTGAGTGTGTTATTAGTCAATCTATATAAAAAATATTTGTAAAATGGCTATTAAGCACAGTACAGTAAAAAAATGACATCAAACCTTTGTATCTAATGTGGAATGAGCTCATACTCGTGTCTGTTGTGAAGACACTGTAACAAAATCAGAAATATCTGCACTTCTAAAGATGATTTCACTAAAGATTAGTGTGTTTTGACCTAAATTCGCCTTGTTTGCCAAACCCAAACCCCATAAACATTAATGTAGTTTCATAGTGCTGGATTAACACGGGCTGAATGGGGAAGCACTCATCTCAACATGCCGTCATGAGCGTGTTTTGGGCTGATTTTGAGGTTTTCACTGATAAATGTATCTCTCTGTTCTCGGCTCTATGAGTGTTGCCATATGGCCTGCCGCTGGTCACTACAAGAGTCCAGATATGACCAGAGACCATTTAATCTTCTTCTTCACACACACACACTCACTCATGAGTACCAGCTGGGCAAACAAAATCATGCAGGACTTTAATGCTTATACACACACACAAACATGCACATCCACATGGTGTTTTACTCTGAAATGAATTTGCGTTCGTCTCCAGCCCAGATTTCCCTGCAATATAAATGATGATACAAACAAGCAGCTTCTAATTCTAGGACTACTATTCATTATAAATGAAACCTAAACTAAAAGATAAACGCACCTCCACATAACACCAGTTTAATCTATTATTAGGTCAGGATTTGATAATATGCCTTTTAATATCCGTGACATGAAAATGCTGCTTTATTGTGTGACAGTTCAGTGTTAAACAGGGTTGTGTGTTTTTAAGTTCTGAAATGTAAGTATGTTCCTGTAGCTCAAACAGTAAAACATGTGGGTTTGATTCAGGCCTGGTGCCAAGAGGGGGGGGGGGGCATTGGGGGACAGTGCCCCCCCCCCCCAGACACGACTTGCCCCCCTAATTAAATCATCATGTTTGATCATTTTGTTGACCGCGAAAGAACATATTTTAACACTGTGTTTCCCAACCTTTTTTCTGCCACGGCACAGTTTTGATTAATTAAAAATCCCACGGCACACCACTGCACTGAAATATAGCCAAAAAAAAAAGATGGGAAGGGGGGAAAAAAATAAAATAATTAAACACTGTTTTGAGATCTGTTTTGTCTGTCACAGGTGTATAAGCATCGCATTATGCTTTCAACAATTTCCAGGTTATACATTTATTGTTGCCATATGGGAGCTTAGTTTTTCTTGTTGTTTAATACACTTGGCCAAAAACTCATGATATAAAAGATGAACCGCTATGCAAAGGATATATTTAAAAGGTACAAAAGTATGTATTGGCTACAATTGAGCCCCTTTCACACTGCACGTTGGTCCCGGAAAACTGCCGGAGTGCCTTCTGTGTGAACGCAACCACGTCCCGGGATTGATTCCGGGATCAATCCCGGGTTGGGGACCTAGTAGCATTGCCAGGTTCAGTCCCGGAACAAGCGCTGTGTGAACAAAAGCCAGAACCAATGCCGTAAAGGCTGATGACGTGCGTTATCATGCGAAGGCAGATCAACATTCACACAACGAAAAATGTGTAAACTGGAATGAAGCTGTGTTCGGAGCTCCTCACTATCTGCTCTGAAACTGAAATCGTTCACCTTTTTTTTTTCTTTTTTCGCCAGTTTAGTGAAATGGTGCGCGGCGCATTATACACGTCACATGAAATGTCACGTGTCTTTACGGGATCTTTACAGGTTGTGTGTGAACGCACGCACAGATTCCGGAAAATCACTGGCAGTGTGAATGAACCAAAATCTAACGATCCGGGAACAATTGCCAGAACACATTACCCGTGTATTTTCCGGAATCTCTGTGTGAAAGGGGCTTTAGACGGCAAATGCTAACTTATCTGCTCTTCAAACAGTAAACAGTCTTTAGTAAGTTGTAGGTTGAATGATCTTGTTTTGGTGTTCTCTTTTAATATAGAACTTGGTCTCAGTCACTGTTCCGATATGTGAATACTAGATTGTGATTGGCTGTTCCGTGTCGGGTTCCAGGGTTGCTGGGCAACAGGGGCGCCGATGAATGCAGAGAGATTGTTTTATCAGTGTGCGTGTTAAAGTTAAAAGAGTTCACCGAGTTGTCTGCTCCATCCATGTATCATGACAATTACAATACGGGATGTTATTGTTTTTGGTGAATGTCTGCCCCCCTATCAAAACGAAATGTTCTGGCGATGGCCCTGGATTGATTCCTGGCAAAATCAAAAATGGATCAAACGTAAACCTTCAATGCAGTGTAAGTCACTTTGAATAAGAGCATCTGTCAAATTCATAAATGCACATGGAAATGATTTTATGATTTTTTTTATTCATAAAATTTTATGATTTTTAGCAAACAAGATGCAGAATTTAAGCAATTCATATCTGAATGTAAGGAAGTAGAACTGAAATTAAATAAATTTTGAAGAAACTCAAATTGTAATTTGTTTTAATGAAATGATTTAATGAAGTCTCTTCTGCTCACCGAGGTTGCATTTATTTAATCAGAAAGTACAGTAAAAATTTTAAAATGTGTTTTCAATGTGAATATCTGTTCAAATATAATTTATTGCTGCATCAAAGCTAAATTTTCAGCATCATTACTCCAGCCTTCAGTGTCACTATTGCTAGATAAATAGATGACACCTAAACATTTATTTAGTTTATATATTTTATCAGATTAAATGTGTGCACCACTTCATTTTCCAGAATGCATTCATAGTTTAAATTTTTTTTTAATTGCAGTTCAGTAAATGCCTCTTTCTGTGATTTCAATTAAAATTCACCCTCATGAACTGAAAGGGAAATAATAGTGAATGTTGCACTTTCTTGAAGCTCAAATCATTGTGATACTGGCAGCAGTGAATCATCTTGTTAACGGCGTCCAGACAAAGTAATGAGCTCATACAGTGTGGAGGAGATACAACAATAACACAGATAAAAGAGAAATAACACAATGATAGAGAATAAAAAGAGAATTTAATATGAAGGAATTAAAAGTGTGTGGAGCCACCTCATCATCACTGAGTCATTCTTCACTTCCTTGGGCTCTTTTATTTCTCTGACTCACTTCATTGAGAAGGAGAAACTTCTTGAACTTCTATAATGTATATACCGACTGTAAAAGCACGTCAAATCACCTTTATTTATATAGCGCTTTTAACAATACAGATTGTCAAAGCACTTAACAGTATCAAATTGGAGGATAGAGTGTCAGTAATGTATAATAATAAGATTAAACACTCAATTTTCAGTTAAAGGCATTTCCTTATTGAATTCAGAGATGTGATTGTCTATATCAGTTTAGTTTAAATAGTATCTGCAAAATCAAATTGATGATAATCACTAGAAATTAAGTGTCTTCATCATCTGCTCTCTCTCTCTTTCATATTTAAAGGACTCCAGTTGCTTAGAAAGCAGAATAGATGGCGAGACAATGAGATCATCGTAACAGCCCACAGATGTAGAAATAGAGGATTACAAAAGTATTAATCTGTTGGAGAGACAGTCTGCATGTTGGATTCTTGACTAAGCTCTGTCTGTCAGTCTTTCTCTCTGTCTGTCTCTCTGGCAAATCTCAAATCAGATTACCCGACTAAGTACGAGATGACATCATATCGTAAAACTAATTGTTTTCACATCATTTTTGGTCATTGTGTGCTACTCGTACTATTAGCCCTTAATGGCAACAGGTAAACAAACAGCGTTAATACGATTCAGCGAGAATGCTTTTCCCCGCTGAGCCTCTTCATCCGGCTTCATTCCCATCACACACCTGCACCTGAGCACCAATCTCACTCTGTTTATCGCTCTGTTTATAAGAGCATTAGGGCCGCCAGGAATCAAGATGGCTTTTCAGTTGACACAATTTTCTCCTGAAGATCTCAGCTTCATTCACTCAACATTTATTGGTTGGCAGGCTGTAGATCCAACAGGTCTGAGCTGGATTTATTTCCAGGCTTTGTAGAAGAATCACCCATAATTGTTGTGATTTGTAGGTGCTTGACATTGCAGCAATGCCACATGCCTTCAGATGCCATCAGTATTTAAGGACAGAGTAATCAATAACTTTTCAATTTACAGGCAAAGCCATTGTTTTTTCATGTACTGGTGATTTTTCAGATTTTGGGGCATTTTGCTTCCAGAATTTTTATTACACTTTATATATTTACATCTTTAAATTTTAGTTACAGTGCATGTATTTAAAGGCGATTTTCTCAAAATGTGTTTTTTTTCTCCACATCAGCAACACTTACACCAATTTTAACAGTTTTATTCCTATCTATACTCTGAAGTTTTATCGAGAGGGGTTTGTTCATATTTCATTCACTTAACTCTATTATTGCACTTTATCTAATGGCATCCATAGATTTTGATTACAACCCGAATTCCGGAAACGTTGGGGCATTTTTTAAATGTGAATAAAATGAAAACTAATAAACTTTCAAATCACATGAGCTAATATTTTATTCACAATAGAACATAGAGAACATAAATGTTTAAACGTATACATTTTACACTTTTATCCACTAAATGAGCTAATTTCAAATTTGATGCCTGCTACAGGTCTAGATTTCAGTTATTCGGTTTTCTTAAAATGAGTTTTTATCTCCACTAAAGTAACACTTACATACACCAAAACTTACAGTTTTATTCTTATCTATATTCTGAAGGTTTTTACTGAGGGATTTGTTCATATAATATTCCCTTGATTTTTTTATTTATTCTTTTTTTTTATTTTATTACACTTTAAATATTTGCATCTGTAGATTTCAATTATGCGGTTTTCTTAAAATGAGTTTTATCTCCACTAAAGTAACACTTACATACACCAAAACTTACAGTTTTATTCTTATCTATATTCTGAAGGTTTTTACTGAGGGATTTGTTCATATAATATTCCCTTGATTTTTTTATTTATTCTTTTTTTTTATTTTATTACACTTGAAATATTTGCATCTGTAGATTTCAATTATGCGGTTTTCTTAAAATGAGTTTTATCTCCACTAAAGTAACACATACATACACCAAAACTTACAGTTTTATTCTTATCTATATTCTGAAGGTTTTTACTGAGGGATTTGTTCATATAATATTCCCTTGATTTTTTTATTTATTCTTTTATTTTATTTTATTACACTTTAAATATTTGCATCTGTAGATTTCAATTATGCGGTTTTCTTAAAATGAGTTTTATCTCCACTAAAGTAACACTTACATACACCAAAACTTACAGTTTTATTCTTATCTATATTCTGAAGGTTTTTACTGAGGGATTTGTTCATATAATATTCCCTTGATTTTTTATTATTCTTTTTTTTTTATTTTATTACACTTGAAATATTTGCATCTGTAGATTTCAATAATGCGGTTTTCTTAAAATGTGTTTTATTTTCACTTAAGTAACTCTTACATACACCAAAACTTACAGTTTTATTCTTATCTATTTTCTGAAGTTTTTTACAGAAGGGTTTGTTCATGTAACATTCGCCTGGTTTTATTATTACAGTTGCGTCTAGATTTCATTTACAATACATATTTTTAAAGACAGTTTTCTCCAAATTAGTTTCTTTCTCCACTCCAGTAACACTTACATGCACCAAATTTTACTGTTTTATTATTATATATAGTGAATGAGTTTACTGAGGCCTTTGCTCATATATCATTTGACTGATTTATTATTGCACTTTATGCTTGTGTATATTAACGTCTGTATTTTAATTACAATACATATGTTTAAAGAATTTCTTTCTCCACTCCAGTAACACTTACATACACCAAACTTTACAGTTTTATTCCTGTGTTTATTCTGAAGGTTTTTATTGAGGGGTTTGTTCAGGTAACATTTGAACTGACTTGTATAACATTTTCTTCCTAAAAACATGATGAAAATGCATTTTTTTTATTGGCTGTTGACAGTATTTTCAGATTTATGGAGTGATAAAAAGAGAAATAAAAAATGCCCTCTGTAAAAACATTTAATGTTTAATCAAATAAGAATTTAGAACCTGAATGTTCATATTTATATGCAATTTAGTGCATATTTGATTAGTTAATGCCTTACTTGCATATTTAACCATAACATTTTTAGGAAACTTGTAATACAAAACAAGTGTCTTAATGCACTGTGATTAATCAACTGGGGAAACCACTGTATGATGTTATCTACAGTGAAAAAAAATTATACTAACTTTTTAAGTGGTTGCAAACAATTTATTTTAGCTACATTTAAATAAAAAAATTGAAAGTTAGTCAACTAAATTTGTTTATTTAAATGTAGCTAAAATAAATTAATTGCAAACACTTACCTTAAATTTATTAATTTCAAGTAATCTTTTTTTTTCAGTGTACAGTAGTAAGTGAAATTTTCTTACCCCGTTCACCTGCAGTGTCTTGCCTTAAATAAGCCATTTACCTTTAAAGGTATAATTCACACAAAACTGGATATTTAGCCATATTTACTCACCCTCGTGTCATTTCTTGAATGAACATCATAAGGGTGAGTAAATATGACATAATGGTTCCAGTATTCGTTTAATATTACTGAACGACCCCATGCTTTTAAAATCCAAAGTCTGTTTAGACTTTTTCTTTTTCTGCTGTACTTTGTTGCTGATCTGTTAAATCTCAGCAGTCATACAGTCAGCTGGGAATGACGCTGAAGTTGATAGATAACATGTTTATGGGCTCCTCAGTGCTCCTTCACCCCCAGGAGAGTCT
This sequence comes from Barbus barbus, assembly GCF_936440315.1. Taxonomy (NCBI): domain Eukaryota; kingdom Metazoa; phylum Chordata; class Actinopteri; order Cypriniformes; family Cyprinidae; genus Barbus; species Barbus barbus. The sequence continues at coordinate 29,935,444 of NC_136746.1, read as the reverse complement.
GCCCTTTCCTGAAACCAGCAGACGATCCTTTATGCATTAGCTTTTTAATTTAACGATCTTCGTTATTCAGGGTTGTTCTGTCAGAGAGTCCATGAATGTTAGAGTTGTAGATCTGTTGACTAAACGTCCATCATAATGGAACAGTTGCATTTCTGTAAACTACATCTGTGTTTTACTGTAATATTCTTATAGTAAAATATTAACTGGATTAGACTTGAAAAAGATTAGACTAAAAAGCTTTCCTGAAGAGAAAACTGTGTCAAAGACCTTTAACCTAGCTTTTTTATTATTAATATTATTATTATTATTTTTAAATAAAATAAGTTGAAATGTGAAGATTTGATCAAAAGATTAACAGCTTGGCATTTTTATTTTTCACTTTTATTTTGCTCACAATATGATTGCCTTTCATGCATAAGAAACACCATTTGTTCAGTATTGTGTAAACACTAAGCATTATTAATCACTATTACTTAAACCGTGGTTATTATAGTTAACTAAAATTTTAATATTTCATTTTTATACTTGAAATAAAATATAAATAAAAAAATAAACATTATTTTTTTTTTAGTTTAACTTGATGTACTAAAATAACTAAACCTAAAACTGAAGTAACAAATTGTATAGACTTAAATTTTTTTACAAATTTACTAAAACTTTAACTAAAATTAAAATGCAAACAAAAAATAAAAATATATCAATAATAAATATATAAAAATGATAACGAATATATACAAGTATTTAAAATATGAATAATGATAAAAATAGATATATAAAAATATTATTTTATTATGCATCACTTATATTTAAGTACTTAGATATCACAAAAGACTGTAATGAGATATAAAATTACATTTATATTACATTTATCATATTAAATATTACAAATGTGTATAAAAGACTCTGGACCGGCCATGTGCGTAGAATGCATGGAGAAAATAAAGAAAAGAATAACGTTTTTAAAAAACAATATTTTTATTCCCCACGTACAACATTATCACTTACATAAATTCATTGAAAACAGGCAACAGTCAGTGAACCTGCTCATTGCCAAAAAATTTTGTATATTAGTATTTGGCAGACAGTACATGCTAGATTTGATATTTTATCGTCTCTGCGTATACAATAAAGCATTAGCATTCAGTTTTTGCTGTAAATATGACCCATAATCAGTCTACAAACTTATATGCCAAGCTTTATATATGACATTTACTGCTTCTGTGAGAATTTATAGAAAATGCACACAATGCCAAGAAACAGGTGTGTAAAAATGCTTCACTTCAACAGAGGAAAACTGAGGGAATGCAGAATTCAACAGATGTAGATGACAAAACTGAGAAATGCAGTATTTCTGCTGTGCTGTTTTATAATTCATATGTTGCATCGTCAGATTTGTGATCATTCAGAGCTCTCTAGACACATATTGTGTTAAATAAGGATTTAAGCATATGGTGAATGACAGTACAGATTATTTTTAACACTTTTACCCAGTGCATGACTGAAGCCATCTGCTCAGTGTTTTTCTCTTTTAATTGGTTTGATTGATAGTTTCTAGTGTTTCAGCAGAGCTGTTGTACTGGAGAACTTGAGTGTGTGTGTGTGTGGGGTGGGGGGGGGGGGGGCTGATAAGATTTTATTCACAATCATGAGTAATGAATAAACAACACTTTCTGGTTCAATTAAAATGCGACCATTATTTTGAATATGACAGCATCTCATAAAATCAATCTTCAGTCTAATCGGTGAGTGGTTAATTTAGTGCGTTTGTCTGTTCATCTGGCCAGTGGCTGAACATAAAAACGTCATAAAACATAAAAACTGTTCCTAATACTTGATGTTTTCTGTAAAGAAATGCTCCCTAAAATTCCTCACTTTCTTTCTCTTTTTGTGCATTTACTTAACTTACTCTCTGGCCAAATTATAAAAATATTTGAGGAAAATTATTTTATTTTAATTTAATTTTATTTTATTTTCCCTAAACACAACCGGAAGAGGGTTGTTTGCTTTCATTTTCTAAAAGTATTTTAGTGGCTTTTTTCATGATACTATTTGTTTGTTTGTTTGTTTGTATGTATTTGTTTGTTTACAGTTTATTTATTTTATCTAAATTAATTTTATATTAAAAATAAATATTATATATTTTTTTTATTATATGAGAGCTGTTGGCTTCCTCTCATTTACAAATGAAACTTTTTATGGAACATTAGCTGTTTTTAGCACATGCTGCTAGTGAAGGAAAACACTGAATTGTTGCAAAAATGCTTTCAAACCTTATTTTTAAACCCATTTTGTGAATCATTATTTGATGGAGGTTATTTTAGAAATGTTCCTGTGTTCTGTTTTTTCTTCCGATCTGACTGTTGTGATCTGGATTGGTAACAGCAGCAGTTCAAGCCGTGTGTTTAATGATGTGATGAGTGCTCTGTGGTTAGTTATAGTTTAGTTTAATCACTAGTATCCCCTCGTGTCCGTGAGTCAGATCTCTGTCCTCCTGAAGCTCATCTGCCTCATTAATCGCTCCTCATTTGTTTTAAAGAGCTTTTCTCCTGGATTCTGGCTTCTGTTTTTTCTGCTACTTATAATGGCAGTTTAAGTTTAGTTTAAGAATTTAATAGAGACTCTATGAGATTGATAAGTTTATGGTATGATAAAGTTTACCCTCTTTAACTTTGTTGGTCTACTGTTTTGTGTTCATCTGCTTCTCCTATTTGCTCTTTTTACATTGACTATCACTCTATATATACTAATACAATCATACATTTCTCAACAATCATTTCTCAAATATGTATTACAATATATACTGATAAATTGAACATTCACATCAATGGTCTGAGAGACTGGAGGCTTTCAACTGATTTCTATTGAACTGTCTGCAACTGCACTGCAGCTCAAACTATTTCAAATGAATTAAGCTACAAATTCCGTAATAATGCACAATGTTTCCATCTAACATGTATTTTGAGCTGCAGCTCGTCATATTAATGGAGTGTATCACTAGTTCGCAGTAAACCATTTACCTCACATGAATATGTTCCTAGATTTGTGTTGGATGTTATCTTTGGAATGGAAATACTGATATTTTCTTTGTAAACATCTTACTTTTTTGCTAGTAGTAGTGCTGACAGTGTCGTGTAAACATGACTGAAGACAAATTGAATCAATTGAGTGAGTCATTTATGCTGGAACCGCTCCGATTGATTAAAACTCGTGACTCGATCATTCAGTTCAAGTGATTCACTAGCAAAACCAGTTCAAAAGAGCCATGCATTTTCAAAGTTCGACATTGTACGTGCTTTTTAAAATCATTACAAGCAGTGATTGGTGAAATGGAGCTTTTTGAAGCTCCGAATCAGTTAAACCAGGGGTGTCAAACTCAGTTCCTGAAGGGCCGGATCCCTGCAGAGTTTAGATGCAACCCTAATTAAACACACCTGCTCCAACTAATCAAGTCCTTCAGGCTTATTTGAAAACTACATGGCATGTGTGTTGGAGCAGGGTTGGAACAAAACTGCAGGGCTGCAGCCCTCCAGGAACTGAGTTTGACACCCCTGAGTTAAACCATTGTGTCGCAAAATGCATTGTAAATCATTAGATTCAGATCGGGACTTCAGAATGCCTAGTGTGAATTATTTGATTCAGATCGGGACTTCGGAACGCCTAGTGTGAATTATTTGATTCAGATCGGGACTTCGGAACGCCTAGTGTGAATTATTTGATTCAGATCGGGACTTCGGAACGCCTAGTGTGAATTATTTGATTCAGATCGGGACTTCGGAACGCCTAGTGTGAATTATTTGATTCAGATCGGGACTTCGGAACGCCTAGTGTGAATTATTTGATTCAGATCGGGACTTCGGAACGCCTAGTGTGAATTATTTGATTCAGATCGGGACTTCGGAACGCCTAGCGTGAATTATTTGATTCAGATCGGGACTTCGGAACGCCTAGCGTGAATTATTTGATTCAGATCGGGACTTCGGAACGCCTAGCGTGAATTATTTGATTCAGATCGGGACTTCGGAACGCCTAGCGTGAATTATTTGATTCAGATCGGGACTTCGGAACGCCTAGCGTGAATTATTTGATTCAGATCGGGACTTCGGAACGCCTAGCGTGAATTATTTGATTCAGATCGGGACTTCGGAACGCCTAGCGTGAATTATTTGATTCAGATCGGGACTTCGGAACGCCTAGTGTGAATTATTTGATTCAGATCGGGACTTCGGAACGCCTAGTGTGAATTATTTGATTCAGATCGGGACTTCGGAACTCCTAGCGTGAATTATTTGATTCAGATCGGGACTTCGGAACGCCTAGTGTGAATTATTTGATTCAGATCGGGACTTCGGAACGCCTAGTGTGAATTATTTGATTCAGATCGGGACTTCGGAACGCCTAGCGTGAATTATTTGATTCAGATCGGGACTTCGGAGCGGGTTCGCGAATCATTTCGTGAATTGATTGATTGACGATCCGTGCTCCGAGTCCTGATTTGAAATGATGGTTCGTGAATCTTCTTGATTCAGATTGGGACTTCGGAGTAGGTTCACGGATCTTTTTTTATGATGTTTTATTTATTTATTTTTTCAAACCGTATAAAACATAAGGCAGTACAGTTTAAAAACAAAACAAAGGAAAATAAAGAAAATAAAATTATACACACATACAAGTCCCTTAATAAAATTAACATTGATTTTACTGTAGTAAAAGTGTAGTAACCATGTTTTTTGTATAACGAGGTTTACTACAAATACCATGGTTAAACTAACATTTTTTGGAGTAAATCTGTAGTTTACAAAGACGGACATCACTTATGATTTTCAAGAGTGTAGCTATTGTAGTATTTCAAAGTAAACTAACAAAAATTAGATGTTGCATTGCAACTAGCTGAAATAAAATAAGTATATATATATATATATATATATATATATTATACGTATATTAATTAATTAATTTTATTCAAGTACCAAAAATGATGAGTTTTAGTTTAGTTTTAGTTAACTATAGTATAGTTAACACATGTGAACTGTAGTTCAGTATAGTTTTAAACAGCTTCATCCTTCCATCTGAAATTTACATTGTTTTCTCAGTACAATGAACTTTAATCTCTTTATTTTTGCAGAATATAATATCTTTGAATCCATGTTTTTTAGTCTTGTAAACCTTTGTGTGGTGTTTGTACAGCTGTCCGTTCGTCCGTGTGTTTGGACACTTGTGTCCGCGAGAGACGACACTGGAAGCATGAATGATGTATTAGCTGGAAGCGGCTCTAATGAATCTGTCAATGCAGGGATGGAAACGTTTGTACAGCTCCTTTGTATCAATCAGACACACTCTCTCCTGGGAAATCGATCGGCAGCGGCTGCTTTACAAGCCCCGGGTCGCCAGCACTTATCCTAGCCTTGTTTGTGTTGAAAGAGAGAGACAGGAGAGGAGGATTGTAGCATTGAAGCAGCGTTTATGAAGACATGCATGTGGTAAAAACTAGATTATCTGTTGACTTCGTAACACACTTATAAAGCAGGCGAGATGATAATAGTGGGTTTTATTTAAAAAGCGATCTAAGGTTTTTGCATTTGCAGTAGTAATGTATGAGATGTCATGTTATATTGTGAATATTGTCAGAGCAAACACAGGATGATGGTATTCTCCTCGTACGGTATTGTTATTTAAGTATTATGCATTGATTCATTTTGCATCTTTATTTATCATGTAAAAACTGATCTTGCGTTCAGCCTTGAACTTTTCATAAATATATAATAAATATATAGACAGAAATATATTAGTTATAAATTGAAATTATGCTGTAAAACTATATATATATAATATATATGATCTATGATCATTATAAAAATGAAATGCACTGTTATTTAATCAAATTGCATCCTTTCATTTGATCATTTCACTAAGCTATATCACTATTATTTTGCAGCCCAATTTATTATTATTATTATTTTTTTTTTTCAGTTTTAAATTGATATGATTACTTATTAGCTTTCTGTCAACTCACAAACCTCCATTTTGGAAACCCTGAGTTAAAGTAATGCAAAAACATATGTTGCCATGACTTATTGATTATGTCATTTTTAATATTTAGCGGTGAGCTCTATTCGTGTTTATGAATAGAGATATGAAGAGAGCTTTTATTGATAATGTCATTCTGAAGCTGAGGAAGGTCATCACGTGAATATGACGGGAGCTGATGGAAGAGAGATGAAGGATGCAGGAAGGTCGTTGAGATAAAAAGCAAATGCATTGTGGTTCGTAAACACCTAGCTGCAGTAATTACCACTGCATCGCTGACGAGCCCTTCAGACGAGGACGACGGCGTTCCTGCACTAAACACACGCGGGAACACATGAAACACACTCACTTACCTTCATCCAGAGCTGAAGGGCAGCAGATCACCGTGAGCCGGGTGATGATTCCCATTGAACTGACGTGAAAGAAACCCTTCAGTCCTCAGGCTGCAGTGACAGTAGAGCTGAAAGATTTCTACACAAGAGACCGCATTCACCTCATTTAACACATACCTGCACTTCTGCTGTAACAATTTTTTATTTTTTATTTTTTGTCTGAAAGTATTAATGACCATCTCTATGATTGCAGTACATGGTTGGTTGGTTTGTTTGTTTGTTCATTTATTTATTTCAAGCTTTAGAGGCACAAATCCCTGTATTTATTTTTTTATATTATAGGTATATTTGTTTTTTGTTTTTTTAATTACGGTAAACCTTTTTAGGGCACTTTATATTTATTTTATTTTATTTTGCATTAGAGGGATACTGTTAGGTATGCTAGATAAAGGTTTATTAGTAGTAGTAGCAGCAGTAGAAGTAGTAAACATAAAATTAAGATATTACTCATTTGTCATTTCTGAAGAGAAACTTTATGGCACTTTGTTTGTTTGTTTATTTATTTATGTAGCACATTTAAACACAACTTAGAGTTGACCAAAGTGCTTTACATTGCAAAGTAAACAACAAAACCGCAGAGCTAAATTATGAATTAATAATTAAAAATATAATCCCAATAGATAAATACAAAAACACTTCATTGACTTGCTGCAAATCGATCAAGGAGGTGAGATTTAAGCATAACTTTAAAAATAGATGGAGAAGTTGTTCCTGTTGAAGAACATTACCATAAATTGTATTTTATTTTTTATTTTATTTATTTATTTATTTTTTTGCATTAAAGGGACAAAACCCTTTTTGGGAACTGTTAGATAAAATAGATGAAGGTTTTTTTTTTTTAGGTAATTATCATGTAGACTTTTTCTTATTTGTCATTTCTGAAGAGATAGGACATTTTAGCACACTTTGGCATAACCTATTTATTTAATTATTTAGTTCAAAATATTATTTAACAAAATTAAGATGACTGACTGACATTCTCTCATTTGTGATTTTGTGAAGCGTTCTAATTCTTGTCCATGGTTTCTGTGGTCTATATTAGAAACGCTCCCCCAAATCTCTCAATGCTTCAAGAAGAAACATCATTAAAACATTCCCATAAATGCATCTAAAGTGCTTCCATTGCAAGTGATAATTTAGCCGTTTTAATGGAAATCAATGCAGAATGAAGAGCATGAGCAGTGAGCTGTAGAGACGACATTAACGTTCTTCTGACAATTTACTCATCAAACTCTTTTGGTGGCGTGCTATCATGTGACGCTCCTCATTCCTCCTCCAGCAGCAGCATGTGCTAAAAAACAAAACAAAAGTGGCTAATGTGCCATATAAAGCATATTCTGCTTTTCTCTGCAGAAATGATGAATGAGAAGAAGCTTTCGTGATATGTGTTTAAAGCACATCAGCCTGAGGAGAATCTGAAGAAACCAGATTTAAAAACTGCTTCTTATAGTCGGTCCGTGTACTTGGCGGCCAACAGATTTTCCTTTTGAAATTAGACAACCAAAATCGGGAATCGAGCATTCACTCGTTTTTTGATTTAATATTGAAAGTAGAAAAATTAGAAAACGGCTCCTTTTTCGTTTCGTTCAAGAATTCAGCTTAATTTTTCCTTTTTCGTTCAGGGGTAGAAAAATGCATAAACGGATTGAATATTCGATTTCTACACGTGGACGGGAATTAAACGTCCCTTTCTGCTGATTGGTCAGCCGAAGATCAAACCTTGCCGTCATCAGTTCTTCCGCAGTTTCACGAGGCAGAGTAATAGTCCTCCACTGCTGCAGGTGTACGAATTCTTGGTGCATTTATTGCAAATACATTTCGTCTTTTTCTCATGAAACAACCAGATTAATTAATAGCTTGACACAACTCGTACCGGCGCAGAGTTTAGACAGCGCTTTCTTCTGTGTAGAACAGCAGTTCTTAAAGTGCCAGAGGGTCCGCAAAAAAAAAAATGCTGTAGCACATCATATTTTCCAGACTGTAAAGTCACGTATTTGATACATGCTGCGATTTATTCCAAAGTGACTTATATGATGCATTTAACGTCAAATAATCTAAATGTAGACTTCAAGTAAGCTATTTGCTGTGTATTGGTTCACGTGTGCCAGAAAGATGCTCATTGAGATCAAGACGCACTAATGCAGCACATTTTGCTGTTCACTTTATTTTTCAAAGGCATGACATTTTGTTGCAATTTTGAACGTACACAAATAAAAATATACTTTTTTACCATACGACCATGAATGACAGTATTATTTCCCTTGCTGAGGAAAAAAAAAAATCCAAGTGAACATCAATTAATAGGCCTACTCAATATTAAGGCAAGACAAGGCAAGTTTATTTATATAGCACATTTCATACACAGTGGTAATTCAAAGTGCTTTACATAAAAGAAAGTGAAATAGACATTAAAATCAATAAAAACATGGAAATAAAAATGATAAAAACAAGGAATTTTAAAATGATATAGAGATTGATTTAAAATAAATTTAAAGAAAATGACTATACATAAAATTCATTGCAGTCAGTTTGGACATATAGCACAGTGCTCATTCAAATGCACAGTTAAACAGATGAGTTTTGAGTCTTGATTTAAATGTGGCTAATGTTTTAGCACATCTGATCTCTTCTGGAAGCTGGTTCCAGCTGCGGGCCGCATAATAGCTAAACGCAGACTCCCCTTGTTTTGTGTGAACCCTTGGTATTTCTAACTGACTCGATCCTAATGATCTGAGTGGTCTGTTTGGTTTATATTCAGTGAGCATATCAGCAATATATTTAGGTCCTAGGCCATTGAGTGACTTATAAACGAGTAAAAGTACTTTAAAATCAATCCTAAATGTAACTGGAAGCCAGTGTAAGGACCTGAGGACTGGTGTGATATGCTCAGATTTTCTGGTTCTAGTCAGAATCCTGGCAGCAGTGTTCTGGATGAGCTGCAGTTGTCTAATGGTCTTCTTGGGAAGGCCGGTGAGGAGACCATTACAGTAATCCACCCTGCTGGTGATAAAGGCATGAACAAGTTTCTCCAAGTCTTGATTGGAAACAAAACATCTAATTCTTGCAATGTTTTTGAGATGATAGTATGCTGATTTAGTTATTGCTTTGACATGACTACTGAAACTAAGGTCTGTCTCCAGAATCACTAAGGCTATTTATCCTTCATAGATGGATGCTGCTAAGATTTAGATCTAAAACTCAATACATATCAAACGATCTGTAAGAAGAGACAAAGCAATAGTGATCACGTAATAAAAATAGTTACTCACAATTGTGTTGTGACATTACGGTCACACAGCATCGTCTTTTAGTTTCAATCTTTCTGAAAATCCCCGTCAAATAGTGCCTTGTTTTTAAACAAATTTGCGGTAAAATTAAGTGATCAAAGAACCAAGTTCTTAAATGATGTGGTCTGGATCTTCATTAAAATAAAGTTAATCAAATAAAGGTTCTTGTTTGGTTTCTGTGTAGACCTGTGTTTGCCTCTCTCTTATTTACGTGTACATGACATGCGCAAAATTGGTGGGTGTTGTAAAAACAGACAGTGTTGTACAATCAATGGGCGGGGCTAAACAAGCAGTTATGTAGAATTGGTGGGCGGGGCTAAACAGACTGCTGTAGAATTGATGGGTGTGGCTAAACAGACAGCGTTGTAGAATCGGTGGGTGGGGCTAAACAGACTGCTGTAGAATTGATGGGTGTGGCTAAACAGACAGCGTTGTAGAATCGGTGGGTGGGGCTAAACAGACTGCTGTAGAATTGATGGGTGTGGCTAAACAGACTGCTGTAGAATTGGTGGGTGGGGCTAAACAGACTGCTGTAGAATTGATGGGTGGGGCTAAACAGACTGCTGTAGAATCGGTGGGTGGGGCTAAACAGACAGCGTTGTAGAATCGGTGGGTGGGGCTAAACAGACTGCTGTAGAATTGATGGGTGTGGCTAAACAGACTGCTGTAGAATTGGTGGGTGGGGCTAAACAGACTGCTGTAGAATTGATGGGTGGGGCTAAACAGACTGCTGTAGAATCGGTGGGTGGGGCTAAACAGACTGCTATAGAATCGGTGGGTGGGGCTAAACAGACTGCTGTAGAATTGATGGGTGGGGCTAAACAGACAGCGTTGTAAAATCGGTGGGTGTGGCTAAACAGACAGCGTTGTAGAATCGGTGGGTGGGGCTAAACAGACTGCTGTAGAATTGATGGGTGGGGCTAAACAGACAGCGTTGTAAAATTGGTGGGTGGGGCTAAACAGACTGCTGTAGAATTGGTGGGCAGGGCTAAACAAGCAGCGATGTAGAAGCAGGCATTGATCTTCTGCGGAGGCGGAGCTTATCCACACTATTACAACATAAAGTAGAACATTCCACAAGTTTTGTCAGACTGCCTTCAATAAAAGTTGTTTTTAGGCTAATGAGAAAGTTTTGAGTTCTGAAACTTAGAGGATATTTTTACAGTACAATGACCACTTATATGTCAAAATATCAAGGGAATTTTGATTTCTTGGTTTATGACCTCTTTATAAACTGAAAATAAGCTCAGATCAATGAGGCCTACGATCAACCAGATAAAAAGAAATAAAAAACCTTTGCTTATTGAAACAAAACAAGTAAAGCTAGAATGACAGTGGAGCTAAAAGATGAAAGACACACTTTAAAAAATGCATTGATCTTTGGTGCTAATATAGCATAATGAAAGATTTACAAACATTTTTGAAAGGTTGGTCATTTGATCTTTAAAAAGTAAAAAAAAATATATATATATATATATATATCAATTGTATTGGGGAGGTTGTTAAATCTTGTGTCAGCAAAGTCAGTAAGTTTTAGTCTAATGTGATGACGTTAAGTAGCATTTAGTGTCAAAATGACCAGAACATGACATAAGATGTCTTGAGTGAACACAAACTCATCTGCCCTCATTTGCCTCCACAGAATCTTGACAGTAAGTTTGCCTTTTCTGTTTGATTAGCATCAGTTTAAGAGCCTACTGAGATGAAAAGCTGAAAAATTAGACTAAATCATGATCCCTTTCGCTGGTATTTATGAAGAGAGATGTGAATCAGACTGAATGCACGACACGAGCTGCAGTGAAAGCGCTGCGTATCAGTATGTGTGAGATTTTCAGACCAGAGAAATGCTGCTTTCATGTCAGCACAAATGAAAAACATTTCTCTATGATACAGACTGTCTGAACAGTTCAGATGATATCACAGACTTTCTCAGCTGTTGTTTTGTTTATTTTGATT